>NC_057419.1:108844469-109198734 GCF_019320065.1 Cervus canadensis
ATGGATCTATATTTCTGTCTTTGTGCCAGTACCATACTGTCTTGATGACTGTGGCTTTGTAGTAGAGCCTGAAGTCAGGCAGGCTGATTCTTCCAGTTCCATTCTTGTTTCTTAAGATTGCTTTGGCTATTTGAAGTTTTTTGTATTTCCATACCAATTGTGAAATTATTTGTTCTAGTTCTCTGAGAAATACCGTTGGTAGCTTGATAAGGATTGCATTGAATGTATAGATTGCTTTGGGTAGTATACTCATTTTCACTATATTGATTCTTCTGATCCATGAACACGGTATATTTCTTCATCTGTTTGTGTCCTCTCTGATGTCTTTCACCAGTGTTTTATCATTTTCTGTATGCAGGCCTTTTGTTTCTTTAGGTAGATATATTCCTAAGTATTTTATTCCTTTCATTGCAATGGTGAATGGAATTGTTTCCTTAATTTCTCTTTCTGTTTTCTCATTGTTAGTGTATAGGTATGCAAGGGATTTCTGTGTGATGCTATAGATTTAATTGATAAATTGTTAAGTGCATGAAAAGTTTTAGAGAATCCAAGGGTGAAATGTGGTTGCTATTAGCCACAAATATAAATAGTCATAAATTCTGACAGGATGACATTGACTTCTATTAAAAAAAAAAAAGTTCTAGTGGACATTTTCACAGTTAAAGATTGGGAAATTTCACCTGCATATCAGGCAAGTTAATGGAAGGTTAGATAGATAGATGGAAGAACGAGTTACTCAAGAAGGTATAACATATTCATTAAAAGGAAATGTGGGTTCTAAAAGAGCAATGTTGTTCAGCTAATCAGATTGAGTTATTCTTGGAGAACTAATAATATGAACAAAATAGAACAAGCAGATATGTTATATTCATTTTCAAAGTGCATTTACATAATCTTCAACCAGAATTACCATGAAGTTGAGAAGATTATTTTCATCATGAATAGAGAATTGCTTTATAGACAAGAAACTAAGAGTAGGGGAAAATTGCTCTGGACAGAAACTACAAATGGAGATATCTCCCAGGGGTCAGCCTGATCCCATGGTTTTTATAAGTGATCTGAAGGAAAGAATGAAATTGACACTAAGCTCTTCTGCAGATAGTGAGATACCAAACTGGCAGGGACAAAGTGCAAGAAAATAACATAAGGTCATATGAAATGGAAGAAAATTTGTATGTAAGAACAAGGAAAAATATATTTCATTTTAAGGTATCAATATAAGTTAAATTATTACTATAAGAATATTTATGTGTCTTTGTGCCTGCTCCTTATAACCAAAAACTATCTAGAAAATATTAAGCTTTATTAGACAATTGGAATATTGGAATAAAACAAAACCCAACATTCAACTGCCATACAGGATTGTAGTATGCTCACTCCAGGAGTATTGTGCTATCACATCTCAAACAAGACATAAAAAAGCTGAAGAAAAACTGGGGGGCGGGGTGGGCAACAGAATTGATCAATGAAAAGGAGGAACTGCCATATAAGAAAAACAAATCAAAAGATTCTCTTTCTTCAACCTGAAAGAGAAAAATAAGGAAAGCATATTACTGAAGTCTATAAGATCTTGAAGGTGAGGGGGCAATAGAGAAAGAGAATGTGGCCATGCCTGTTGCATTGTAGTTTATCAAAACCAGAGGGGCAAAGAAAGAGAAATTCTTTCTCTTTTTCTCTCTCTAGATAGCAGATACAAAATTGATTCATTTATTTCAAGATTTGATGAGCACCTATCATAGCCCAGAAACCCCAAGTTATGAAAAAAAAAATCATTTTTCATTAAACATTCCCAGCTGGGAGTGGAAGCAGAGATGAACAAGATTTTGTTCCCTCCCTTGAATGGGCTCCAGACTGTAAGGGGATAAACACAAGTAAATGTCTAATTATAATTTTACCCTATCAGATAAACCTGCAGATATATCTTGAATGTTTTCATTTCTATTGTCACTATCCTGGTCTAAATCCCCTTCCATTCTTTGCTTGGATCACTTAAAAAATTCTTAAGAAAAAAATCATCCTCCTTCAACTCATTTCTTATTCTAATCTATTCTCTTTACAATATCCAGAACCATTTTAATAATTAAGTCATATCCTGATACACTTCTGTATGCAAGATTTCAATATTATCCCACCTTTACATGCTAGCCTCTAAGGATTTGCATGATCCAGCCTCCTGTCCTTCTTTCCAGTCTCATCTTACGCTACTCCCTTATTGTTTAACCATTGGCATTTTTTTTTCTGTTCCTATAACAAACCAGTCTCTTTGCCACCTTAGTGAATTGACATGTGCTATTTCCTGAAAGGAATATTCTTTCTTCTGCTGTTTGAATGGCTAGCTCTTTCTCATCCTTCTTAGCTCAGTTTAAATGTCACCTGATCAAAGAGCAATTCTCTGTCCACCAGTCTAAACTAGCTATCCTGTCCCTGTCTGTCTCTATCACAGTGCTATATTTCCTTTTTTCATTGCTCTTAATAAAGCAACATGTCCATTTTTTTTTTTTGTAACTGAACCATGAGTTACATTGGGACAGATACCAATGTAAATGCCTTTGTTTGTGTCTCCAAGGTATAGGTCCATTACCTGGCACATAGTAACCACTTCTTAAATTGAAATGGAGAAAATGAATAAATGAATATGATAACTTCTATAAAAATGATGTAGGGAAGTTCAGCTACTTAAGAAAGCATAATTCATGGTGTACCTTTTACATATTCATAAATTTTGAATAGCATTTCACATAATTTAATCTTAAAGAGGGGAGTGCAGAAAAAGAAGGAAATTGACTATCTCATGAACTTCATTAACTTAAGAGGTGATGAAGATTTTAAAAATGCTTAGCTAACTCTGAGATTAAGTGACTACAATGGATTATTAACCAAAACTGGGATGTTCAAGATGACATCCTAGCACTTAAGATTGGTATGAGGAAGAAAGTTGTACTCTTAAATATCATTCCCTCCTTAGTTTTGCAAGGATTGACCCAGGCAGGAGGAGCTCTTTCTATGATCTTATTCTCTTATGGTGTTTATCAAATTTCCTTTCAAATTTTCATAATTGTTGACATATCCTTAAACATTTGCATCTACAATAAAGAGCACGTTTATTTCCATACAACTGATAAGTCGAGAGTCTAAGGTTAAAAATCTAGTTAACATCATTGTCTTTAATAATTAGAGTCATACTAAAATCTTAAAAATGTTGTTTCAATATTGCACTAAAGCAGAAAAGCCTTCCTCTATATTCAAGCCACTATCTCTCTGAGTTAAAAGGAAGCCCTCACTTTGGTGAGTTCTCAGAGCATTTGTGTGTCCCTATACTATGAAATGGGCTTCCCAGTTGGGGCTGGTGGTAAAGAACCTGCCTGCCAATGCAAGAGACATAAGGCACTCAGGTCCAATCCCTGGGTGGGGAAAAGGAAATGGCAACCGACTCCTATATTCTTGCCTAGAGAATCCCAAGGACAAAGAGAGGAGCCTGGTGGGCTACACTCCATAGGGCCCAAAGAGTCAGACATGGACTGAAGCGACTTAGCATGCACGTATTATGAAATAAATTTGTTCATGAATTCAAGAAATAAATATGTATTATCTATTTAATACATAGACTTAATATGTCTACCATGCCCAGGTCTGCGCGGCCAGATCCAGTGCTGGACACACCACAGTATATGTGGACAGTCTACCTCTGCAACTGCTCTCCATGAGCATAGAGCATGCAATTTATTCTTTCCTGCATTTCTACCTGACAGGACTCCTAATTCAGTGCTTGACATGTATGAAGTGACTGATAAAGGAGAAATTATTAAATCAAAGTAGTTTCTCTAAAACACCATCCATAGATTTTGATTTCTGCAACACTGGCTCAATTCCTTAACTTCAAAAATCATCCCCCAAACATGTAAACCTACCACAGATGAGCATTAAGCCTCACATTCACTTCTTTAATAAAACAAATCTAGAAGCGGATTTAATGAATATGGAATCCTCACATTGACACTGCAAATTAGTGATTCTGCCAAGAAAATCTTTATGAAGCTTTATAAAACTCTTATTCTAGTCCAGTAAAATTCTTATTCTGAATACTTCTTTCTTAACCAAACGAATGGGCTTGACCTCATTATACTGTATTGCAACAATTAAAAGGGCAGGAATTTTTTTTTAACAATTCTTAATACATATTTACATTATGGCAAATATGGCAGAAAGCGAAGAAGAACTAAAGAGCCTCTTGATGAAAGTGAAAGAGGAGAGTGAAAAAATTGGCTTAAAACTCAACATTCAGAAAACTAAGATCATGGCATCTGGTCCCATCACTTCATGGCAAATAGATGGGGAAACAGTGGCTGACTTTATTTTTCTGGGCTCCAAAATCACTGCAGATGGTAACTACAGCCATGAAATTGAAAGACGCTTACTCCTTGGAAGGAAAGTTATGACCAGCTTGACAGCATATTAAAAAGCAGAGACACTACTTTGCCAGCAAAGGTCCATCTAGTCAAAGCTATGGTTTTTCCAGTGGTCATGTATGGATGTGAAAGTTGGACTACAAAGAAAGCTGAGTGTTGAATAATTGATGCTTTTGAACTGTGGTGTTGGAGAAGACTCTTGAGAGTCCCTTGGACTGCAAGGAGATCCAACCAGTCAATCCTAAAATAAATCAGTCCTGAATAATCATTGGAAGTACTGATGCTGAAGCTAAAACTCCAATACTTTGGCCACCTGATGTGAAGAACTGACTCATTTGAAAAGATCCTAATGTTGGGAAAGATTGAAGGCAGGAGGAGAAGGGGATGACAGAGGATGAGATGGTTGCATGGCATCACCGACTCAATAGACATGAGTTTGAATAGACTCCGGGAGTTGGTGATGGACAGGGAGGCCTGGCGTGTTGAAGTCCATAGGGTCACAAAGAGTCGGACACGACTGAGCAACTGAACTGAACTGAACTGAATACATGTTTGTATGATAGTAGTTAATAGCTCCTGAGATACTGCCAGAGACTTTAAAACACACAATGAATACTATAAATGACCCAAAATTTGGATTTACGTGATGCTGTGGTTCATGGGGTGGCAAAGAGTCGGACATGACTGAGCGACTGAACTGAACTGAACTAATACTTTTTTAACAAGTTATGTGGGGAAATTATCATGTCAATGTATGGCAAAAACCACTACAATATTGTAAAGTAATTAGCCTCCAACTAATAAAAATAAATGAAAGAAAAATAAAGGTTTTTAGTGTATGAAAAAAAAAGTTATGTGGGGAAATTAAAACCCAGAAGGTAATCTATAAGCAGCTTTAAAATTCTCTTTTTACATGTTCATTAAAAGGCCAGATAGGCACTTTATTACTGACATGGTGATTTGGACAACCATGTACTGTTTAAGAAGTACACCTTAGTTGTTCAAGGCTACTATCATCTTTTAAAATTTTAATTTCACAAAAAAAATAAACAAATAAAGGATGATTCTCAAAGTGTTCTAAAGCTACAGAGAGGCCCCAGTTTTGGTAAATCAGATGAACAGTTTCCAATCATCAGTCACAGAGATGTGTTATAAAAGACAAATGTGGTCTTTTTCTTTCCCTTTACCATGAAAACATTATGTATATTTGCCTGTTTGCAGAAATTATTTTAGCTAAATTAATGTAACCAGAAATTTAGGTATACAGAGATTCAAAGCATTGATGTTATGTAGAGAGAGCTGGGTTTTATTTAGATTATCTATCTTTCTCCTAATAAACTTGCTTGAATTTCACTATCTGGAATGCTTTATCACAGCTATAAAGTGGAGTGTTCATACTTTTTCCCCTCAAAAGCTATCAGTTTTCTTTTCTTAATATAACCATGAAAAATCCAGCTGTGTTGAAAAGACAGCATGCTTCATCTTATATTTTCTGTTTTAAGGGTTATCATTCAAAATTCGTTTACCTACTTTGAATAGAATTCACCATCAGTTAACTAGGTAATGAGGTGAAGCATCTTTATGTTTTGATTGCAAAATCTCTAGGGAGTTAATATTAAACCAACCACTTTTCAAATCACTGTGAGTCAGAGCACCCAACTCTACAGAGAAGCAGACTGCTTAGAAATATTAAATAGCCAAGAATTATAACATATGGCATGCACTTTAAAACATTCTACTAGGTCAGTTCAGAGAAATTTACATCTCTTACTGTCAGAAGGATTATTTTTAATTTGAGTAAGAGCACTTAACATGAGACCTCCCATATTAACAAGCTTTAAGTGCATCACACAGTATCGTTAAACATATAGGCACAATGTCCAGTCCAGCAGATCTCTAGAATATATTCATTTCATAAAACTGAAACTTTATACTTGTTTACACTCTCCACTTCCCCCTTTTGATAGCCTCTGTCAACCAGCACTGCATTCTCTCTTCCTATGAGTCTGACTGTTTTAGACTCCTCACATAAGTTGAATCATGCAGTACTTGTCCTCAGTGACTGGCTAATTTGACTTAGCAAAATGACTTGGCTCCATCTTTTTAATAAAATTCAGTCACTCAGTCAGGTCTGACCCTTTGTGGCCCCATGGACTGCAGCACGCCTGGCTTCCCTGTCCATCACCAACTCCCGGAACTTACTCAGACTCATGTCCACTGAGTCGGTGATGCCATCCAACCATCTCATCCTCTGTCGTCCCCTTCTCCTGCCTTCAATCTTTCCCAGCATTAGGGTCTTTTCCAGTGAATCAGTTCTTCACATCAGGTGGCCAAAATATTGGAGTTTCAGCTTCAGTATCAGCCCTTCCAATGAATATTCAGGACTGATTTCCTTTAGGATGGACTGGTTGGATCTCCTTGCAGTCCAAGGGACTCTCAAGAGTCTTCTCCAACACCACAGTTCAAAACCATCAATTCTTCTGCGCTTAGGTTTCTTTATAGTCCAACTCTCACATTCATACATGACCACTGGAAAAACCATAGCTTTGACTAGATGGACCTTTGTTGGCAAAGTAATGTTTCTGCTTTTTAATATGCTGTCAAGTTGGTCATAACTTTCCTTCCAAGGAGTATGTGTCTTTTAATTTCATGGCTGTAGTTACCATCTGCAGTGATTTTGGAGCCCAGAAAAATAAAGTCAGCCACTGTTTCCCCATCTATTTGCCATGAAGTGATGGGACCAGATGCCATGATCTTAGTTTTCTGAATGCTGAGCCTTAAGCCAACTTTTTCACTCTCCTCTTTCACTTTCAAGAGGCTCTTTAGTTCTTCGCTTTCTGCCATAAGGGTGGTGTCATCTGCATATCTTAGGTTATTGATATTTCTCCTGGCAATCTTGATTCCAAGTTTCATGCTGAGGCTGGTTAAAAATCACTTCTGTCTATAGAAGCTTTGCAAAGAAAACTTTCTCAAATGCTCAAAGAATGACTCCTGGGTGGAAAGAAATGTCCTCTCAAGAAATTGCTCTGATGAGCTTGTAGTCAGGCCGAAATATCCTAGACTACATTTCTAAACAGTCCTGATTAGTTTCTAAAAAAAAGTATGAGGTCATCACCCCATGGAAATTTTTCATCTGTCTTCTCTTAGATTTTCATTTCTTGAGTGTGCACCATGGAGGCTTATCTTTCTCCAATCATCCATTTTGTTTTTGGTAACTGTGATTTGAAAGTGATATCCAAACAAATGCCTCTGTTTTCTCTTTCCCTCCTACAACCCCCATCTGTTTGCTTTTAATCTTCTCCTAGCCCTTTTCTCCAGGCACCACCTCTTTACTCAAAAGAGAAAGTCACCCAGTCATGTGCGACTGGAATTCTCCAGGCCAGAACACTGGAGTGCATAGCCTTTCCCTTCTCCAGGCAATCTTCCCAACCCAGGGATCGAACCCCGGTCTCCTGCATTGCAGGCAGATTCTTTACCAGCTGCGCCACAAGGGAAGCCCAAGAATACTGGAGTGGGTTCAGGTGTGTCAAAATTCCTTGGATAACAGAAGGAAGCCACCGGTGTTCCTGATGTAGATTAAATGATGCTGCTCTGAAGTGAAATGAAGGAATGTAGCACACCTCTTCCCATAACATGCCCATACAGTGTAGACAAACCACATCCATGCATTCCATATAGGTCTTACCTCTTATGACACCTACAAAGGCAAACCCTAGTCAGACAAGACAAATTTAATGATCTGCGAGTAATCAGCAAATATGGGAGACAAGAGAAATCAAATATTGAATAATGCATAAATATTCTACAGAATTGGGGACAATTATGGACAACCTGAAAATAAAATAACATCAGAGATTTAGAATGAGTGAAAATGAGAAATGACTTTTAATATAATACATCCAAATTAAGTTTAAAATTATGTAATGTGAAAGACTGGGCTGGATGAATGCTGGGTTCCCTTTCATCTTTTTCATTTTGCAGATGAGGTCCTAAGAGATGATTACACCAATGTTTAAACTATGTGACTTTGATCAAATGACTTGATCTCTCTAGACCTTCGGTTTCACATCCATAAATGGGGAGAACTGTTGGGAAAAATGAATGATAAATTCCAGTGCTTCATAAGTTGTGTCCTGGTGTTGGTGACTGAATGATCGGTACATAAATAGGAGGAGGCTTCATGCCTTGATAAATTACCACTTAATACATTCAAGGGCACACACACGCAAAAAAAAAAAAAAATACATTCAAGGGCAATGATAATGAATAAAAAGTAAATAAATGCATTTAAACTATGCATGCTTGTCTTCTAAATACTAGTCACTTTCTGAGTTATTGAAATATAAAGAAGGATAAAATATAATCTCAGTCCTTATCTGAGTCATTCACAGCTCTGTGCCCTGATTCACATATTTGTACTTTATTCTCACCTATTTGTTTTTTTATTTGTTGCTGTGCAGCCTTTTAGATTCCTCAAATCCTTGCTGAAAAAAAGATTCAGTATGAGTAAATAAGGAAATTATTTAGTCTGTATGCTTGCACACACAAACTAGCCCTTTCCCTTGTAGAACATTTTTGGGTAATCACATCCCTAAGTAATCGCAACACAACATGATATACACTACAATGGAGGTATGGTGCCAGGAAGCAGAGAGGAGGATTAGCTCATTTTACAATTAGAGGCTGTCTGTTGGAGACTTCCCCAAAGAGGTAACATTTGAACAAAGCCTTGGGTGTCTATTAGGAGGAGCAAAATATGCTTCCTCAGGAAACAAAAGTGAAGAAGGAGGAAAGTGTCCAGGGAATGGAGAATAATGTGTTAAAACTACACTAAAAAAGAATAGTGTGGTAAAATTGTCTAGTGTGGTAAAACACAGGTAGCAGGGCTCTAAAGGCTGGTAGTCTGATGGTTAGGGCATAGTGAATGGTGAGGGGAGAGAATACAGAATAAAATCATTAATCAAAGGAAAGCACACCACAGTTTTGAGAAAATAAACTCAGAGCCATTTATCTCGAGTTGTCATTAGGTGTATTCCAGTAGCCTCGCTGTGTCCACCTGGAGTTGTGCACCAAGAAAGCACAGTCTTTATCAAAGTAATTATTTAAAATGCCAAGTCCTTTTGCTGTTTAGGCATGAAACACCTGGACTTCCAACAAGAATTTAGAGATTTCCAACTGAAATATATTTTCACAGGAAAATAGATAAAAGCTTTGTTTTATTTACCTTAAATGAGGACATTTTAAAGAAGCCTGGGCCTAGTTAGAAGCATTTATGTTCTGACACCTTCCAGTCAGTTGAGGTGTGAGAATTTCCTCTCACCACACAGAGCTGAACAAAAGGCTGTCATATTCTGAAAAAACTTGCTTCATTGCATGCTGCTCACATACTTACTTGTATTTTAAAGAAAAATGATCTTTCAATCCCTCAAATGTCCACGTCTGAGTCAACCAGAGAAGCATAGTATATTTTTTTTTCTTTTCTTTTCTGCATTTATTACTAATGCTTCTCACCCAAATCTCATCCACAGAAGGCACTACAGTTGCTCAGATGGGGAGTGCCTACTCCAGAGCCTCAAGTCATCAGTGGACTGAACTCTGAGTTCATAACCAATAGGATAGCCAATCTCTAGTGGCTTACATTTAAAGTGAAATTCAAACTATATCAGGAAAATTTCTGGTTCACCTGCCAGACTACTGAAGTTGCTTGCCAAAGTGATGACCAACAAAGTTTCTGGTAAAACTTCTGGGCTCTGAGTGGCCAGTAAGAGTGTCCTGGAATCCAAATGGACTCCTCTTATATTTAGACTTCCCTGGTAGCTCAGATGGTAAAGCATCTGTCTACAATGTGGGAAACCTGGGTTTGATCCCAGGGTGGGGAAGATCTCCTGGAGAAGGAAACGGCAACCCACTCCAGTATTCTTGCCTGGACAATCCCATGGATGGAGGAGCCTGATAGGCTACAGTCCATGGGGTTGCAAAGAGCCAGACACGACTGAGCGACTTCACTCACTCACTTATATAAGAACAAGAGTATCTGTTCAGCAAAGAATGATATAAGAATAAACACCGTGGGTGGGGGGCTATCAAAAATAAGTATATAGTCAGTTAACTAATGGTGATTTGATTCCTACCTGTTTGAGCTTAAGTAAGTTATTAACCTATTTGTGTCTGAGTTTTCTCATGTGTGAAATGAATATAATAATAGGTTTGGGTAGGATTTTATAAGGTAATCCAGGAAAACACTTAGTACTATGCCTAAGCATGTGTCACTTAGCAAGTGTCACATGGCACTTAGGATGTGTCATTATCACTATGATTTTCATCTAGCATGACTGTACTGAATCACCAGGAAGAAAGTCACTTGAACTACTTAAAAATTAATAGCCACAGCAAGCTAAAGTTTTTAATTTTATTTAATTCAGTAAACATTTACTGTGGTTGGACTATGTGGTAAAGACAAATGATGCAGACAATCTCTTCTCCCACAGAGCTTAAAATCTAAAGGTAAATAGAGAAACATATATAAACAATTTGATACAAGATTGTGAAGTAGATATGGAGAAGGGATCTGAGGAATTTCGAAGCTACAGGGCTTGACTCTAATGTCATATAGGGTGTGGCCTTGGAAAAAATATTTATTGAAAATCTTCTTTGAGACAGGTCCTGTACTAGACACTGGTCATAAACAGCTGAAAACAAGACAAACATGATCACTGCCATCATTGGATGGATACTAAAATCCAAGAGAATTTGGTTTCGTTGGGGGAGAGGAACTCAGTTTTAAATATTTTTCATGTAAGCTTACTATGGAACATTTAGGCATAAATATTCGTTTTGCACTTAGGATGGTGGAGATGGAGTTCAAAAGAGAGATTGTTGTTGTTCAATTGCTAAGTCATGTCTGACCCTTTGTGACCCCAAGGACATGGCAAGCCAGGCTCCTCTGTCCTCCACTATCTCCAGGAGTTTGCACAAATTCATGTCCATTGAGTCAGTGATGCTCTCCAACCATCTCATCCTCTGCCACTCCCTTCTCCTTTTGCCTTCAATCTTTCCCAGCATCAGGGTGTTTTCCAGTGAGTCGGCTCTTCACATACCAGGTGGCCAAGGTATTGGACCTTCAGCTTCAACGTCAGTCCTTCCAATGAATATTGAAGTTTAATTCCCTTTTTGATTGACTGGTTTGATCTCCTTGCTGTCCAAGGTACTTTCAATAGTCTTCTCCAACATCACAGTTCAAAAGCATCAATTCTTTTGTGCTCAATCTTCTTTATGGTCCAACACTCACATCTGTCCATGACTACTGGAAAAAGCATAGCTTTGACTATATGGACCTTTGTCAGCCAAGTGATATCTCTTCTTTTTTAAGATGCTGTCTAGGTTTGTCATATCTTTTCTTCCACAGAGCAAGCATTTTTTAATTTCATGGCTGCAGTCACCATCCACAGTGATTTTGGAGTCCAAGAAAATAAAATATGTCACTGCTTCCACTTTTCCTCCTTCTACTTGGAATGAAATGGGACCAGAGGGCTTTCCTGGTGGCTCAGATGGTAAATAATCCACCTGCAATGTGGAAGACCTGGGTTTGATCCTTGGGTTGGGAAGATGTCCTGGAGGAGGTCATGGAAACCCACTCCAGTATTCTTGCCTGGAGAATCCCCATGGACAGAGGAGCCTGGAAAACTACAGTCCATGGGGTCGCGAAGAGTCAGATATTACTGAGCAGCTAAGCACAAGCACAAGATGAGACTGGATGCCATGGTCTTAGTTTGTTGCTGTTGTTGTTGAGTTTCAAAAGAAACTTTTGGCTTTTCTGGTGGCTCGGAGGGTAAAGCGTCTGCCTACAATGCAGGAGACCTGGGTTCGATCCCCAGGTCAGGAAGATCCTCTGGAGGAGGAAATGGCAACCTACTCCAGTATTTCTTCCCTGGAAAATTCCATGGACAGAGGAGACTGGTGGGCTACAGTCCATGGAATCTCAAACAGTCAGATATGACTGAAAACTCAGTATGTATGTATACCTACATTTGGATTTGCATTTTTTTGAATTAATGTTAGCAATTTGGGGAGATCATACTAATCTACACTTTCTTATTTATTTAGTAGTTAGTTAATTAACTTTGCCAAGCACCATGGTAACTGCTGAGACTGTGATGGCAAATTATCTACCTGTCTTTTTTTTTCTTTTCTTTTCTTTTCTTTTTTTTTTTTTTTTATTCGTTGGGGGCTAATTACTTCACAACATTACAGTGGGTTTTGTCATACATTGATATGAATCAGCCATAGATTTACACGTATTCCCCATCTTGATCCCCCCTCCCACCTCCCTCTCCACCCGATTCCTCTGGGTCTTCCCAGTGCACCAGGCCCGAGCACTTGTCTCATGCATCCCACCTGGGCTGGTGATCTGTTTCACCATAGATAATATACATGCTGTTCTTTTGAAGTATCCCACCCTCACCTTCTCCCACAGAGTTCATAAGTCTGTTCTGTATTTCTGTGTCTCTTTTTCTGTTTTGCATATAGGGTTGTCGTTACCATCTTTCTAAATTCCATATATATGTGTTAGTATGCTGTAATGTTCTTTATCTTTCTGGCTTACTTCACTCTGTATAATGGGCTCCAGTTTCATCCATCTCATTAGAACTGATTCAAATGAATTCTTTTTAACGGCTGAGTAATATTCCATGGTGTATATGTACCACAGCTTCCTTATCCATTCATCTGCTGATGGGCATCTAGGTTGCTTCCATGTCCTGGCTATTATAAACAGTGCTGTGATGAACATTGGGGTGCACGTGTCTCTTTCAGATCTGGTTTCCTCAGTGTGTATGCCCAGGAGTGGGATTGCTGGGTCATATGGCAGTTCTATTTCCAGTTTTTTAAGAAATCTCCACACTGTTCTCCATAGTGGCTGTACTATTTCGCATTCCCACCAACAGTGTAAGAGGGTTACCTTTTCTCCACACCCTCTTCAGCATTTATTTCTGCCTGTCTTGACAACCTCTTTAACAAGTGGTGCTGGGAAAACTGGTCAACCACTTGTAAAAGAATGAAACTAGAACACTTTCTAACACCATACACAAAAATAAACTCAAAATGGATTAAAGATCTAAATGTAAGACCAGAAACTATAAAACTCCTAGAGGAGAACATAGGCAAAACACTCTCCGACATAAGTCACAGTAGGATCCTCTATGACCCACCTCCCAGAATATTGGAAATAAAAGCAAAAATAAACAAATGGGACCTAATGAAACTTAAAAGCTTTTGCACTACAAAGGAAACTATAAGTAAGGTGAAAAGACAGCCCTCAGATTGGGAGAAAATAATAGCAAATGAAGAAACAGACAAAGGATTAATCTCAAAAATATACAAGCAACTCCTGCAGCTCAATTCCAGAAAAATAAATGACCCAATCAAAAAATGGGCCAAAGAACTAAACAGACATTTCTCCAAAGAAGACATACAGATGGCTAACAAACACATGAAAAGATGCTCAACATCACTCATTATTAGAGAAATGCAAATCAAAACCACAATGAGGTACCATTACACGCCAGTCAGGATGGCTGCTATCCAAAAGTCTACAAGCAATAAATGCTGGAGAGGGTGTGGAGAAAAGGGAACCCTCTTACACTGTTGGTGGAATGCAAACTAGTACAGCCACTATGGAGAACAGTGTGGAGATTTCTTAAAAAACTGGAAATAGAACTGCCATATGACCCAGCAATCCCACTCCTGGGCATACACACTGAGGAAACCAGATCTGAAAGAGACACGTGCACCCCAATGTTCATCGCAGCACACTGTTTATAATAGCCAGGACATAGAAGCAACCTAGACGCCCATCAGCGATGGAATGGATAAGGAAGCTGTGGTAACTATACACCATGGAAATATTACTCAGCCGTTAAAAAGAATTAAATTTGAACCAGTCCTAATGAGATGGATGAAACTGGGCCCATTATACAGAGTGAAGTAAGCCAGAAAGATAAAGAACATTACAGCATACTAACACATATATATGGAATTTAGAAAGATGGTAACGACAACCCTATATGCAAAACAGAAAAAGAGACACAGAAATACAGAACAGACTTATGAACTCTGTGGGAGAAGGTGAGGGTGGGATACTTCAAAAGAACAGCATGTATATTATCTATGGTGAAACAGATCACCAGCCCAGGTGGGATGCATGAGACAAGTGCTCGGGCCTGGTGCACTGGGAAGACCCAGAGGAATCGGGTGGAGAGGGAGGTGGGAGGGGGGATCGGGATCGGGAATACGTGTAAATCTATGGCTGATTCATATCAATGTATGACAAAACCCACTGTAATGTTGTGAAGTAATTAGCCTCCAACTAATAAAAAAAATTAATTAAAAAAAAAAAAAGAAGCTTGCAGTTCTCAAGAGACATAGCTGACGTCAAAGGCAGGGTGGTTCAGTTCAGTTTGAATCAGTTGCTCATTCATATTCAACTCTTTGTGAACTTATGAACTGCAGCAAGCAAGGATTCCCTGTCCATCACCAATTCCTGGAGCTTGCTCAAACTCATGTCCATGGAGTTGATGACGCCATCCAACCATCTCATGTTCTGTTGTCCCCTTCTCCTCCTGCCTTCAGTCTTTCCCAGCCTCAGGGTCTTTTCAAATGAGTCAGTTCTTCACATCAGGTGGCAAAATATTGGAGCTTCAGCTTCAGCCTCAGTTCTTCTAGTGAATACTGAGTGTTGATTTCCTTTAGGAAAGAATGGTTTGATCTTCTTGCAGTTCAAGGGACTCTCAAGAGTCTTCTCCAACACCACAGTTCAAAAGCATCAGTTCTTCAGAGCTCAGCTTTCTTTATAGTCCAACTTTCACATCCATACATGACTACTGGAAAAACTATAGCTTTGACTATACAGAATTTTGTCGGTGAAGTGATGTCTCTGCTTTTAAATATGCTGTCTAGGTTTGTCATAATTTTTCTTCCAAGGAGCAAGAGCCTTTTAATTTCATGGCTGCAGTCACCATCTGCAGTGATTTTGGAGCCCAAGAAAGTAAAGTCTGTTACTATTTCCATTGTTTCCCTATCTATTTGCCATGAAGTGATGGGACCCGATGCCATGATCCTCCTTTTCTGAATGCTGACTTTTAAGTCAGCTTTTTCACTCTCCTCTTTCACTTTCATCGAGAAGCTCTTCAGTTTTTCTTTGCTTTCTGCCATAAGGGTGGTGTCATCTGCATATTTGAGGTTACTGAGAGTAGTATATTCTGCATATCTGAGGTTGCTGAGGTTGAAGCATAGCTTGGAGAATTTTGAGCATTACTTTGCTAGCCTGTGGATGAGTACAATTCTGTGGTAGTTTGGACATTCTTTGGCATAGCCTTTCTTCGGGATTGGAATGAAAACTGACCTTTCCAGTTGCAGCCACTGCTGAGTTTTCCAAATTTGCTGGCATATTGATTCCAGCACTTTAACAGCATCATCTTATAGGATTTGGAATAGCTCAGTTGGAATTCCATCACCTCCACTAGCTTTGTTTGTAGTGATCCTTCCTAAGGCCCACTTGACTTTGCACTCCAGGATGTCTGGATCTAGGTGAGTGATCATACCATTATATTTATCTGGGTCATTAAGATCTTTTTTGCATAGTTCTGTGTATTTTTTCCACCTCTTCTTAATATCTTCTTCTTCTGTTAGGTCCATACCATTTCTGTCCTTTACTGTTTCCATATTTGCATGAAATGTTCCCTTGGTATCTCTAGTTTTCTTAAAGAGATCTCTAGTCATTCCCATTCAATTGTTTTCCCCTATTTCTTTGCACCGATCACTGAGGAAATCTTTCTTATCTTTCCTTGCTATTCTTTGGAACTCTGCATTCAGATGGATATATCTTTCCTTTTTTCATTTGCCTTTTGCTTCTCTTCTTTTCTTAACTATCTGGAAGGCCTCTCAGATGACCATTTTGTATGTTTGCATCTTCTTCTTGGGGATGGTTTTGATCACCGTCTCCTGTACAGTGCTATGAACCTCCATCCATAGTTATTCAGGCACTCTATCCATCAGATATAATCCCCTGAATCTATCTGTCACTTCCATTGTATAAAGATAAGGAAATTGACTTAGGTCATACCTGAATGGTCTAGTGGTTTTCCCTACTTTCTTAAATTAAGTCTGAATTTGGCAATGAGTTCATGATCTGAGCCACAGTCAGATCTTGGTCTTGTTTTTGCTGACTGTATAGAGCTTCTCCATCTTCAGCTGCAAAGAATATAATCAATCTGATTTCGGCATTGACCATCTGGTGACGTCCATGTGTAGAGTCATCTCTTGTGTTGTTCGAACAGGGTGTTTGCTTTGACCAGTGCATTCTCTTGGCAAAACCCTCTTAGCCTTTGGCCTGCTTTGTTTTGTACTCCAAGGCCAAAGTTGCCTGCTACTCCATGTATCTCTTGACATCTTTTTTTTTTTGGTGTTAGTTCTAGAAGTTCTTGTAGGTTTTATAGAACCATTCAACTTCAGCTTCTTTGGCATTAGTGGTTGGGGCATAGACTTGGATTACTGTGATATTGAATGGTTTGACTTGGAAACGAACAGAGATCATTCTGTCATTTCTGAGGTTGCACTCAATGCATTTTGGACTCTTTTTTTTAACAATGAGGTGAGGCTGTGGACTTCTTATTGCAGTAGCTTCTCTTGTTGCAGAGCACAGGCTTTAGGGCATATAGGCTTCATTATTTGCAACATGTGGGTTCTGTAGTTGCAGCTTCTGGGTTGTAGAGCACAGGTTCAATAGTTGTGGCTTACTTGCTCCATGGCATGTGGGATATTTCTGGATCAGGGATTGACCCACGTCTCCTGCATTGGCAGGCAATTTTTTTTTAACCACTGAGCCACCAGCGAAGCCCCTCATTTAAGAAAAATTGACTCTAAAGAGGGAAAGTAATTTATTCATCATCACCCAAGTGCCCAGTAGTAAATTCAAAGCAAAATCCAGATCTCAACAATCAGAAATGTGCTAATTATTCCTTTATAAATCTGCACGTTAGGCTTTATGTAGCTTCTGCCATGAGTGGAGATGCAAAGGCATCTGATAGAGGGCTTAGGACACCATAATGTTCATTAGATTCCCCAACAAATGCCTCTATAAAGAAACATATGCAGGTAAGAAACAGTGAGATTACTGTGCAAATTCAGCCCAGGATAAGTCATTAAACCATTCTCCTCCTTTCCTTCAATCATTGCTGGTGCCAGACCCCACCAATATATAAAATCTAGAGCTGCAACTTTCTCTATTGATGTCAGTAATATGCGTGAATTAGAGATTTCAACCTACTTTCATGAGTAAATCTTTTAAAGAATTTTTACATTTTGTGAGTCACATAGGATTTTGAAAAATCGACTGGAAATGGAATGCTAGTGATGCCTTCCTATGAAAGTGATGTCAGAGCCGTAGGGTGATTTACATGCCATTTCCATCTTTAAGTGATAGTTAGGAGTGAGATTGAAGCCACTTCAGGACATGGAAAATACAACAGAGGATGAGATGATTGGATGGCATCACCGACTTGATAGACATGAGTTTGAGCAAGCTCTAGGAATTGATGATGGACAGGAATACCTGGCGTGCTGCAGTCCATGGGGTCACAGAGAGTCGGACATGACTGATAGATTGAACTGAAACTTAATGATGATCAGGGCAGGGCTTGGGCTAGAGTCCAGTGACACACCTTAGAAGCCTGCCTCCCTTGGAACTAGAAGCCAATCAGTTAATTCAACCAAGGAGAAACTCAAGTCGTGCTTTATTTCTTCAGGCTGTCCACAAAGATATGAAAAATCTTTTCCGAATGAGCGGCTGAGACCCATATGTATTTTGATTGCTGCATAAACCTCATCTCAAAAGCTATTCAACAATTTCATAATAAGAAGAAATAAAATTATAATAAAATAATAAACATTTGCACGTATTGAGTACTTATATTCTACAACATGCTAAGGATTTTATATACAATATTTCTTTTAATCCTCCATAAAACATGAAAGATAAAAATCATTGTATAATTTGAAGTTGGAAAACTGAGGCTCAGTGAAATTAAATCAGAAGAAATTATAATTACTCTGAAATAATTTGTCATTTGAACTTAACAAGTTTTCATTGTTTGTAAGCTAAGTATACTTGTACTCTTCAAGCAATAATATTTTGCCATGTAGCATATTCTCAAAATAATTTGAAAGTCAAAATAATACTTCCTGCAACAACAAGTGTTATTCACATTTAAATATCATATGACTTAAGAGTGTGAACCATATTGACACTTTTAAAGGAGCTGCGGTTCTGCCTCATCCTGGAGGAACTTTTTTGACAACTGTGAAAGCCTATGAAAAAATTCACCACCCAGCTATCTCAGGAGTTCTAGTAAGAACTAACATAACATAACAATCCTAACATAACAATTCCATGATGCAGATGTTGTCTACTGAGGAGATTTCTGTTCCAATCTTATCTCCTCCTGCTATGTACTGTCACCAGCTTAGACTTGTTTTAAAGTGCACACTCTTTCTCATCAGCTATCAGAGCCAAGAGCTCTATCCATGGTTTACTTGTCCATGCAAAACAGAGGAAAGAGACAAGTTCCACTGGAATGTGAGAGCCAAGTGGAACTAACAAGAATTGTCCTTTAAGAGCATAAAAAATGTAGAAACTCTGCTTTCCTAAAATTCTGTTTTATTAACCTTTATCAACTGCTGAGAAACTGGGACATGATGGAATTTTTGAACTTTCCTGTCAGCGGCAAAGGGTAATGGTTGTTATGATTGCTATTTGGCAAAAACCCAGCCTCTCATTCCCAAAGTTCTCAAATTAACTTCGTTCATGACTGATTAGAGAGCACAAAGCCTATGAGGTGTTTTTTTTTTTTTTTTTAATCTCTTTGCCACTTCTGTGTCATATGTAGGTGAGAAATATTTGCTGCTTTTGATGTAAAAGGATCTGTGAATGTTGTTCAACAGCTAGCAAATTCTTTACTACCACTGAGTTAATGCAGAAAGTCATTTGGGAAGATCATCTAGAATGCATTAGTGTCTAAATGAAAATGATGAAATTTCACTTTCCCCCTGCTTTATTCATTGGAAAAGAAAATAAATTTCTCCTTATTAACAGTTTTTGACATATACCTACAGTGAGGTTTCATACTTTTAATACTGTCAATGAGACTATTTTTTTTTCTCCAGTGATAAAACACCCCAGTATTGTGAGGGTGCAGATTAATATGCCTGACTATGGATATGTCTGAAAGAAATGTTTCTTAAAGGTCAAAGGCAAATTCCTATTTCAGACTCTAAACCTTCCCAAGAAGGTGGCTTTAGCTTGTATGCATTGTAGTGTGGAGTCTAGCAGGTGCTTCCTCTATGACTCAGTGATAAGAATCCATCTGCAATGCAGGAGACGCAGGAGACTCAGAAGACGTGGGTTTGATTCTTGTATCAGGAAGATCCCCTGGAGTGGGAAATGGAAACCCACTCCAGTATTCTTTCTTGGAAAATCCAATGGACAGAGAACTTTGGCAGACTACAGTCCAAAGGGTCACAGAGTCAGACACAACTGAGCACAGAGCACAGTGGAGTCGAGGACTGAAGGCTTCAGAGTTAGTCAGATTGGACCGATAGTTATTTATCCTCTCTCCATCTGCATTTTTCCATTTGTGAAGTGGAGATAGTAATCATGTAATAGCTACCTTATTATGCTGTTGTAGAATTAAATGCACTAATCCACATCAAGTATCTGGCACCAAGCAAGCCAAGGAAATAGCTTAACATTAATATCATTTTCTGTGTGTATGTATCATTTATTTATTTGTTATATGAATTTGAAAAAAGTTTCATTTTAAATAATTTTTATAATGGGCTCCAGTTTCATCCATCTCATTAGAACTGGTTCAAATGAATTCTTTTTAACGGCTGAGTAATATTCCATGGTGTATATGTACCACAGCTTCTTTATCCATTCATCTGCTGATGGGCATCTAGGTTGCTTCCATGTCCTGGCTATTATAAACAGTGCTGCGATGAACATTGGGGTGCACGTGTCTCTTTCAGATCTGGTTTCCTCAGTGTGTATGCCCAGAAGTGGGATTGCTGGGTCATATGGCAGTTCTATTTCCAGTTTTTTAAGGAATCTCCACACTGTTCTCCATAGTGGCTGTACTAGTTTGCATTCCCACCAACAGTGTAAGAGGGTTCCCTTTTCTCCACACCCTCTCCAGCATTTATTGCTTGTAGACTTTTGGATAGCAGCAGCCCATATACAGAGTGAAGTAAGCCAGAAAGATAAAAAACATTACAGCTACTAAAACATATATATGGAAATTAGAAAGATGGTAACGACAACCCTATATGCAAAACAGAAAAAGAGACACAGAAGTACAGAACAGACTTTTGAACTCTGTGGGAGAAGGTGAGGGTGGGATGTTGCAAAAGAACAGCATGTATATTATCTATGGTGAAACAGGTCACCAGCCCAGGTGGGATGCATGAGACAAGTGCTCGAACCTGGTGCACTGGGAAGACCCAGAGGAATCGGGTGGAGAGGGAGGGGGGAGGGGGGAGGGGGATCGGGATGGGGAATACGTGTAAATCTATTGCTGATTCATGTCAATGTATGACAAAACCCACTGAAAAAATAAATAAATTAATTAAACAAAATAAATAAATAAATAAATAAATAATTTTTAATGTGTTTACTACTCATTTGTATGTTTTTTCCCTGAATTACCTCTTTATAACCTTTGCCTCACTGTTCGTTTGTTTTTTGTTTCAATCCTGATTTGTAGAAATTTATGTGTGTGTGTGTGTATATATTTATATTTATATTTATACATATACATATATATCCTGAATGTTTGTGCCCCCAAAATTCATATAGTATAGCCTTATTTCCAATTGTGTCTGTATTTGGAGAAAGGACCTTTAAGGAAATAATTCAGATGAAATGCGATCATAAGGGTTGGGCCATGATTCATTAGGAATGGTGTCTTTAGAAGAGACACCAGAGAGCTCACACTCTGCCTATCATGCAAGGACACAGCAAGGAGGTAGCCATCTGCGAGAAGTTAGGAAGAAAGCTCTCTCAGTCATGTTGGTATCCTAACCTCAGACTTCCAGCCTACATAAACTTGAGAAAATAAATTTTGTTGTTTAAGTCATCCAGTCAGTGGTATCGTGTTATGGTAGCCCAAGCAGAGATGAACATGTGTCTATACATATTAATGCATTCTATCAATATAATTCTATTAAATATTATTGAATTGAAAATACCTTTTTACTAAATTTATAGTAACTCTGTATTTATTAAACTTTCTAATAGCATTTTGTGATCTACAGGTGTGTGTGTGTCTGTGCCTGTGGGTTTATGTGTGTGCATGTATCTGTGTGTTTAATGAAGATAACCTATCAGTTTTTTCTTTATGACTCCTGAGATTTTTGTCATTCTTAGGAATATCAAAAGTGATAACTTTCATAGCCCAGATCTCCTTCTAGTACCTTATTGTTTTTTTTTTATTTTCATGGTTTCAAGTTTAATTCATCTGGAATGTATTTTTTATATATTGTGAGATTATTATCATATGTTTACCATCAAATGGAAACCAATTATCCCAGTGCAGTATACTAAACAGATATTGTTTCACCACTGATTTGAAAATTCAACTTTCATGTAAAATAAACATACCAAAGTTTCTATTTAAATTCTCAGATATACCAGATAGATCTATTTTCTCTGATAGCAGATAATCTTATACTACTCTAACTGGATACAAGATTCCATGTAAACCTCTCAGCTTATGCGAGTCTGATATATTTATTATTTCAGATGAACATAATGTTTGGTTTATCCATTTTTCTTGGCTGTTTTAAAATTCTCAATTTTAAAATTATTAAAACTCTTGTACTAAATTGGCAAGTGAAAAATAGTTAAAATACTGCCTTCATCTCTTTAGCATTATAGTTGTAACAAATGTGACTATCACAGGGTGTTTTTCATTTAGTGTTTAGGTTTTTTTTTTTTAAACTTTCATCCTTGTACTTTGAGTTTTTAACAATAAACATGTTAAATTTTTATTTAGCAAACATTATAAAGTAAGGGACATGATCTAGGATATGCAGAATGATTTGAGTATTCATCCCTCTAGCATCTCAGCAAACTTGCATTGAGCAGTGGCCATAATATTGTGTCTCATCTGTTCAAGTGGTTGGGATTACAGAGATGAATTAAACATGCTTGTCCTTGCTGTATATTGTATATTGAGGAAGACAAGCAGGTACATGAAAAATTCTAATACAAAATTGCAACTGTTTTAATGTAAGTTTCTGTAGGACCACAGGAACAGTGAACTCTGCTGCACTGGTGGCAGAGAGGCTTCAGAGAAGAAGCACCATTTGTGTTGAGCCTTAAAGAATGAGGACACTTTCATCACTTGGCAGCTCTAGGTGGGGAAGGGAAAGCAATTCCTTCAAAGAGGAAGGAAATATCTAGTCCTATTTCATTGTGTGGAGAAGGCAGTAAACAGCTTATTACTCACACCCTTAAATGATGCTAACGTGGAAAGATGGGCAAATACCAGAGACCAAAAATAGAAAAAGCATCAAGGGGACAAGGGACTTTGGAAGAGTCCTGATCAGGAAGTAAGCAAATGAGAACCTACTTCGAAAAATGCAAGCAGATTTTTCTGAGGAAAGAAGAACTCAAAACTGAATTTAATGGAAGGAAGCAACTGTCAAAGCAGTCTGACTAAGATCGGCATGTTATGTTTGCAGCTAAGGAAGAAATATGGGTTGCTGTTCATTTAGGACCCATGCAAGAGGTTAGAGAAAGGGGATAGACATTAAGAAATGATTCATTAGGTAGAAAGAGAAGATTAGAAATCAGATATTACTGTCACTTATTAAATAAATTAATCATAGCCATATCAGACCAGAATGCCTAACCACTGAGGGAAGACACCTCCAAATACTGTGTCTTCAAGGAAAAAACAAGGGCTCATTACTCATGAATTAATAGCAGCTGATACAGGACATGCTAGGTTTGGGGTGTGTAGGGGAGAAAGAAAAAAGAAGTATGTATGTACGTATATTATCGATAAAAACAGAAGCTGTTTAATTATATGCTTACTATTGTTCTCATATAATATCAGGTATTCTACATAAATTGTCCCATTCAATCACAGAATGACTCTAAGATATAGATACATGCTTTCATCATTCCCATTTTACAGATGAGAAAACTAACTCTTACAGAAGTTAAGAAACTAACTCAAGGTCAAATAGCTTTTAGGTGGTGAAGCTATAAATTGAGATCGGACTTGAAATCCTGTGGTCCCAACTGCTGAACTAGATACTGTTATATTCCCTCTGCTACAACCCTAGCCTCAGTCATCATCAGATCATACCTGTATTGTGCCAGGAGCCTGACACTCCTCTGATCCTAAACAGTTCACAACATTCAGTGAACTTTCTAAAACAGAAATCAGACTATATCACTTTCCTTTATCAAACCATCTACCAGATCTCCACTGCACATAAGATAAAATCCAGGTTCTCACCCCACAAGTCCCTACAAGACCTCATCTCTGACTCTCCAGTTTCAGTCTTCTCTCTCTGCTCTGTCCCTCTCTGACTGTATTCCAGTTACACTTAACCTTTTGCACTTCCTCAACACCCTGTTCTTGTTCTTGCTTCATGACACAGCTACTTGCTATTCAACCTAAAATGCTCTTCTTCAACATATTCACACAACTGATTGCATATCATTATTCAAATCTTGATGCAAATATCAGCTCCTCTGAGAAGGTTTCCCCAAATCCATCAGCCAAAGCAGCTCTCCTCTGCCCCACACCAATACCATGAACTACCCCCTCACTCATGAGAATAGAAATTACTTGTTGATAGGAGATATTGACTTTATGTCCTTCTCAGCAAGTCCAGAACCAAGAACAGTATCTGACACATACTAGGCACTCAAGATATATTTGCTTCCTGAAATAATGGAATCTTTCTTAAAGTGTCATACTCATGTGTGTGTATGTGTGTGTGTGTGTGTGTGTGCGCACATACATACATATACTGTTCATGGGGTTCTCAAGGCAAGAAGTGGTTTGCCATTCCCTTCTCCAGTGAACCATATTCTGTCAGAACTCTCCACCATGACCCGTCTGTCAGGGCATGGCTGATAGTTTCATTGACTTAGACAAGGCTGTGGTCCATGTGATTAGACTGGTTAGTTTTCTAACCAATTATGGTTATGATTTTCAGTCTGTCTGCCCTCTGATGGACAAGGATAAGAGGTGTATGGAAGCTTCCTGATGGGAGAGACTGACTGAGGGGGAAACTGGGTCTTGTTCTGATGGGCGAGGCCATGCTCAGTAAATCCTTAATCCAATTTTCTTTTGATGGGTGGGGCTGTGTTCTCTCCCTGCTATTTACCTGGGGTCAAACTATGGTGGAGGTAATGAAGATAATGGTGACCTCCCTCAAAAGATCCCACGAATGCACAGCCACACTCAGTGCTTCCAACTCTGCAGCAGGCCACCACCAACCCACACTCCCACTGGAGACCCCCAGACACCCACAGGCAAGTCTAGGGCAATCTCCTGTGGGGTCACTGCTCCTTTCTTCTGGGTCCCGGTGCACAAGGTTCTGTTGTGCCCTCTGAGAGTCTATTTCCAACTCCTGTGTAAGTTCTGGCAGCTCTATGGTGGGGTTAATGGTGACCTCCTCCAAGAGGGCTTATGCCATACCCAAGTCTGCTGCACCCAGAGCCTCTGTCCCCGCGGCAGACCACCACCAATCTGTACCTCCACAGGAGACTCTCAAACACAGTTCTGTCTCAGTCTCTGTGGGGTCCCTGAGTCCTGGTGCACACAAGGTTTGTTTGAGCCCTCTGAGCATCTCTGGTGGGAACAGGTCAATCCAACCAGTCAATCCTAAAGGAAATTAGTCCTGAATATTCACTGGAAGGACTGATGTTGAAGCTGAAACTCCAATACTTTGGCCACCTGATGCAAAGAGCTGACTCATTTGAAAAGACCCTGATGCTGGGAAAGATTGAGGGCAGGAGGAGAAGGGGACGACAGAGGATGAGATGGATGGATGGCATCACTGATGCAATGGACATGACTTTGAGAAGGCTCTGGGAGTTGGTGATGGACAGGGAGGTCTGGCGTGCTGCAGTCTATGGGGTCACAAAGAGTTGGACATGACTGAGCCACTGAACTGAACTGATACACACACACACACACACACACACACACACACACACATATATATATAGTGAAATATGTGAGCTTGTTGTCATCTCATTGAAGTGGAATGTACGCCCCCCACGCCAAATTGCATCTCAATGTCAAGACTAATGATGCCATACATACACCAAGAAGATATGAAAAGAATTATTACACACATAATATTATGCATCAAAAATAGAGCTAGACCCCCCAAAAGGAGAAAATAATAGTAACTTTGAGGGGATGGGTAATTAGATGATTGTGCTTCTTTCTTCTATAGATATTGGTATAGATATAGATACACTCAAAACATCAAGTTCTACACCATAAACATGTATAATTTTCATTTGTCCTTTACACCTCAATAAAACTGAATAAAAAATAGGATCAATCTCTATTACAGTTTACCCATGATACTTGTCTGATAACTAAGAAATTTCATGGTTAATTTAATTTGGACTTGTTGCTGTAAGCCATTATGACACCTGTAGCATGAGACCAGTAAAGGAGATGAGTGTTCCATTTTATGTCTTGTTCAGGAGCTGGTATTTTTAAAGGTGATTATAGGAGATAAAGAATTTTATTACTCATTGGGTCAGATTACCCACGGGCACTAGAGTATCTTTTGGGATAATGGATGTTTTGGCCATGGGAAATGTAGGCAAGGCAATAATTCCAAAGGTTAAGGTTAGGTATGTCTGTTTCTATCGTATGTTTCTTTACTCCCTTGCTGTTTTTATCAGCTTGCTCAAATGTGGGCCAGAAGAGGAACAGAAATTTATGAGGCTTAGAAATTCAATTGTCAAACATCAAAAGTGGAATTTGATTATTATTATTTTTTTTTTAACACATGGCCACCACCCCTACATCACCCCTCTCCCCAGCTGGGACCTCCCACGCACACAGAAATACCAAGTCCTTTTCCTCCTCACCAGTGGGATAAAGTGTTCAAGAAGAAATCTTCAGTGCTCAGAAATCTTCAGTCTTCAGTGCTCAGTCTTCATCCTGTCCTCATTCCCAGTGTCTGGCTAAATATGGACTGGCTGGTCTGGGCCACAAACAGAAAGGATTCCACCTCCCTCCTTTCTCACACACCTGACACTTCCCTTCTTCCTCTCCCCATCATCAAAAAACAGATACACACACATCTTTTTACAGCTTGTTGATATTTTAATCATCAACATCTGAGTACCTGGTCTCTACAGAGGTGATCATTGCTGTATGCTTGATCCCTTCACGAATGACTATTCTGCCAGTTCTTTTCCTGGAGGGACAGCAGATTGCTCAAGGTCTTGGGCTCCAGGTGGATCCAGGCGGGTACTTGAAGAATTGTTGGGAGAACTGCTGGAAGAATCCTCCGGGATTTGTTCATCCACCATTGGCTGACTCTCCTTCTTCTTTTTATTCTGCGGGTGGTGGTAGAAGTCTAGTATCGTCGATTTCTTCCCTTTCTTACTCTTCTCCACGTTCTGCTGAAGAGTTGATTTTACCTTCCTCATGAGCTTTTGGTTATCTGGTAAGAAAACAAAGTCATCCAGAAAGACATTAGTGAAGGAGGATGGGGAGGAGAATTTTGAGAGAACGGGTGTGCACTGAGGAAGGGCTTTGTGCCAGGCAAGGGCAGGGTAAGTCTCGGTTGGGAGATGAAGAGAAGGAACATGGGTAGGGTAATCTGACCTTCTCACTGTCCAAGCCATTGGATTGACCAGACGTCTCTCCCTTCCTCTAGTGCTTGACACTTGTTGCTACAAATTTACTGTGTCTATTTCAGTCTCTGACTCCTCCTCCTTCACTTCCTTCATGACTTCTGCCATGTTGTAGGAATAGTGTCCAACATCAAGGGCCTGGCCTCTCTATATATACCTTCCCAGGAAAATGAGGGGCCACACCCATCAGGTTTGATTGATCAGCAAGAAAGTCCTCCAGTCAATGGTAGCCCTGAAATGGCTTGACATCACAAAGCACCACCCTTGAAAATCCATAGCGGAGGGGAAGGGTACAGAGGAGTGGAGGAGTCTAGGTGCTCTGGTTTGAGAAAGTGTGTGCTTCCTCAATACCCACTAAAGAGCCTTCCCATGTTGATTTTCCAGGCTTCCTCATCTTGTCTGGTTCAATTCTTGTGGTGTACATGTTAGGGAACAAGTGTTCCCTCCAAACCATTCCTCATGGTCATCCCCATCAGTGTTTAATTCTGTTGTCTTCCAGATCACATCACCTAGTATTTTGTGGTTTTTTAAAAAACCTTTTTGTTTAAGAACTTTTAGATTTACAGAAGAATTTTAAAGAGTATATTCATATACCCTACATTCAATTCCCCTTATTAACACTGTATGTTAGTATGGAACATTTGCTCAACTTAGTGAACCAACACTGAAACAGTATTATTAATGAAAGTCTGGACTTTATCAGATTTCCTTGCTTTATACCTAATATACTTTTGCTGTTCTAGTATCCCATCCAGGATACTACTTTAAATTTAGTCATTACAGGTTACACCTTCTTAGGTTCTTCTTTGCTGTGACAAGTTTTTAGATTTCTTGTTTCTGAGGTTCTTGACAATTTGGAGTTTTGTGTCTTAATTTTTACATTAGAACCTGAGATGTTACTTACCTTATAGTGAAAAGATTTTATAAGTTTCTTCTTCCAGAGAACCTCAAATCAAGTTAGTACTATCATGGCATGGTCCCCATGGCAATGGTTGAATTAATCTCTTGACTTTGTCACAGAGGTGATACACATGTTTCTCTCTAGAGCCCAGAAGATCCAGATCCTTTATATTTATAAGGCCTAGGTGGCAGCAGCAGGAGCATTTTATAAGGTACTACTGAATCCACCTGCCAATGCAAGAGATGCAGGTTGGATACCCTGGATGAGGAAATGACAAGCCACTCCAATATTCTTGCCTGGGAAATCTCACGGACAGAGGAGCCTGGCTGGCTACAGTTCATGGGTTCACAAAGAGTCAGACATGACTGACCATACACACATGCATGCACATGTGTGTGCACGCATACACACACACACACAGAGTGAGTCATTTACTTTTAGAAGTATGACTTCAGCATCCCACATAGTAACTGCTCTTCCTTCATATGAGTGACCATCCTGTACATTGAATGGACTATCAGTTTTTCTCCTGAGTTCTATATAGAAAGGGGGCCAACGTATGGTTGAGACACAACCAGTGTTCACAAAGTAGGCATCATTTCTTTGAGGTTAGTATCAGCGATGAGTTATTTTGGAATTGATACACATGATTCAACCTGAGACTCACAAATAAATCCAGATTGGGATACACAATTCATAACTGCTTTATGGAGGGCCCCAATCCAATAATCCTTTCACTATATGCCAACTGGCTATAGGCTACACCGATTTACATTGATCAAAGCTTTAGCAGGCACTCACACATGCAGCACAAAGAAGCAAGGTCAAAGCACAAGCTAGCCAGATGACTGTAGCTCAAAGTGCATGTTCACCAGCATACAGCAGAGCCAGTTCAAAAGCCAAAGAAGAGAGAAAAGACACCTGCTGGTAAGGGAGAGCATCTCAGTCTTCTGCTCTTGGGGTCAGTTGCTGCCATCACACCACTGAGACAGAATGGACCCTTCAACCAAAATTTGGTTTGGATGTCGAGACTGGTGACACATATACCCAGAAAGTATGAAAAATTTCATTACTGACATAATAAGGTTTTGGGGGGAGAAAAGACAACTCTCAGGCAGGTTCAAGAATGGTTGAAGAGAGCAGAGGAAGGAGACTGGCTTGGTTTTTATGGTAACAAATGGGGATAAAGCTGGAGAGTTCCACACATACATCAGGGCTTGGATGGTCTGAACTTCCTTTTGGCCCACAGAAGAGAGTATCAGATATAGGTAAGTAGGGGAAGAGGTGTGGTAGGACTCTTTTATAGAAAAAAATGCTATGTAAATACAAGGTGTTTAGCACAGTTTAGAATTCTCATATCCATTATAACCAAGCTTTTCATATTGTTTTTAGTTAAACTGCTTTTCACTAGGTTAGTATTTCCCAAATTATGGACCTTTAAGTATTATTAAATATGGCTTAGAATCCTCTCAGTTCATCAACAGAGAAACTGTGTAAAAAGAGAAAAGACTGCTGCATCAGCAAATGTGACATACT
Source organism: Cervus canadensis (assembly GCF_019320065.1). NCBI lineage: Eukaryota > Metazoa > Chordata > Mammalia > Artiodactyla > Cervidae > Cervus > Cervus canadensis. The sequence continues at coordinate 108,874,279 of NC_057419.1, forward strand.
GACCACAAAGCAGCAGACTTAGTTGTACTGTCTCCTGAATTATGAGAGATTGTGTACATTTTTTCCCATCCTGGATGATTACTCTAATGTACAAAGATTGTAATAATAATTATAGAATATAAAACATTTATTGACCACTAGCTCTATGTAGGGAATATGCTAAATATTCATATATGTAGTTAATCCCCATCATAACTCTATCAGATAAATGACAAAATAGCACTTTCTGTCATCTCTGCCAGGACATCTCCATTCCAATTTTAGAAGCAGAAAAGAGCATATAGGAGTGCACATGGAAATATTTATGGGCCATGCTCAAAAGAAGCATGCACATTTCTTTGAGAAAAAAAAAAAACTCACATAGCCACAACTAATTGCAAAAGAAAATGAGAAATGTAGTCTACCTTGTATAAGTGAAAGTGTTAGTCACTCAGTCATGTCTGAATCTTTGCAACCCCATGGACTGTAGCTTGGCTGGTTCTTCTGTTCATGGGATTCTCCAGGAATGAATACTGGAGGGGGTAGCCATTCCCTTCTCCAAGGGATCTTCCCAACCCAGGGATCAAACCTGGGTGTCCCATATTGCAAGCAGATTCTTTACCATCTGAGCCACCAAGGAAGCCCAATTTAGTCCATGGGTGTGCTATGTTCAGTCACTTTAGTCATGTCCGACTCTTTGCCACCTCATGGACTGTAGCCCACCCGGCTCTTCTGTCCATGGGATTCTCCAGGCAAGAATACTGGAGTGGGTTGCCATGCCCTTCTCCAGGGGATCTTCTCGACCCGGGGATTGAACCCACGGCTCCTGTGTCTCTGCATGGCAGGCAGATTTTTTACCCACTGAGCCACCAGTGAGGGTTCCCAAAACTCATGCTCCCACTTCATGATTGAGCCTAGTGGCTCAGATGGTATCTCCCTACAATGTGAGAGACCCAGGCTCAATCCCTGGGTTGGGAAGATCCTTTTAGGAAGGGAATGGCTACCAACTCCAGTTATCTTGGAGCTTCCCTGGTGGCCAGGGAAATACTAGGGTGAGAAAGTGAATAGAGAGATGAAGGTTTATGAAGGTAAGTGATACTAATGATAAATTAGTAAGGAATGAGGAAATGAGAAATGGGAAGTATGGCTGATAGTGAAAAGCAGTAGAGTTCACAGACTGGAGTTCAAAACTGTTGAATTTTTAGAATTGAGTGTGTGTGTGTGTGTGTGTGTGTGTGTGCGTGTGCGTGTGTGCATGCACGCGCGCATGCGTGTGAGAGGTATTAATATTTTCCAGGCAGAATAATCAGTTGCAGGCCAAAAAATGTATGTTTTAACATCAAGATTTCAGATTTGTTATAATTTTTGAGATTATCAATGTCTAGAGCATGAGCATTAAAGTGAGTGGCTCACTGTGCAAAGATACGAGAATTTATATGTTTTTCTGTTGATGAGCATTGAGACGTTTCAAGTTTGGTCTATCATAAATTATGTTTCTTTGAAAAAAAGAACAATAGAAGAAAACTATCATTAGAATTGAGGGCATGAATGATTTATAAAGCTAAAAATGCTGGACGAATATCCACATAGATGACAGATGTTGACATTGCCAAAATGGTGGCAGTACTAAAAGTGGACAAGAAGAAAGTGACTCAGGAAAGTGTCTAATGAATAATGGTAAAACAAAAAATTAAGATGGGACAGCACATGATAGTATTTAATAGTAAGAACTACAAATGAGCTGTGAATTTTGAAAGATAAACGAGCAGAAGTGGTTTGAAAGTGACAATGAGGAGCAGCCATCTAGTTCACCTCAACTCCTTGGGGTATGTGAGGAAAACAAATTTTCACTTAAGAGAACTGCAGAGGAAGTGATTTCCTCAAGTCATAGTCATATTCCAGTTATAAAACAGAGATTAATGGAAGATTGAGAAAAGAATTTGGAGCTAATGGGGAGTTTCTTAATGACAGACTGAATTTCAGAGGGCAGGAAAGAAGGGCTTCTGAAGAAAGGGAGAGAGTTGGGTCCAATTTTGTCAAGTGTAGAACAGTATATGTATAAGGGTCTAGGTAGTGATGGATAATCTGCAGGGTGGTGACTTAAAAGTGATAAGATGGACCTTGTATTTGCATGGCAGATTGGGAGGTGAGTAAAGCCCTCCAGACTAGAAATTGCTTAATCTAAACCAATTTAGAACCAAGAAGAATCAAGAAACGTCAATTGAAATATGTTTCCTCTAAATATCATGCATCCTGCATGATGATCCAAGCTTTCAAAGATAGTCTAGTAAGGACATCTAAGATGGTAGATTTGAAAGAAGAGAAGTGTGTTTGCTCAAGAGGGTGAGTGTGTATGAAAATTATCAACAGCAAATTCTAACGTTAGAGGATTGCTACTAGAGGCATATGGAACTGTGCACTATTCTTGGACAACCCAAGATGCCTGCACACATGTGGCCCAGATGCCAGCACCAACACTTACTGGGCACCTGTAAAGCCAAAGCTGAGGAAGCAGAGAGGCCAAGGGGAAGTGGTATTATCTCAGTACAGAAACACATTTACTTAGGCTTCCTAAATGTCAAGAGGAAAAAAATGGCAGAAAAGGAAAGTAAGCTTTTTTCCCTCTAACATCTCTCCTCAGGAAGAAGTACTTGGAGTTATATTTACTACATAAATTCACCTGCTAAAACTCCAGGGAGCTCATCAGTGGGCAGATGTTCCCACCTCAGTCTGGTTACCAGCAAACATTTAATCAAAATCATGGCTGCATCTGGCTCACATTAAAAGGTTTCTCTTTGTCATTGTCTTTTAAAAGAACAATTCCCCATGCTTACATATTGAGACTCAGAACATCAATTCAATGTACTTCAGGAGCTTTGTGGCTACACCTTCCTGCTGGGACTTAGCACGGTCCCCAGAGAATCAATTTGAGGAGTATTGCCAGTGTTTTCCTTCTCAGTGTTTATCCACCAGAATGTCTAAGAGTGAAGCACAGACAGGGCAATGAAATCCTAAGAATCAATTTCTTTCATCAAATACATACAGTGTATATGAGCATTGAGGCAAGAGGGTAAAGAACTTTAGTTGAAATTCCAATGAAGTTCTAAGTGCAAATACTGGAACCATCCCATGTTAGCATTGTGATTTAGACTGGGTCCTTAACCACTCTGAGCCTGTTTTCTGATCACAAAAAAAAAGAAGGATGATATTTCATATGGCTTTTGTAAAGATCAAATTACATAATTCATGTAATAAATATAGCACAACAACCTGCAGAATGGAAGAAAATATTTTCAAGTCATGTATCTGATAAAGGATTTGTATTTAGAATATATAAAGAACCCTTACACATCAACAATAAGAAGATGAATAGCCCAGTTTTCTATATCTTTTTTGGCAGAAGATCTAAAAAGGACTCTTCTCCAAGGAAGTTATATAAATGCTCAACAAACACATTAGAGATACTTGACATCATTATTCATCAGGAAAATACAAATCAAAACCACATAAAGGCAGCATTTCATACCTGCTAGGATAGCCAGAATCAAAAATTCAGATAATCATAAGTGTTGGTGAGGATTTAGAGAAATCAGAAACCTCATATACTGTTAATGAGAATGTACAATGGTATAGCTGCTTTGGAAAAAAAATGGCAGTTTCTCAAAAAGTGAAGCAGTGTTACTATATGACACAACAATCCCACTTGTAGGTACATTCCCAAGAGAAATGAAAGCACATATCCACACAAAAACTTGTACAGAATGTTCATAGCAGCAATATTCATAATACCCAAAGATGTAAACTACCTAAATGCCCATCAACTGATGAATTGATAAACAAAATATGGCACATCCATACAAGGGAATATTATTCAGTCATCAAAGGAATGAAGTATTGATATAAGCTACAACTGGGATGAACCTTGAAAACGTATGCTAAATGAAATTCAGTCACAAAAGACCACAAGTTATGTTATTCTCTTCATATGAAATGCTCAGAACAGGCACATCTATAGAGGCAAAATAGAGCAGTAATTGCTTAAGGCTAAGGCAGAAGTTGTTGGGAGCATAGGGGAATAATGGTTACAAGGTACAAGGGTTTCTTTCTGAGGTGTTGAAAATGTTCTAAAACAGTTCGTGGTGATAGTTGTATGTATCTATGAATATACTAAAAATATTGAACTATACACTTTAAAAGTGTGAATTACATATAATGTGAATTATGCCTCAATAAAGTTGTTTAAAAAGCCTCTGTGCTGGTAGAAAAAAAATAGTACAGCACATTACCTAGAACATAGTAAATGCTTATTATTATTCCATAATGATTTACTACATTTTTCTGAAAAATTAGGTTCAAAATCAATCTATACCAAACAACTAGATTACTAAGAATGAATTGAATTAAATCCATAAATCCTAATGATTGAGAGAATGATCTTTGGAGCTAGAAAACCATAGATAAACCATCACTAATATATGATCCTAAACACATTAACTTCTCAGTGTCTTCATCTGTAAGATTCTAGTAATAATAGCATCTGCTTAATTTACTGTAAATATTGTTAAGAGTAAATGAAATAAGGTATGTGCTTAGGACAACTGATAGTGATTAGAACATAATAGATCTCAGTAAAAAGTAGATTTTATTCTTTTGTGCCAATTTTCTACATGTTCTAATCCCCTCAAAAAGTCTCTTCAATGTTTATATGCTAATAACTTTTATTTTAAATGTCAAAATTTTCCTGAAAGATGTTTCCAATAATGGTTCACTACTTGAATGGTGTCAGCTGCCAAAATGTCAATTACTCCAAAAGGCTACATTCTTAATCTCATTGTCCTCTACTGATAACTTGATGAATACAAGTCACTGATGCTGGTTGAGTTAGAGGTATTCTTCATTTTAATCAGTCACTGGTGCATCTTTGCCATTCTCTTGGCTATCAGTAAGAAAACCATTCACTGAAAAGTCAATGGAATAATAAATGTGATTCAATGAATATGGCTGCCAATATTAGAAATGAAAACTACTATCAGTTGATTCAACATTGTGCTAATTGAAGTCTTCCACACTCAAGGATTTTTTTTTCTGTTTTTGTTTATATTTACTCTAAATCAGTGACCTGAAATAACTAAAGAAAAAATAAAAAAAGATGTTAAAGAACATGTCAAGATGTGCTTTGAAATCAATACACAGTTGCTCTTAGTAGAAAGAAAGGAAAACGAAACCACCACAAAATTCCTACTGGAACAAATCATGTTCTTTGCTCCAGAGATTAAAGAGAAGAGCGATTTTGTCAAATCCATGTGTCATCCATCCAGACGTGTGATTTTTTTTTCAAGTTTATGAAACCTGCAAGTTTCATTCTGTAAACCAGAATCACATTCACTGAATTTAAAGATAACCATATGTACTTTCATAATAAAGCTTAAATTATACTACATTGGAATAAAATACATTTTTATACCTTATAACTTCATTCAGAAATTCAGCATAGGAACTGGCTATAAAAGTCTCCGATTTCATAAATAGATTCCAAAATTTTGCTTTGGCTCTGGAATTTTAAGTGTTTTAAACTAACTTAACAGAAACATTAGCAAAAGAAAAACATACATTTAGGCTATTTCAGGAAAAGCTGTGTCCTGCAGCAAGTCTCTAGACAAGGAATGGCACATATCAAGTTCACTGTCTTTTTGCCAACATGTGGGCAAGGATATGACAGGCCAGTGTGAAAATTTAAATCCTTAGAAGATATGTCATGATGTTGTTTCTGAGAACAAGATGACCTGAAGGTCATAGATATTGTTCTTGAGAGGAAAATCTCTTCAAAGTTTCACTCTAGGCTGCACGGGTTTTTTGTTCAGTCAGTCAGCCATGTCCAACTCTTCATGACCCCATGAACTGCAACACACAAGGCTTCCCTGTCCTTCACTATCTTCCACAGTTTGCTCAAATTAATTTCCATTGAGTCCATGATGCCATCCAACCATCTCATCCTCTGTTGTTCCCTTCTCCTCTGGCCTTTAATCTTTCCCAGTATCAGGGTCTTTCCCATGAATCGGCTCTTCACATCAGCTTCAGCATCAGTCCTTCCAAAGAATATTCAGGGTTGATTTCCTTTAGGATTGACTGGTTTTATCTTTTTGCTGCCCAAGGGACTCTCAAGAGTCTTCTCCAACACCACAATTCGAAAACATCAATTCTTTGGCCCTCAGCCTTCTTTATGGTCCAACTCTCACATCCATATATGACTACTGGAAAAACTATAGCTTTGATTATATGGACCTTTGTCAGCAAAGTGATTTCTCTGCTTTTTAATACACTATCTAGGTTTGTCATTGCTTTTCTTCCAAGAAGAAAGTGTCTTTTAATTTCATGGCTGCAGTCACCATCCACAATAATTTTGGAGCCCAAGAAAATAACCTGTACATGTTAGTAGCCTTATTTCCACCCATTTTCCCATCCCCAGCTGTAATTCACTGGGCCATGCTCATAGCCTCAGATTTACTCTGCTCCCTCCTTGGCTTTGTCTTTTTTGAGATGCCTCTATATGTTTTCTTGCTGGGCCATGCCAATGGCACTGACTATGTAGATGCCTCTGTTCCAGAGTCCTCAGGTTTATGTCATCCTGCCTTACCACCATGACCTTATCTTGAACACTTTCTTCATGTTAATAGGTCATCAGAGCTTTCACCATGTGCCAGACACTGTTGTATGCACTTCACATGCATTACCTTAACCGAGCCAGCAATCTTAAGAGTAGATTTTCTTAGTAGCTCCATTTTGCCAATAAGGAAACTGAGGATCAGAAAAGATATATGTTTATAAAATGTAGGATATATGTTATTTGCCAAAGGACCCAAAGGGTAGCAGAGTTGGTATTTATAACTATAATTTATGATTCAAAATGTTAGGTAATACTGTCTCATTCATTTTTCATCCTTTGCTAAATTATAGATGAAAAACATAGCATCAACTTGCATTTCTCGATTTCTACTGCAGTAGAAACAGAATGCTCCAGGAAATATGGAATATAAGATATATTGCACATGTTTTCTTTGATTTATTCTTTATAACAATAAAACCAAAATCATAATATTAGAACTTAACATTAGGAGAAATAAAGGAGATATTGCTTGACAATGTGGGCAATCTTGATAAATTAGTAGCATGGCATTTCTTGCTCCCCAGTGGCACTGTTGAATTGTAGTCCTCAGTGATTTTTCAGGAGGCTATAGCAATCTCCTCCCCATTGATGATTCTCAGGCTCTTAGAGGTGAGTCCCCCAACCACTACCACTGCTCTCTAAACTACAGCTCTAAGGATCCTACCTCCTCCAGGGAGTCATTGGTATCCAAGGTCCTGCCACCTCAAGGCACAGCTTTTGAGGGCAATACAAATCTCTGATATCAGCAGAACCCAAGAAGATCCCTTGTCTTTTCTCCTCATCTGAAACAATCAACCTTCTCTTCTTGAGCTGTATAGCCTCCAAATCTCCTGTGGGTCAGGCTAATCTTAATTCCTTTTTAGGCCTAGACTGGATGTTGTAACAGAGAAGGCAATGGCACCCCACTCCAGTACTCTTGCCTGGAAAATCCCATGGACGGAGGAGCCTGGTAGGCTGCAGTCCATGGGGTTGAGAAGAGTCAGACACGACTGAGAGACTTCACTTTCACTTTTCACTTTCATGCATCGGATAAGGAAATGGCAACCCACTCCCGTGTTCTTGCCTGGAGAATCCCAGGGACCGGGAAGCCTGGTGGGCTGCCGTCTATGGGGTCGCAGGGTCGGACACGACTGAAGCGACTTAGCAGCAGCAGCAGCAAACGTTGTAAACTTCAGTTCTATAAGTCACATATAGAATTCCCAGTCAAATTTTAGTTCTAGAAGCCAAATGAAGATGCCTCTTTGAAATCCCACACATTGTTCTTCTCTTATTAACATTAGTTTCCAACAATCAAAAACTGAAAACATTTATGTGAAAACCCAGACTTACTTCCTCTTCCCACCCTCAAAGATCTGAGAACATTAATCCACATTTTTTTGCAAGGCAAGATCTCTTCAATACAATAGAAACTGCTTTCTTTAGACAAACCATGCAACTCTTCAGTTCCCTGTGTTTCTGAAGTAAACTGCCTGACCTGACCTCTACATATATTTGAGTTCATGACTTTGAATCTAGAATTTCTAAACCACAGTCTGTTTAAGATAGATTTCTGGGTACCTGGAAATTCTGATTTTTTGTTTTTTGCAGGGTTGGAGGTGGTTACTGAAACGTAAAAGATATATTAACAAGCCTCTACCCAAGGATAAGCCTACATAATAGGAACAAAGACCTGGTTAACATTTCTGGGTGGGGGAGGGGTTGAATATGCAATGTCTAGCACATAGTAGGTGACCAATAAATATTTGGTGAATATTTGGAAATGTTTATCTTTTCATTACTGTCAAATGAGATGAGAACAAATATGTCAAGTAATTTGTCAGTAATCAATCCAACTAAAGCCAGTAAAACTACAACATCTTTTTAAAGTTAAATGACCATATATATTTTTTCTTTTGGGAGTTACTTAACTAAATATTTGCCCATTTTCCAATTGGAACATTTATATTTACCTTATTGTTTTCTAAAAGATCTTTAATAATTATTGTATATGCATCCCTTTTTGTCTGGTTATGTACCTTTTCATTTTATATATGAATTTATAGAGAGATAATTTTTATTCAATTTTATGCAGGAAAAGCCTTGCAATTTTGAAGCACACTTGGTCCACAGTGAGAATAATAATAATAACAATAGATTTCTGCTTTCTTGTTTTACTTTCACTATTGTTATCAACAAATGGAAATGGTAGAACAACAATCTAAGTAGCAGACTACAAGAATTATATGATTAATTACAGGTCAATTTACATAGGGTGCCAAGAAAGTGAATTTCTGCCTTTTCCCAGTTCAAGGTTCCTTACAAGGACTGATGTCAAAGCTAGAGCAGGTGAGAAAATATATATTTCTAACTATATAGTATTTATACTACCTTAAACTAAGTCAGTGGAACAAGAATAAGATCACCAATGCCCAGAATCTTCTGAAATCAGCAGACTCAAATTACCTCTTGTATATGGAACACCAGTTTTGTTCCTGATGGCATCATTGCTTTGTCAAAGGCGTAAATTCCTTCCAATATCTTTCCTCTAAGTGGAATTAACTTGACCATGTGCTGCTCTGCTTCTAATAATTCTTTATTTCTAGGAGAAGGAAATTTTTCTGTAGAAGAACAGATAGTAAATAGTTTTGCAAGTCATATGGTTTCCGTCACATCTCCTCATTCTACTCCTCTTGTTCTTCTTCAATGCACATATTTCTTTATGTAATGCAGTTAGCTTGGAGATGGAGCATGACTAAGAATATAAACATTATTTTTAATTGGCCATTTGTGTTTACCTCAGGATCACCTACCTGTTCACTGTTTTTATAGGTAGCCTTGATTGGGTATAATTTATTGACACATAGATAGTGGTATGCTGGAGCTGGCATAAACCAGTTTGACAGAGTTGATTGTCTATGTCTCTTCATAACTTTGCGTTTGGTGATAGTATATCAGTAGGCTGATATCAGCCATAGTGAGAGTATTTGCTCCATGAAAATAGACAAATGCTACAAATGAGGTTTACTAGGGCTGTGATAATGATTACCAAAAATCAGGTAATTTAATCAACAGAAATCGATTCTTTCAGAGTTCTGGAGGCTAGAAGTCTGAAATCAAGACTGACAGAGTTGGGTCTCTCTGGAGCTATGAGAGAAGGATCTGTTTCAGGCCTCTCTCTGTGGCTTGTAGATGGCCATCTCCTTCTAGTGTTTCTTCACATTATCTTCCCTCTATGTGTGTCTCTTTCCCTCCACATGACATTCTTTGATTAAAGTCACATTGGATTGAGGGCCCAATCTACTCCAGTATAACCTTAGATTAGTAATTATATCTGCAAAGTCAATACTTGGAAATAAGGTCACATCTTAAGGTACTGGACACTAGAACTTCAGCATATGAATTTTGGGAAGATATATTCTACCCTTAAAAATGGGCCTTTATGTTTTTTCAGAGAACCAGTTATTAAACATTTATCTTCCCTGATGGCTCAGCTGGTAAAGCATCCATCTGCAATGCAAGAGACACGGGAGATGTGGGTTCAGTGCCTGGGTTGGGAAGATCTCCTGGAAGAGGGCATTGAAACCCACTCCAGTATTCTTCCTGGAGATATCCATGGACTGAGGAGCTTGGCAGTCTACAGTCCAAAGGATCACAAAGAGTCAGACACAACTGAGTGACCAAGAATGCAAACACAGCACACCACTGCCTACAGGCCTGAGATTGCTATTTCTCAATTAGGAATCCACAGAGGGCAGAGAAGCAAGCAATTTAAAATAGAAAGAATACCTGATGACCATAAATAGTCAATTAGAACTAGTGGTGCTATGAACCCAGTATTTCTCTTTCTTGAAATAAAGTACTAAAGAAAATGTAGAAACTTGAAACCATGAAAGTCCTAGAAGAATTCATATCAATGTATGACAAAACCCACTGAAATGTTGTGAAGTAATTAGCCTACAACTAATAATAAAAAAAAATAAATTAAAAAAAAAAAAAAAGAAAACACAGGGGAAAATCTCCTTGACATTTGTCTGGACAATGATTTTCTTGACACAAGTAACAAAAATAAAAATAAACAAGTGCACCTAATTAAACTTAAAAGGTTTTACACAAAAAAAGAAATTATAAACAAGATGAAAACACAGCCCTCAGAATGGGAGAAAATAAAGCAAATGAAACGACTGACAAAGGATTATTTTCCAAAATATACAAGCAGCTCATACAACTCAATATGAGAAAAACAACCCAATCAAAAGTGGGAAAAAGACCTAAACAGACATTTCACTGAAGAAGACATACATATGACTAATAAACACATGAAAATATGCTCAACATCACTTACTATTAGAGAAATGTAAATCAAAACTACAATGAGATATCACCTAACACTAGTCAGAATGGCCATCATCATAAAGTCTACAAATAATAAATGCTGGAGAGGGTGTGGAGAAAAGGGAAACTTCTTGCACTGTTGGTGGGAATGTAAATTAATACAGCCACTATGGAAGATGGTTTGGAGATACCTTAAAAACCTAGGAATGAAACCACCATATGACTCAGCAATCTCACTACTAAGCATATACCCTGAGCAAACCAAAACTGAAAAAGACACATGTACCCCAATATTCGTTGCAGCATTATTTACAATAGCTCAAACATGGAAGCAGCCTAGATGTCCATCGACAGATGAATGGATAAAGAAGCTGTGGTACATATAAACAATGGAATATTACTCAGGCATAAAAAGCAATGCATCTGAGTCAGTTCTAATGAGGTGGATGAAACTATAACCTATTATACAGAGTGAAGAAAGTCAGAAAAAGAAAAATAAACATCATACACTAACATATATATATGAAATCTAGGGCAATGGTACTGATGAAATTATTTGCAAGGTAACAATGGAGACACAGACATAGAGAACAGACTTATGGACACAGTGGAGAGGGAGGAAGGAAAGGGTGGGATGTATGGAGAAAGTAGCATGGAAACATACATTACCATATGTAAAATAGATAGTCAGTGGGAATTTGCTATATGACTCAGAGAACACAAACTGGGGCTCTGTGACTAACTAGAGGGATGGGATAGGGAGGGAGTTGGGAGGCAGGTTCAAGGAGGAGGGGACATATGTATACCTATGTCTGATTTATGCTGATGTTTGGCAGAAACCAACACAAAAGTATTTATCCCTTTATATCCTGTAAAGTATTTATCCCTCAATTAAAAATAAATTAAAAAAATAAACAAGTGGGACTACATCAAACTAAAAAGCTTTTCATAGAAAAGTAAACAATAAACAAAATGAAAAGGCAACCTACAGAATGGAAGACAATATTTATAAATCATATGTTCAATAAGGGATTAATATCCAAGATATATGACGAACTTGCATAACTCAATGGCTAAAATAATAATAATAACCTGGTTTTAAAATGGGCAAAAGATCTGAGTAGACATTCCCAATGAAGACATACAATTGACTAAATGTATATGAAAAGATGTTCAACATCATTAATCATTAGGAAAATGAAAATCAAAACTAAAATGAGATATTACCCCAAATCTGGAAGAATAGCTATTATCAAAAAGTCAAAAAACAATAGGATGTGCATGTATGTTGGTGAGGGATGTGTTGGAGAGGATGTACAGAAAAGGGAACCCTCCTGACTGTTGGTTAGAAGGTAAATTGGCACAGCCACTAGGGAGAACAGTATGGATGTTTCTCAAATAATGAAAACATAGAACTACTATACAATCCAGCAATTGCACTTCTGGGTATACATATGTGAAATATATGAACTCCATAGCTAAGATATGGAAGCAATCTTAAGTGTCTGTTGATAGATGAATACAGAAAAAATGACATATATGTAATTATATACAATATGGAATATTAATATCATTCAGCCTTGAAAAAAGAAATCCTACCTTTTGCAACAACATAGATGAATTGGAGGAATTTAAGTGAAATAATTCAGATAGATAAAAATGAATACTTTAAGATCTCATGTATATAAGGAAACTAAAAAAGTCAAATTTACAGTAACAGAGAGTAAAAGGGCAGTTACCAGGAGCTGGGGGAATGGGGGATATCAGGACCTGTTGGTCAAAGGGCACAAAATTTCGGTTATAAGATGAATAAGTTCTGGAGATACAATGTGCAGCACGTTGCCTATAGTTAATAATATCACTTCATTCGTGTCTGACACTTTTGAGATCCTATGAACTGTACAGGCTGGACAGGCTCCTCAGTCCATGAGATTCTCCAGGCAAGAATACTGGAGCGGCTTGCCATTTCCTATGCCAAAGATTTTCCCAACCCAGGGATCAAACCCGAGTCTCCTGCAGTTCCTGCATTGCAGGCAGATTCTTTACTGCTGAGCCAATGGGGATGCCCTAATAATATCATATTGTATACTTAAAATTTGCTAAGAGAATAGATCTCAAGTGTCCTCATCACAAGAAGAAATGGTAACTATATGGAGTGATGAATAGATTAATTAGTTTGATTGTTACAATCACTTCACAATACACAACATATATGTATATAAATATATATATATACACACACACATACCTCATGTTGCATATCTTACATGTATAAAATTTTGTCAGTAATGCCACAATAAAGAAGAAAAAGTACATAGTTTTTCAATATAAGTGAAATAACTCTTAAAAAATAAAATGTAGAAGTAGTAGATAAAATTCTGCCCACAAATTTAGGAAGGATTGCTGAGGAATAAATTGTATATGTCTCATTAAAAGGTATCAGAAAGAATGAGTACAGTGTCTATGAGAATAAAGCAGTTGATATTTCATACATACCTGACTTCAGTTTAGAAAGTACAAAAACTTAATATTATTCAGTTATCATTAAGCTGATTTTATTAAATATGAATAGCAATAATGACATGACAGGAGTATATTCACCTGAGTCTAAAACAGATCAAATCTATGAGCCTAAATGAATTCAGAAAAAAATCAGTGAAAATGGTAAATTAGTCCCTATCTATGGAATTTTCTACTTTTCAACCAATTACTTTGATATCACATGAGTCACAAGGCAAGGCTCTAATGTATGCTAGCTGAGTAGACTATTTCAGGGGGGGATTAGCAGGGAAGAGGCATGGGCAGACCTCATTCAGAGCTACATTGATTTTTTTAGAAATGGTAACTGAGCAAAGTCATGTAAGTTTGCTATGGCAACAGAGAGTCTAAAATAACTTTGCCTGAATTAAATGAAGTCTTTGGTTTGCCCCTCCGGAGTCATAGGGCATTTCATTACTGAAAGCAGTCTCTAAGGTATAAGGTGGATACGATGTGAAAGTTCTGGAGTCATATTCAGATAACTAAGAGCATTTCACCTTTTCTTTGTGTTGCTTAGAAACACATGATGATTCACATTTCTCCTGCAATGCCATTTGTTTGGCCCACTAATCATTAACATATTTTAGGAAAATTATTTTTCTAGCATGAAAAGCTAAGACAAGAACTCTCATAGCCATATAGATGAACTAGTTGGTTATAAAATCTAGCTGACCACATACAGCTTGGCTATGCTCTTTAACAAAACAAGACTGAGCATGATCCATGTGATATTTTTTCACGTTATTGGAGTGGGCACTTAGTATATGGGCCAAAATGCCTTACTTACTCTCTAGTCATCTTGGTCATTAAGAATGACCACCAAATAAATTCCTGGGATCTCTTTTTCTGAGGACTGCAAGTCTCACAAAGAAGCAAAGAAGTATTATGCCTGTTTTCTCTCCGATTCTCCCTTTCTAACATAGATTTTGGCAGTTAATTGATAACCAATATAAGTTTTGAATAAATGAATCAATAAGTCAAGCAAGCATTCAGTAATCACTAACTGCTTGCTTTGGTGCTGTCTTTGTGGGAAATCTCTCTGTCATCTCTGGAGTCACCCTTACACTCTAGATTTTTCTTAATTTAAAAATGTTGCAGCTTTATTGAGGTATAATTGATATGCAAATTCTGCACATATTCAATGTATAAAATTTTATAAAATTGGAAAAACACACACCCAGGATGCCATTGCTATGATCAAGGTAAGGGTCCTCATACAGAGGAGAAAAAAAAAAAAAAAAGCAAAGAGGTAGGTATTAACCTTAACATAGAGGCATTAAGTCTAACAAAACAAATTACAATGTAAACTCAGAAATTGTCTCTATTGTAATGTATTTGGTGAATCAAAAAATACACCAGAGGAATCGGGTGGAGAGGGAGGTGGGAGTGGGGACCAGGATGGGGAATACGTGTAACTCCATGGCTGATTCATGTCAATGTATGACAAAACCCACTGAAATGTTGTGAAGTAATTAGCCTCCAACTAATAAAAAAAATAAAAATTAAAAAAAAAAACACAATAAGTTAATTTTTAAAAAGTCAAACTGTAAAGCACTTACAGATAAGTGCTTTCCTGAGACATACAGCAAATTCTGGTTGGTTATCTATTTTACATATGGTAATATGTTTCTATGTTACTCTCTCCACACATCTCACCCTCTTCTCCTCTCCTCCCCATATCAATAAGTCTATTCTCTATGTCTGTGTCTCCACTGCTTCCCTGCAAATAAATTCTTTGGTACCATCTTTCTAGATTCCATATGTATGCATTAGTATATGATATTTATCTTTCTCTTTCTGACTAATTTCACTGTGTATAATAGGCTCTAGGTTCATCCACCTCATTAGAACTGACTCAAATGCATTCCTTTTATGGCTGAGTAATATTCCATTGTATATATGTACCACAGCTTCTTTATCCATTCATCTGTTGATGGACATCTAGGTTGCTTCCATGTTCTATTGTAAATAGTGCTGCAATGAACAATGGGATACGTGTGTCTTTTTCAATTTTGGTTTCCTCAGGGTATATGCTTAGGAGTGGGATTGCTGGGTGATTTTATTCCTAGTTTTTTAAGGAATCTCCATACCATCTTCCATAGCGGCTGTATCAATTTACATTCCCACCAACAGTGCAAGAGGGTTCCCTTTTCTCCACACCCTCTCCAGCATTTATTGTTTGTAGACTTTTGGATGATGGCCATTCTGACTGGCATGAGGTGATATCTCATTGTAGTTTTAATTTGCATTTCTCTAATAATGAGCAATGTTGAGCATCTTTTCATGTGTTTTTTTAGCCGTCTGTATGTCTTCTTTGGAGAAATGTCTGTTTAGGTCTTTTTCCTACTTTTTGATTGTGTTGTTTGTTTTTCTGGTATTGAGTTGTATGAGCTGCTTGTGTATTTTGGAAACTAATCCTTTGTCAGTTGTTTCATTTGCTATTATTTTCTCCCATTCTGAGTGTTGTCTTTTCACCTTGCTTTTAGTTTCCTTTGCTGTGCAAAAGCTTATAAGTTTAATCAGGTCCCACTTGTTTACTTTTGTTTTTGTTTCCATTACTCTAGGAGGTGGGTCATAGAGGATCTTGCTTTGATTTATGTCATCCAGTGTTCTGCCTATGTTTTCCTCTAAGAGTTTTATAGTTTCTAGTCTTACATTTGGGGCTTCCCTGGTGGCTTACATTTAGATCTTTAATCCATTTTAAGTTTATATTTGTTTATGTTGTTAGGAAGTGTTCTAATTTCATTCTTTGACATGTAGTGTCCTGTTTTCCCAGCACCACTTAATGAAGAGACTGTCTGCCCCATTGAATGTCCTTGCCTCCTTTGTCAAAAATAAGGTACCCATAGGTGCATGGGTTTATTTCTGGGCTCTCTATCATGTTCCACTGGTCTATATTTCTGTTTTTATGCCAGTACCGTACTGTCTTGAAGACTGTAGCTTTGTAGTATAATCTGAAGTCAGGAAGGTTGACTTCTCCAGCTCCCTTCTTTTGAAAGACTGCTTTGGCTGTTTCGGGTCTTTTGTGTTTCCACAAGAATTGTGAAAGTTTTGTTCTAGTTTCTGTGAAAAGTGCCATTGGTAATTTGATAGGGATCACATTGAATCTGTAGACTGCATTTGGTAGTATAGTTATCTTCACAGTATTTGTTCTTCCTACTCAGGGACATGGAATATCTCCCCATCTATTTATGTTGTCTTTGATTTCTTTCATCAGTGTCTTATAATTTTCTGTGTATAGTTCTTTCACCACCTTAGCAGTTTCTCTTTTTGATAGAATGCATTAATAAGGTAATGTTTTGTTCAATTTTTTTTTGTTAATTTAGGGCTTCCTGATAAGCAATTCCAACTTCCATCTCCAAAAAGATTAATCATGTTTAATGTGTTCATTGGCACAGTGGTACGCCTAAAGCAAGTAGGTGGAAATTGATTTTGCCAATGTCATTGGGATGTGTTTTTGCCAAGCTCTGAATAATATTACTTAATGGCAATTCCAAGACAGATGATATGTGTGTTTCAGCTGAGAGAATTTCTTTTACTCAAATTAATTAAATGTGTAGATGTGTTGTCAAGTCTATTTCCCTATGCATGTACAAAGTAGGTTCCTTGAAACTCTGTGTCTACTCTGAATCCAGGCACACTCTGCAACATTTCTTTCAACGTTAGAAAAGCAGACGTGTGACTTCAATAGGTGTGTTATCCCAATTCCCTATTAGTAACTATAGTAGAGAGAAAAAGGCTTGCCCAAAGATTTCCATGTCCCAATTCCCAAAAACTGTGAATACCTTACTTTCATCACAAAAGGGACTTTTCTGGTAAGGATTTTGAGATGGTGAGATTATCCTAGATTATTCAGGTGCAACTGATATAACTGTAAGGGCCCCTACATAACAACCAGCATGGCAGAAGAGTCAGAACCAGGGAGATGGTTCATAAGAAAGCCTCCACTGCCCATCGCTGGCTTTGTGAGATGGCCACAAGTCAAGGAATGTGAAAAGTCTCTAGGATCTGGAAAACGCAAGAAAAACAGATTTTGCCCTAGAAAGGAACTTTCTAGAAAGGAAAGTAGGCTTGCTGTCACTTTGTTTTTAGCCCAGTTGAGACCCATTTTGGACTTTTGAACTTTACAACTGAAGATAATAAATTTGTATTGTGTTAAGTCACCTAATTTGCAATCATTTATTATGGTAGCCATAAGAAACTAATACAGGGAGCATCCTAGCTTCACAGAGAGAGTATCGATAGAAAAGAAGAAAAATGACATGTTATACATTTTCTGCAACAAGTCCTTAAAACAAAATTATCAACCAACAAGGGATGCTATTTTCAGGCATCAAAAGAGAGAATAAGGTTCCGAGAATATGTTAAATCTTATTAGTTAAGAAAAAATTATAAAACATTATTTCTGACTAGATTGGGGGAAGCAATTAGCTTGAAGCGCAGTAAAGTGAGCCTTTAGTTAATCTGCACCTAAATAATACTTTTAATGGAACATTTTCCTGCAAAAGAAAAATAAACTTTGTGGAAAGAAGCTGCTATAGAGGCAGTAGTATATTGTCAAGAACTTGACCGCTCAGATTAGCTGAATTCAGCTCAAATTGCATATAAACAATTGCTTGGAAATCAAGCATAATAGAATTCTAGCTCAATCATTATATATTCCTTTTTTCAAGATGAAAACAAAAAAATACTGGATATGAAAATAGACATATATATGCCCAGTCTGAGGCATAGATGAAATCATCATCTCATGTGATGCATTGAGGAAGGCTTTGTGGAGCAAGGAAGGAGGATAATGCAGTAAGCTAAAAGCAGAGTATCATAACCATTACATATGGGACCTGATATGGTCACAGAGACAGCAATGAAATCAGTTCAGTTCAGTCGCTCAGTCATGTCTGACTTTTGCAACCCCATGGACTGCAGGACGCCAGCCCTCCCTGTCCATCACCAACTCCTGGAGTTTATTCAAGCTCATGTCCATTGAGTCGGTGATGTCATCCAACCATCTCTTCCTCTGTTGTTCCCTTCTCCTCCTGCCTTCAATCTTTCCCAGCATCAGGGTCTTTTCAAATGAGTCAGCTCCTTGCATCAGGTGGTCAAAGTATTGGAATTTCAGCTTCAGCATCAGTCCTTCCAATGAATATTCAGGACTGATTTCCTTTTGGATGAACTGGGTGGATCTCCTTGCAGTCCAAGGGAATCTCAAGAGTCTTCTCCAATGCCACAGTTCAAAAGCATCAATTCTTTGGCACTTAACTTTCTTTATAGTCCAACTCTCATATCCATACCCGACTAGTGGAAAAATCATAGCCTTGACTAGATGGACCTTTGTTGGTAAAGCAATGTCTCTGCTTTTTAATATGCTGTCTAAGTTGGTCATAACTTTCCTTCCAAGGAGCAAGCATCTTTAATTTCATGGCTGCAGTCACCATCTGCTGTGATTTTGGAGCCCAAAAAATAAAGTCTGCCACTGTTTCCACTGTTTCCCCATCTACTTGCCATGAAGTGATGGGACCGGATGCCATGATCTTAGTTTTCTGAACGTTGAGCTTTAAGCCAACTTCTTCACTCTTCTCTTTCACTTTCATCAAGATGCTCTTTAGTTCTTCACTTTCTGCCAAAAGGGTGGTGTCATCTGTATATCTGAGGTTATTGATATTTCTTCCAGCAATCTTGATTCCAGCTAATGCTTCACCCAGCCCAGCATTTGTCGTGATGTATTTTCCATATAAGTTTAATAAGCAGGGTGGCAATACACAGCCTTGATGTACTCCTTTTACTATTTGGAACTAGTTTATTGTTCCATGTCCAGTTCTAACTCTTGCTTCCTGACCTGCATACAGATTTCTCAAGAGGCAGGTGGTCTGGTATTCCCTTCTCTTTAGGAACTTTCCACAGTTTGTTGTGATCCACACAGTCAAAGGCTTTGGCATAGTCAATAAAGCAGAAATAGATGTTTTGTTTTGTTGTTTTTTTTTTCCTGAAACTATGAGCCAAGCCGTGTAGGGCAACCCAAGATGGACGGGTCGTGGTGGAGGGTTCTGACAAAATGTGGTCCACTGGAGAAGGGAATGGCAAACCACTTCAGTATTCTTGCTTTGAGGACACCATGAACAGTATGAAAAGGCAAAAAGATAGGACACTGCAAGATGAACTCCCCAGGTCAGTAGGTGTCCAATATGCTACTGGAGATCAGTGGAGAAATAACTCCAAAAAGAGTGAAGACATGGAGCCAAAGCAAAAACGACACCCAGTTGTGGACGTGACTGGTGATGGAAGCAAGCTCCAATGCTATAAAGAGCAATATTGCATAGGAACCTAGAATGTTGGGTTCATGAATCAAGGCAAATTAGAAGTGGTCAAACAGGACACGGCAAGAGTGAACGTTGACATTTTAGGCATCAGTGAACTAAAATGGACTGGAATGGGTGAATTTAACTCAGATGACCATTATATCTACTACTTCTTCTAAGGGAAGAAAGGGAGTAGCCATCATAGTCAACCAAAGAGTCTAAAGTGCAGTACTTGGATGCAATCTCAAAAATGATAGAATGATCTCTGTTCATTTCCAAGGCAAACCATTCAATATCACAGTAATCCAGATCTATGCCTTGACCAATAATGCTGAAGAAGCTGATGTTGAAGGGTTCTATGAAGACCTACAAAACCTTTTAGAACTAACACCCATAAAAGATGTCCTTTTCATTATAGGGGACTGGAATGCAAAAGTAGGAATTCAAGAAACACGTGGAGTAACAGGCAAATTTGGCCTTGGAGTACAGAATGAAGCAGGGCAAAGGTTAATAGAGTTTTACCAAGAGAACACACTGGTCATAGCAAACACCCTCTTTCAACAACACAAGAGAAGACTCTACACATGGACATCACCAGATGGTCAACACCAAAATCATATTGATTATATTCTTTGCAGCCAAAGATGGAGAAACTCTATACAGTTAGCAAAAACAAGACCAGGAGCTGACTGTGGCTCAGATCATGAACTCCTTATTGCCAAATTCAGACTTAAATTGAAGAACATAGGGAAAACTACTAGACTATTCAGGTACAACCTAAATTAAACCCCTTATGATTATACAGTGGAAGTGGAAAATAGATTTAAGGGACTAAATCTGATAGACAGAGTGCCTGATGAACTATGGATGGAGGTTCATGACATTGTACAGGGGACAGGGATCAAGACCATTCCCAAGAAAAAGAAATGCAAAAAAGCAAAATGGCTGTCTGAGGAGGACTTACAAATAGCTGAGAAAAGAAGGGAAGTGAAAAGCAAAGGAGAAAAGGAAAAATATACCCACTTGAATGCAGAGTTCTAAAGAATAGCAAGGAGAGATAAGAAAGTCTTACTCAGTGATCAGTGCAAAGAAATAGAGAAAAACAAGAGGATGGGAAAGACTAGAGATCGCTTCAAGAAAATTAGAGATACCAAGGGAACATTTCATGCAAAGATGGGCTCAATAAAGGACAGAAATGGTGTGGACCTAACAGAAGCAGAAGATATTAAGAAGAGGTGGCAAGAATACACAGAAGAACTATACAAAAATATCTTCATGACCCAGATAATCACAATGGTGTGATCACTCACCTAGAGCCAGACATTCTGGAATGTGAAGTCAAGTAGGCCTTAGGAAGCGTCACTATGAACAAAGCTAGTGGAGGTGATGGAATTCCAGTTGTGCAATGAAATGATTACCATCAAAAAAGGAGAAGAGTCAAATAAACTCACAGGTGTGATGAATGTGTTTATTTATGTTTATGAAATAACATAAATATGAAAAAAGTGCAATGGCTTCTTTTCATAGAATCTATTCAAATTTTCTAAATATATGATTAAAAAAACCATTGTGCTTTAGGGCTGTGATACCATTGAGGTCACATTCAAGGCAATCCTAAGAGAGAGAGGGAGAGAGATCAACTTGTAAAAATATATGTGTGTTGAATTTCACCATCTGAATGAGGTGCTGCATCTCAATCCCCCTCCCAATATACATATTTGTTCTTAACTTATTCTTAAATTAACCCAAATATCCAATTTGCTCAGACGGTAAAGAGTTTGCCTGAAATGCAGGAGATCTTGGTTTGATACCTGGGTCAGGAAGATCCTCTGGAGAAGGGAATGGCAACTCACTCCAGTATTCTTGCCTGAAGCATTCCATAGACAGAGGAGCTTGGTGGACTCCTCCATGGGGTCGCAAAAAGTCGGACATGACTGAGCAAATTTCATACATACATCCAATGTTGTAGTTGAAGAAATAAGCTTTAGCTCTTCCTCTAATGAATTCCTCTGAGCTATTCCCTAAAAGAAAATTTTAAGGAATTTTCAGAGCTCATTTGTAGCAAACTCATTCAAAATATCAAAGAGACAACTTTATATGCTTGGATCTTTGTGTAAAGTAGGAAAGTGTCTGTCTGGAGACAGTGATGCTACATGGAAAGAGCATCAGGCTATGATGCAGGAGACCTGGGTTTTAGTTCTGACTCTGCCACTACCTAGCTATGAAATCTTCAAGAAGTCATTTCTCCTCTCTGGGTCTCAGTTTATGTATCTTGAAATTGAGGGAGGTTTAAATAAATTGAGCAAAGGTAGGTTTGGGGAAAACATGATTCTATCTGCAACAGCAGATACTTACAATGAATCATGGCACCATTTTTCCTGAACCTGAATAAAGCCTCACAATCCTCAACTCAGCAATCCAGGCAGCTGCTAGCAAACCATCCGAGCTGACATGCAAGGTGAATCTTATTCCACTTCCTTGGAAATAATCTCTAAACTGCCTTCCAGTTCCAAGAACTCATGTTCATGTGTTTGTTTGATTTAATGATTCCTGTCCTAGCTATTTAAAAATAGACGTGATAAGCATGGATCTTCTTCCGCAATTTCGTTGACTCACTTCTCTTTTGAGCTCTTTTACAAGCTCTCATGAAATTCATGAGCAGAGAAAGATTTTTGTATCATAATGAACATGGCTTATAGGGTATTTTTCTTGTGCTAAGAAAAAAGAAGACAACTATAGAGAATTATGGGACAGGGGATTACTTGACGTTGATGCACCTGGTCTTAATCTGTGTTTGTTGTTCTACTGAAAGTATACAGCAGTTCAACTGTAAACATAATGATGACCCAAGAATGAAACAAAATGAGTCTGAAAGGCTAATATTTAGTTTAACTATAAAGCTAAATAGAAGCAGGAAAACAAGATGCCCAAAGAATAAGTGGGCAGTCTTATGTGGTGAAAAGAGCATAGGTGCTGTAATCAGGCAGATGTAGGTTCAAGAAACAGCACTGTCAGTTGAGCACTGTGCAACCTTAGGCAAATCAGCAAACTTCAATAGGTGTGTCTGTCTTCACATGCAAAAGTGGACATAATAACTCTTTCATGGGAACAATTTCAAGGGGTTGCCGTGAAAACTAAAAAGATGGGTTGAGTAAGGTCAGTGAGAACATTTTGCATATCACATGATATGTAGTAAGTGGTCAATAAATGTCAATTTCCTCCCTTCTTTCCTTCCTTCTAAAGAGAAAACATGTTTTGAAGAACCTTTCCTTATTCAAAAGCCTATATATAAAGACTGCTGAAGTCTTATTTCCTGAGGTGAATTTTTAAATTTAGAAATAATTTTTAGAAACTAATTTTGATGTAAAGAAATCACTGTCAGATTAACTGCTGCCTATAGAGCCTTTCTGCATATTTATCTCAAGGTGGAGATTAAAAATTGGAATAGGAGGACATTTTGTAGCTCAGTGCTGAGAAAGTCTGATTGAACTGGGATTTTCTGATTAGGATGGAAACATAAAAATGTTATTTGGTAGAATATAAAATCACTGGTAGTAATTCTACATCAAGCTTGAATTTAAAAGGCAAATAATAGTATATATTAACCAACTCAGCTGGGGCAGAGGTTTGAAAAATGTGGCTTGCAGGCCTTATGGGTCAGATGGTAGGGGGAAGGAAGGAGGCGGAGCCGTCGCTCCTAGAGAAGTAGCCTTGTCACAAGATACCCTGCAGTGATGCCAGCAAGACTATGGAAGCTTCCAGGATACACCTTGCTGTCTATAAGATGCAGGAACATAAGAATATAAAATAATGCAATATCATGAAATCCTTCACCTCTTGAAAGAAATGGGAATGAAAATATGCACTACTGGAACTGTTGAATCCCATGAGCTTGCACTCCCCAGTGCAGTGCAGCCTGTACTGAATAACAATCGCATCAGGATGCCTAGAGAAAGGTGATTGCTATTTTCACCCCTGCTCCTCTCTCAACCAGCTTTGTCCTTGGCATCTGTATTTGCAGAGTCAAATATTGATGTGC
The DNA here is from genome assembly GCF_019320065.1 of Cervus canadensis. Lineage (NCBI taxonomy): Eukaryota > Metazoa > Chordata > Mammalia > Artiodactyla > Cervidae > Cervus > Cervus canadensis. The sequence continues at coordinate 108,898,106 of NC_057419.1, forward strand.
AATTGGAAGAAATGATAGATTCTCTAGAATGTTAATAAGATTTGTAATCTCTTAGAAAATGGGTAGTTTATGAAAAAAATAATTCTGACTATGGAAAAAAAATTCTCATTTGAAGGATTTTCTATGATCAGAGAAAAATCTGACAAGGTTCCTTTAGATCTTTAAATGCAGTTCTAAAGACATAACAGGCATGCATTCGGTCATGCATCTACAACTTACAAAGAGCTGCAATTTAAGTGACAGAGTGGTAGATATGCAACACAGAAGGCACTGATTTTTCTTACCCTACATCTGATGGAAGATTCAGACTCATACAAGGAGAACTATGTTAATAGAGTGAGGGAATGTTCAGAGCTGTGAGACAGGTATACAGCATGAAGTACACAAAATATGGTTCCCTAAGACAGTGTGATTCCATCTCACCTTGAGGCCTTCAATATATAATTCATACTAATGCCAGCTGCTAGTCTCAAGATCCAGTCCCCCATGGATGACTGAATTCAAAGAAATAATGGTATATTATAGTATGCATACATATATTATATATATATATATCTTATATGTATACATATATACATATATATGCATATACATGTGTATATGTATATCATATATATGTGTGTGTGTGTGTGTGTGTGTGTATCTTAGGGCTTCCCTGGTGACTCAGCTGGTAAAGAATCTGCCAGCAATGCGGGAGATCTGGGTTTGATCCCTGGGTTGGGAAGACCCCCTGGAGAAGGGAACTACCCTCTCCAGATTCTTGCCTGGAGAATCCCATGGACAGAGGAACCTGGCAAGCTACAGTCCATGGGGTCACAAGAGTCGGACACAACTTGGCGACTAAACCACCACCATATATAACTTAAAATTCTTTTATTTTTTCTACTTTCCTTGACTTAGGCTAAAGCCCAACTAGCTCAGGCTAAGGAAGCTGCAGGGGCTAAATGGTTGGCTGGAGTCTTGCAAGCAGCAAGTTAATGCTGGGGCCCACGGAGCCAGGGTAGGCTCCGTGCCAGAGGAAGTAGCTAGAGATGGCAAACCTGAGGCTAATATGTAGCTGAGGCCTTTCTTTGGTTACTGTTGTAGCCTGTCACTTCACTCCTGCCGGCTTTATACAGCCTCTCCCCAGCACAAACACATTACAAAGAGTGCTCCACTTAGTTCTTCAGTCAATCATCTCTGAGTCTGACCGTATTTTCTAACCTCAGGTCAACAATCCCAACTGTTCCTACCACTTCATGGCTCACAGATTCTAACTGGGCCTGGTTCACCACCTTTCCCAACCAATCCTTTAGAGCTTAAGCCTGAGTCTAGAGAGGATCACTAGGGATGTAGTAAGAGAGCTGAGCATGGGGCAGAGGGTCTTTCCTCTGCACTCAGGTCACCAGGCTTCCCTGTGCAGATACTGGGTGCAGCATGCCCAGAGCACTTAGCAATGACTGCAACTCAGGCAAGTTCCTGAGAAGTGGCTGAGTTGTGGCCTGGGCTTTCTTGAATGCTTGGCCCCCACGAAGCACAAATATGACATAAAAGAGCAGAAGCTGCTAAACCTAGAAACATATAAGTGCTTCTTGGATCCCTCCATATCTCCCAAATAAAATCTCCCCAGTTATATCAAAAGAGTAACATTTCCCTGTGAGGTTCATATTAGCTGAAAAGTTGTACTATCCTCTTCCAAGGAAAACAGCTCTATGCATAGGTGTGTATGGAGTATCCACTCAGTTGTGTCTGACTCTTTGCAACCCTGTGAACTGCAGCCTGCCAGGATATTCTGTCCATGGGATTTTCCAGGCAAGAAAACTGGAGTGGGTTGTTAACCCCTTCTCCAAATCTAAATGGCCTTACTTAGCATAAATCAGTGAGATCAGGGCTTATATACGTAAAACAATACACTCAAGAAGTTTAAAATATAACCAAGCCCAACATCTCTCAGAATGGGAGAAAATAATAGCAAACAAAACAACTGACAAAGGATTAATCTCCAAAATATACAAGGAGTTCATTCAGCTCAATACCAGAAAAACAAACAACCAGAACAAAAAGTGGGCAGAAGACCTATACAGATATTTCTCCAAAGAAGACATACAGATGGCTAAGAAACACACGAAAAGATGCTCAACATTGCTCATTATTAGAAACATGCAGATCAAAACTGTAACAGCAAGATGAGCACAGCCCTTAGCAGGCAGCCATTGCTGTGCCTCATTATACTAACACTCTGTTTCTAGGCAACAGGTCTTCTTCAGCCATTGATTGGTGCCTCAGTGGGCTCCACCCACAAGCAACCAACTGTCAATGAGCAACCATTAGTTGTCCTGCTCAGCTATTGGTCAGTGCCACAGTGGGCCTTGCCCCACAAGTAACTAACTCTCAATGAGGGATGACTGGAGAAGCAATTCAGTCAAGGGGTTGGTGGTGTGGTGGCCATCAGGTGGAGAGTGAGGTAAGAGGCAGATTCAGGCCTTCTCCTGGAAGCCCTCCAGCTCACTAGTCTTGGGCCAGCAGGTGAGCTGCAGGGCCCAGGGAACAGACTTGGGACTATGTCCCAAGGGCTCCAGAGCCCTCACTAAGGCCCTTCACTATCCTTGGCCCAGGCGCTGAGGAGTGGTGAACCTCTCCCCCATCCCTGTCTCTGCAACCTACTAGCAGTGACTGTCTTTCTGGTCACAGTCTATGAGACCTAGACTCCCATTAGGGCAGCCTGAGGAGAATGAGGGCCAGTTGGTTTGGGTGCCTGGCTCCCTCAGGGATGACAGCTGGGCAGGGTGTGGGAACCTGGCCCTGAAGGAGCTGCCAACTGAGATCTGCCTCCTATTAACCAGGACTGGGACTTTGGAGGATGAAAGTTGTGCCTTGGGACTTTGCCCTTTCTTGTCAAGACAGAGAATATAACATTCATCTGGTAGAGATTCACAGGAACATGATTACCTGACCTCAAGAACAAAGGATCTGACACCAAGAAGTCTGCAACAACTAACCACACCCCTCCCTCACCTTATGCATTTAAAGAGGCTTGCTGAAAGCTTTCGGTAACTTTGGTGATCTTAGGGCATGAGCCACCCATCTCCTTGTACAATTATGTAATAAACCTTTATCTTTTCCAAACTCTAATGTTTTAGAATCGATGAGCCTTACTGTGCATCAGGCACATGGATTTGTGATTCAGTAACAAAACTACAGTGAGGTATCACCTAGCACTGGTCACAGTAGCCATCATCAAAAAATCTACAAACAATAAATGCTTGAGAGAGTGTGGGAAAAAGGGAACCCTCTTGCAGTGTTGGTGGGAATATATATTGATACTATCGAAGACAGTATGGAGATACCTTAAAAGACTAGGAATAAAACCACCATCAGTTCAGTTCGGTTGTTCAGTTGTGTCCAACTCTTTGCAACCCCATGGACTGCAGCACACCAGGCCTCCCTATCTATCACCAATTCCCAGAGTTTACTCAAACTCATGTCCATTGAGGTGGTGATGCCATCCAACCATCTCATCCTCTGCATCCCCTTCTCCTCCCACCTTCAGCCTTTCCTAGCAGCACTGCAGATGTAGTTCTTCACAACAGGTAGTCAAAGTATTGGAGTTTCAACTTCAGCATCAGTCCTTCCAATGAATATTCAGGACTGATTTCCTTTAGGATGGACTGGATGGATCTCCTTGAAGTCCAAAGGACTCTCAAGAGTCTTCTCCAAAACCATAGTTCAAAAGCATTAATTCTTCAGCACTCAGCTTTCTTTACAGTCCAACTCTCACATCCTTACATGACTAGTGAGAAAACCATAACTTTGATTAGATGGACTTTTGTTGGCCAAGTAATGTCTCTGCTTTTTAATATGCTATTTAGGTTGGTCATAGTTTCTCTTCCAAGGAGCAAGTGTCTTTTAATTTCATGGCTTCAGTCACCATCTGCAGTGATTTTGGAGCCCCCCAAAATAAAATCTGTCACTGTTTCCATTGTTTCCCCATCTATTTGCCATGAAGTGATGGGACCAGATGCCATGATCTTAGTTTTCTGAATGTTGAGTTTTAAGCCAACTTGTTCACTCTCCTCTTTCACTTTCATCAAGAGGCTCTTTAGTTTTTTATCGCTTTGGGCCATAAGGGTGGTGTCATCTGCATACCTGCTGCTGCTAAGTCGCTTCAGTCATGTCCCACCCTGTGCAACCCCATAGACGGCAGCCCACCAGGCTCCCCCCGTCCCTGGAGGCATATCTGAGGTTACTGATATTTCTCCCGGCAATCTTGATTCCAACTTGTGCTTCATCCAGCCCAACATTTCTCATGATGTACTCTGCATATAAGTTAAATAAGCAGGGTGACAATACATAGCCTTGATGTACTCCTTTCTTTATTTGGAACCAGTCTGTTGTTCCATGTCCAGTTCTAACTGTTGCTTCCTGACTTGCATACAGATTTCTCAAGAGGCAGGTCGGGTGGTCTAGTGTTCCCATCTTTTGAAGAATTTTCCACAGTTCGTTGTGATCCACACAGTCAAAGGCTTTGGCATAGTCAATAAAGCAGAAATAGATGTTTTTCTGGAACTCTCTTGCTTTTTTGATGATCCAACAGATTTTGGCAATTTGATCTCAATCCCGCTCCTAAGCATATACCCTGAGGAAACCAAAACTGAAAAAGACACATGTACACCAGTGTTCTTTGCAGCATTATTTACAATAGCTAGAACATGGAAGCAACCTGGATGTCCTTTGACAGATGAATGGATAAAGAAGCTGTGGTACATACACATAATGGAATATTACTCGGCCATAAAAAGGAACACATTTGAGTCAGTTCTTATGAGGTGGATGAATCTAGAGCCTATTATACAGAGTGAAGTAAGTCAGAAAAAGAAAAACAAATATTGTATACTAATGGGTATATATACGAAATCTAGAAAGATGGTACTGAAGAAATTATTTGCAGGGCAGCAATGGAAACACAGAACTAGAGAACAGACTTACAGACACATGGTGGGAGAAGGGAGGAAGGAGAGGGTGGGATTTATGGAGAGATAAACATGAAAACTTACATTACCAAATGTAAAATAAATAGCCAATAGAAACGTGCTGTATGACTCGGGGAACTAAAAAAGCAGCTCTCTGTAACAACCTAGAGGGGTGGGATGGGGAGATGGTGGAAAGGAGTTTCAAGAGCTGGGAACATATGTATACCTATCGCTAATTCATGTTGATGTATGACAGAAACCAACACAATTCTGTAAAGCAATTATCCTCCCATTTTAAAAAAAATACATGATAAAAAAAAAGTATAATTGAAAAAGTCGCATGCGCCCCAGTGTTCACTGCAACACTATTTACAATAGCTAGAACATGGAAGCAACCCAAGATGTCCATCAACAGATGAATGGATAAAGAAATTGTGGTACATATATACAATGGAATACTGCTCAGCCATAAAAAGGAACACCTTTGACTCAGTTCTAGTAAGATGGATGAACCTAGAGCCTATTACACAGAGTAAAGTAAGTCAGAAAGAGAAAGATAAATGTTGTATATTAACACATATATGTGGAATCAAGAAAAATGGTAGTGATGATCCTATCTGCAGGACAGCAATGGAGATGCAGACATAGAGAACAGACTTGTGGACACAGTGGGGGAAAGAGAGGGTGGGACGAATTGAGAGAGTAGCATTGAAACCTATACATTATCATTTGTAAAATCTGATATCCAGTGGAAATTTGATGTATGATATAGAGAGCTGTAAGTTATAAGTTGGCTTGAAACTCAACATTCAAAAAATTAAAATCATGGCATCAGATCCCATTACTTCATGACAAATAAATAGGGAAACAATGGAAACAGTGACAGACTTTATTTTGGGGGGATCCAAAATCACTGCAGATGGTGACTGCAGCTGTGAAATTAAACACCTCCTCGATAAATGGTGCTAGGAAAACTAGTTAGGAAAATCTTTTAGGAAAGAAGTGCTATCTCACTCCAAATACAAAACTCAACTCAAAATGGATTAGACTTAACTGTAAGACTTGAAACCACAAAACTAGAAACTTATGTTAGAAAAAAAAAAAAAAAAAGCATAGGGAAAAAGCTTCTTGACATAGGACCAGGTAATGATTTTTTTTTATATGTCCCCAAAAGCACAGGCAATAGGAACAAAAATAAACAAACGGGATTGTATTTGTTTTAAATCTTCCACACAGAAAAGGAAACGATCAATAGACCAAAGAGATAATCTACAAAATGGGAGAAAATAATTGAAAACCATACATCTGATAATAGGTTAATACCTAAAACATACAAAGAAGTCAAACAACTCAACAGCAACTCTCCCCAAATGGGCAAAGGACCTGAATAAACAAGGCATAAAAATGGCCAACAGATACATGAAAAAGTGCTCAACATCACTAATGATCATGGAGATAAAAATCAAAACCGCAGTGAGATCTTGCCTCACACCCATTAGAAAAGCTATTATCAAAAAGACAAAAGACAATAAATATTGGCAAGGATGTGGAGAGAAGGGAGTCTTTGTATTTTGTTGGTGGGAACATAAATTTTCAGAGGCATTATAGAAAACAGTATGGAGACGCCTCAAAAATTAAAAATAGAACTAGAATGTGATCCAGCAATCTCATTGCTAAGTGTATACCCTAAGAAAATGAGCTCAGCATCTGGAGGAAATATTTACACTCCTATAGTCATTGCAACATTATTCATAATCTCCAACATATAGAACCATTCAAGTGTACATTATCTTTATTAATATATAAAGTGTATGTAACATATATGGAGAAGGAAATGGAAACCCACTCCAGTATTCTTGCCTGGAAAACCCATCAGACAGAGGAGCCTGACGGTCTATAGTCCATGGGGTCACAAAGAATCAAATATGACTGAGTGACTGAGCATACATACTTATATATATACGTTATTTAGCCTTGAGAAAGAAGAAAACCTTGCCATTTGTGGCAACATGAATTATGGATGGATCTGGAGGATATTATGCTATGCAAGATAAACGAGACAAAACCAAGTACTGTATGATCTCAGTTATAAGTGGAATCTAAAAATAAAAAGTCTAACTCAGAAGCAGAGAATAGAACAGTGGTTACCAAGGGTTGGAGAAGGTGGGGGAAATGGGGAGATGATCAAAATATACAAAGTTGCAGTTATGTAAACAAATAAGTCTAGACATCTAATGCACTGGCTTGATAACTATAATTACTACTGCACTGAACAGTGAAAATATGCTAAGAGAGGAGATTTCAGGTGCTCTCATCACACATAAAAATGGTAAATATTAATATATGAGGAAATATGTTACTAGCTGGACTCTAATAATCATTTCACTATATATATATATCAAATCATCCTGTTGAAAAGCTTAAATATGAATGTTTTATTTTAAAATATATAAAGAAAGATTTCAAAAGGTGTAATAGGGAAACAGACTCACAGATATAAAAAACAAACTACTGGTCACCACTGGGAAGAGGGAAGGAGGGGGACGTACAAGATAAGGGTAGGGGATTAACAGGTACAAATCACTACGTGTAAAAACTATGCAACAAGGATATATTTTACAGCACCTGGAATTATAGCCATCAATATTATTTTGTAATAACAGAGTACAATCTATAAAAATATTGAATCATTATGCTGTACACCTGAAACTAATATTGTAAATCAGCTATACTTCAATAAAAAATACAGAAAAATAAATAGAAAGATGTAAAAACTTTAAAAAGAAAGACTTTCTCTATGTTAAGGCCTATTGTGAAGATAATGGCTCTATTTTGTTCTATCTCTAAGAAACGTGGTTCAAAAGGCTAAGAGCTGTTTTATCACATAAGTAGCTATCCCCTCTGTATACCCATGTGACCATACATGCTGGGCATCACCCTCATGCATGCTCAGTTGCTGTCGTGTCCCACCCTCTGGGACCCCATGGACTGTAGCCCACAAGACTCTTCTGTCCATGAGGTTTCCAGGCAAGAACACTAGAGGAGGTTGCCATTTCCTCCTCCAGGGTAACTTTCCGACCAGGGACTGAACGTACATCTCTCATGTTTCCTGTATTGGCAGGCAAATTCTTTACCACTGAGCCACCTGAGAAGCCCATCACCCTCATAGCACCCTACATATTTTCCTTATGTTACTTATCACAAGTATAATCAAATATTTGTTTCTTAGTGTTTGGATTGCCCAGGTGGTGCTAGTGGTAAGAACCTGCCTGCCATTGCAGGAGACGTAAGAGACTCAGGTTCGATCCCTGAGTCAAGAAGATCCCCTGGAGGAGGTTGCATGGCAACCCACCGCAGTGTTCTTGTCTGGAGAATCCCATAGACAGAGGAGCCTGGTGGGTTACAGTCCATAGGGTCGCAAAGAGTCTCACACGACTGAAGTGACTTAGCGTGCATGCACCCTAATAGATTTTAAATGTCAAGAAGTCAGCAAATGTGTTTAATTTACAATTGTATTCCTACTGCCTAACATAATTATGAATCCCTAATACATGCTCAATAAATATATGTGTGGAGAGTGTGAACTGGAGTGAAGAGGAAAAAAGCAAACAAGAAAGGAAAGATTAAAAATAAGACAGGAAGATGGAGGAAGAGATGGTTATAAAAGTAATTTAGATGTTGCTGTCAACATGACTTATGGATGAATAGACTGATAGTAATCAACCATTCTAACTTACAAGAAAAGCAATTTTCATGGCTGTGCATGGTATCTATAGGAACATTGCACTTGGCTCTAATATGTAGAGTGGATGTCTGGACTATAACTTGTTTGTAGGAGTCTGAAACAGTCTTGGTTACCTTATACTGTAAATCTCTGTTTCTAAATGAATCCTGATCTTATTCATGAAAGTGTCCTATCCAGAAGTCTTTAAAGTATACACATCATATGCATTCAGTAGTGCTACTCAGAAACCTCAGAGTTCCTCTTGATTCTTTTCTCATCTTTGCCACACATTTCCAATTCATTACCAGGTTCTGTCAATGTTGCTTCTTTGATATCTTTTGAATCTATATTCCCCTTAGTCTCCACTGTCACAAATCTACCATAAGCTTCTCTCCTTTGGTCAACCGATATTACTTCCTACCTATTATCCCTGTTCCTACTCCAGGTCCTTCCATTCGCTTTCTCTGCTGAAACCAGAATCTTTCAAAACACAAAGATGGGCATGCCAACTGCATGCCTGAAAGTCCCTAGTGGCTCAAGACTCTTAAAACCTAAATTACTAGCTAGTTCTTAGATATAATGTCCTACAAGATAGAATTATACACTAACTCATGTGGCTATCTGATTAATATATATACTTGCCAATTAGAAGATAAAGTTCATGAGAACCATGTCTGTTTTTGCTCAACACTGAATCAATATTCCCTAGCATAGTAAGTGGTACATAACTGATAAACAGTAAATATCTTTGTTAGAGGTAAAAATAAGTGTGATCAAAGAGATATAATTTTTTTTCATTTATTTTTATTAGTTGGAGGCTAATTACTTTACAATATTGTAGTGGTTTTTGCCATACATTGACATGAATCAGCCATGGATTTACATGTGTTCCCCATCCTGATCCCCCCTCCCACCTCCCTCCCCATATTATCAAGTGTGAAACAGATCGCCAGCCCAGGTTGGATGCATGAGACAAGTGCTCAGGGCTGGTGCACTGGGAGATATAATTTCTTTTAATTTTCTCATAAAATAGGAATTTTTTAGCTTTTTTTAGAATTTATTTTAATTGGAAGATAATTACTTTACAATATTGTGATTGATTTTGCCACACAATCAGTATGAATCTATTTGTAGCCTAAAAGTTGAAGACTTGGATTTAACATTTTAGTGAACTTCTTTTACAATTAAAAAAAAAAAAAAGCAACATCATTATTGTTTTCGGTAACAGTTTCTTTTTATAAAAAATTATTGAAATATTTAGGGTTACTATATTGTAACCTTGTGATGAAGCCAAATCAATATGCTCTACATCTGGATCTCATCATCAATCACCTTTTGTTTGAATAAGGAAATGTCTCCATGAAGCCAAGGTTTTATTTTGTTCACATATTTGCATATTTGCCCATGGGAGAATGGTTCAAGTATCTATTCAAAGGATATGAAAGATTTAGGTGATATTATACGCTATGTTGAGAAATTGATTCACTAATCTGTTTTGATAGAAAATGTCCTCAGAGACTGCTTTTACATTTAAAAGCATTAGGTCAGTCTTAGCAGCAACAAAGCACCTGAATTGGTGTTATTTAAAAATAGTGATCTCTCACAGGTTCCTCTGGCTAAAAGAAAAACAACAAAATAGTTTTCTCTATTTATTTCACATACTGTATTATTTCACATACTGTATTTTGTTCACATTTTTAAATGGTGGAAACCATGAAGGTTGGTTCAGGATTATAAGAAGAAGGTACGGCTACTATTAGCACTGGAAGCTTAGAGCCTGTGGATAAGCCAAAAGAGAATGGCTTCCCAGGTGGCTCAGATGGTAAAGAAACCACCTACCAATGCAGCAGATCTAAGTTTGATCCCTGGGTCAGGAACCTTCCCAGGAGAAAGAAATAGCAACCCATTCCAGTATTCTTGCCTGCAGAATCCCATGAAAAGAGGAGCCTGGCAAGCTAGAGGCCATGGGATCACAAAGAGTCAGAAATGACATTGCAAGTAAACAACAAGCCAAAAGAGAGTGCAGTTTAAATTGCAAAGTAGGACAAGCAATACATTTAAAAGACTAAATATGGTAGACAAACTGCCTGAAGAACTATGGATGGAAATTGGAAATTTGTAACATTACACAAGAGGCAGTGACTAAAACCATCCCAAGGAAAAAGAAATTCAAGAAGGCAAAGTGGTTGTCTGAGGAGGCTTTACAAATAGCTAAAGAAAGAAGGCAAGTGAAAGGCAAGGGAGAAAGGGAAAGATATACCCAACTGAATGCAGAGTTCCAGAGACAACAAGGAAAGATAAGAAAGTCTTTTTAAGTAAACAATGCAAAGGTATAGAGGAAAACAATAGAATGGGAAAGACTAGAGATTACCTCAAGAAAGTTGGAGATATCAAGGGGACATTTCATACAAGGATAGGCACAATAAAGGACAGAAATGGTAGGGACCTAACAGAAGCAGAAGTTATTAAGAAGAGGTGGCAAGAGTACACAGAACTACACAAAAGAGGTCTTAAAGATCCAGATTAATATGATGGTATGGTCACTCACCTAGAGCCTGACATCCTGGAGTGTAAAGTCAAGTGGTCATTAAGAAGCATGACTATGAACAAAGCTAGTAGAAGTGATAGAATTCCAGGTGAGCTATTTCAAATCCCAAAAGAAGATGCTGTTAAAGTGTTGCGCTCAATATGCCAACAAATTTGGAAAGCTCAGCAGTGGCCACAGGACTGGAAAAGGTCAGTTTTCATTCCAATCCCAAAAAAGGCAATGCCAAAGTATTTTCAAACTACTACACAATTGCACACATTTCACATGCCAGGAAAAAATAATGCTCAAAATCCTAGAAGCTAGGCTTCAACAGTATGTGAACTGAGAACTTTCAGATGTATAAACTGGATTTAGAAAAGGCAGAGGGACCAGAGATCAAATTACCAACATCCATTGGATCACAGAAAAAGCAAGAGAATTCCAGAAAAACATCTACTTCTGCTTCATTGACTGTGTTAAAGCCTTTGACTCTGTGAATCACAACAAACTGTGGAAAATTCTTAACGAGATGGGAATACCAGACCACCTGACCTGCCTCCTGTGAAACCTGTATGCAAGTCAAGATCCAACAGTTAGACTCAGACATGGAAAAATGGACAGGTTCCAAACTGGAAAAGTATGTCAAGGCTGTATATTGTCACCCTGCTTATTTAACTTATATGCAGAGTACATCATGCAAAACATCAGGCTAGATGAAGCACAAGTTGGAATCAAGATTGCCAGGAGAAATATCAATAACCTCAGATATGCAGATGATTCTGCCACAGCCAATCTCCCCCATCATGAAGATTCCACAACCCTCTTATCCTTATCCATCAGAGGGCAGACAGAATGGAAACCACAACTATAGAAAACGAGCCAAATGGATCATTTAGACACAACCTTGTATAACTCAATGAAACTATGAGCCGTGTCATGTAGGGCCACCCAAAACGGACAGGTCATGGTGGAGAGTTCTGACAAAATATGGTCCGCTGGAGAAAGGAATGGCAAAACTCTTCAGTATTCTTGCCTTGAGAACCCCATGAACAGTATGAAAATGCAAAGAGATAGGACACTGAAAGATGAACTCCCAGGTCAGTAGGAACCCAATATGCTATTGGAGAAGAGTGGAGAAATAGCTCAAGAAGGAATGAAGAAGCTGAGCCAAAGCAAAAACAACACCCAGTTGTGGATGTGACTGATGCTGGAAGTAAAGTCTGATGCTGTAAAGAACAATATTGCATAGGAACCTGGAATGTTAGATCCATGAATCAAGATAAATTGGAAGTCATCAAACAGGAGATGGCAAGATTGAACACTGACATTTTAAAAATCAGTGAACTAAAATCGATTGGAATGGGTGAATTCAATTCAGAAGACCATTATATCTGCTATTGTCAGCAAGAATCCCTTAGAATAGGCTAGCCCTCATAGTCAACAAGAGTCCAAAATGCAGTACTTGGATGCAATCTCAAAAATGACAGAATGATCTCAATTCATTTCCAGCTGAGCTATCTCAAATCCTAAAAGATGATGCTAGGAATGTGCTAAATTCAGTATGCCAGCAAATTTGGAACATGAAGTAGTGGCCACCGGGCTGGAAAATGTCAGTTTTCATTCCAATCCCAAAAAAAGGCAATGCCAAAGAATGTTCAAACAACCACACAATTGCACTCATCTCACATGCAAGCAAAGCAATGCTCAAAATTCTCCTAGCTAGGCTTCAACAGTATGTGAACTGAGAACTTCCAGATGGTCAAGCTGGATTTACAAAAGGCAGGGGAACCAGTTATCAATTTGCCAACATCTGGTGGATCATAGAAAAAGCAAGAGAATCCCAGACAATATCTACTTGTGTTGACTATGCTAAAGTCTTTAACTGTGTGGAACACAACAAACTGTGGAAAATTATTAAAGAAATGGGAATACCAGACCACTTTACTTGCCTCCTGAGAAATCTGTATGCTGGTCAAGAAGCAACAGTTAGAATCAGACATGGAACAATGAACTGGTTGCAAATTGAGAAAGGAGTACGTCAAGGCTGTATATTGTCATCCTGCTTATTTAACTTATATGCAGAGTAAATCATGCAAAACTCCAGACTGGATGAAGCGTAAGCTGGAATCAAGATTGCAGGGAGAAATATCAAACCTCAGATATGCAGGTGACACCACCCTTATGGCAGAAAGTGAAGAGGAACTGAAGAGCCTCATGATGAAAGGGAAAGAGGAGAGTGAAAAAAAAATACTGGCTTAAAACTCAACATTCAAAAAACTAAGATCATGGCATCTGGTCCCATCACTTCATGGCAAATAGATGGGGAAATAATGAAAAAAGTGACAGACTTTACTTTCTTGGGCTCCAAAATCACTGCAGATGGTGACATGCAGTGTCACCTGCATGTCACACTGCAGATGGCAGCCATGAATTTAAAAGACACTTGCCCCTTGGAAGAAAAGCTATGACAAACAGACAAATTTATTAAAAAGCAGAGATTTTACTTTACTGAAAAAGTCCATCTAGTCAAAGCTATGGTTTTCACAGTAGTCATGTATGGATGTGAGAGTTGTACCATAAAGTTATGGCCAAAGAACTGATGCTTTTGAACTGTGATATTGGAGAAGACCCTTGAGAGTCCCTTGGACTGCAAGGAGATCAAACCAGTCAATTGTAAAAGAAATCATTCCTGAATATTCATTGAAAGTACTGAGACTGAAGATGAAGCTCCAAGATTTTGGCCACCGGTTGCAAAAAAACTGACTCATTGGAAAAGATCCTGATGCTGGGAAAGATTGAAGGCAGGAGGAGAAGCAGATTACAGAGGATGAGATAGCTGGATGGTGTCACCAACGAGATGGACATGAGTTTGAGCAAACTCCAGGAGATGGTAAAGGCCAGGGAAGCTTGGCATGCTGCATTCCATGGTGATTCAATGTGTCAGACATGATTCAGTGACTGAACTGCTGCAGATGGCACCACCCTATGGCAGAAAGTGAAGAGGAATTAAAGAGCTCTTGATGAAGGTGAAAGAAGAGAGTGAAAAATCTGGCTTAAAACTCAACCTTTAAAAATCTAAGAACATGACATCTTGTCCAATCACTAAGTAGCAAATAAATGGGGAAACAATGGCAACAGTGACAGACTATTTTCTCGGGCTCCAAAATCACTATGGACAGTAACTGCAGACATAAAATTAAAAGATACATTCTACTTGGAAGAATAGAAATGAGAAACCTACAGAGTATATTAAAAAGCAGAGATATTACTTTGCCTACAAAGATCTGTAGAGTCAAAGCAATGGTTTTTTCCCAGCAGTCTTGAACGTATGAGAGAGCTGGAAAATGAAAAAGGCTGAGCGCTGAAGAACTGATGCCTTTGAACTGTGGTGCTGGAAGAACTCTTCAGAGTCCCTTGGACATCAAGGAGATCAAACCAGTCAATCCTAAAGAAAATCAACCCTGAATATTCATTGGAAGTAATGATGCTGAAGATGAAGCTCCAATAATTTGGTCAACTGAGATGAAGAGTGAAATCATTGGAAAGACCCTCAAGTTGAGAAGGATGGAAGGCAGGAGAAGGGAACAACCGAGGGTGTAAAGTTTGGATGGCATCACCAACTCAAAGGACATGAGTTTTAGCAAATTACAGGAGATGGTGAAGGCCAGGGAAGCCTAGTGTGATGTAGTCCATGTGGTTGCAAACAGTTGGAAATGACTGAGCCACTGAACAAGAACAAAAAATCTAGTGAAAAGCAGTTTAACTGAAAACAATATGAGAAGCTTGGTTATACTGGTTATGAGAATTCAAAACTGTGCTAAATACTTTACATTTACATAATAATTTTATATAAAAGAGCCCTACCACACCTCTTTCCCTAATTACCTATATCTGATAAGAAAGCCCAGGTATTCTCTCTTGTGAGCCAAAAGGAAGTTCAGACCATCCAAGCCCTGACCTATGTGTGGAACTCTCCAGCTTTACCCCCTTTCACCACCATAAAAGCCAAGCCAGTCTCCTTCCTCTGCTCTCTTAAGCCATTCTTGAACCTGATTAACAGCTTTCTCTGCTCTCCCCAGAAAAATTCATTATGTGAGTAATGAATTTTTTCATATGCTCTGCATATTTGTATCATCAGTCTTGACGTACAAACCAAATTTTGGTTTAAGGATCCATCCTGTCTCTGTGGAGTGATGGCAGCAATTCTCCAAATATCCTTCTGTGCTCACCTGGATCCCAAGACCTTGCACAATCTGCTGTCACTCCATGAAAAGCACTGGCAGAATAGTCATCTGTGCAGGAATCAAACATACAGCGATGGTCACCTCTGTAGAGACCAAGGTCTCAGATGTTGATAATTACAATATCAACAAGCTGTAAAAAGATGTGTGTGTGTCTGGTTTTGTGTGTGTGTGTGTGTGTGTGTGTGTGTGTGTGAATGGGAGGGAAGGAAGGGAAGGGTCAGGTGTGTGAGAAGGGAGGGAAGTGGAATCCTTTCAATTTGGGGCCCAGACCAGCCTGTCCATAGTTAACCAGACGCTGGGAATGAAGACAAGATGGACTGAGCACTGAAGACTGAATATTTCTGAGCACTGAAGACTTCTTCCTGAACACTTTATCCTACTGGTGAGGAAGAAAAGGACTTGGTGTTTCTGTGTGTCTGGGAGGTCCCAGCAGGGGAGAGGGGTGATGTAGGGGTGGTGGCTGTGTGTAATAATCAGATGCCACTTTTGATATTTGACAATTGAGTTTTTAAGCCTCATCAGTTTCTGTTCCTCTTGTGGCCCAAATTTGGGCAAGCTGATAAAAGCATCCAGGGACTAAATGAACATAAAATAGAAACAGATATACCTAACCTTAAATTGGAATTTTTTCTGTGCCTACATTTCCCATAACCAAAACATCCATTACCCCCAAAATATCCTCTAGTGCATGTGGATCATCAGATCTGACCCAATGAGTAATAAAATTAAGTCTTCAGCCCCTGTAATCATCTTTAAAAATATGAGACCCTATGGACCTTTCCCCTTAGATAAGTAACACTTTTCCCCTCAGTTGTTTTTCTTTTGTTAATTATTTAATTGGAGGCTAATTACTTTACAATATTGTAGTGATTTTTGCCATATATCGACATGAATCAGCCACGGGTGTACATGTGTCCCCCAATTGTGAAACACCTTCCCACCTCCCTCCGCATGCCATCCCTCTAGGTTGTCCCAGCTTTGAGTGCCTTGCTTCATGCACCAAACTTGCACTGGCCATCTATTTTAGATATGGCAATATACATGTTTCAATGTTATTCTCTCAAACCTTCACTCCCTCGCTTTCTCCCACATAGTCCAAATGTTTTGTTCTTTACATCTGTGTCTCTTTTGCTGTCTTGCATATAGGGTCATCGTTACCGTCTTTCTAAATTCCATACATATGTGTTAATATACTGTATTGGTGTTTCTTTTTTTGCCTTACTTCACTCTGCATAATAGGTGCCAGTTTCATTCATCTCATTAGAACTGACTCAAATGCATTCTTTTTTTTTTATAGCTGAGTAATATTCCGTTGTGTATATGTACCACAACTTCCTTATCCACTTGTCTGCTGATGGACATCTAGGTTGCTTCCAGGTCCTAACTATTGTAAACAGTGCTGCAATGAACATTGGAGTACCTGTGTCCCTTTCAATTTTGGTTTCCTCAGAGTTTATGCCCAGCAGTGGGATTGCTGGGTCATATGGCAGGTTTTTCCGGTTTTTAGGGAATCTCCACACTGTTCTCCATAGTGGCTGTACTAGTATATATATGTGAAATTACAGATCAAATTTGATCTGTAATTATACATATATATACTATATATATATACATATATATATCCAAATAGGCTCATCTTGAATGGAACTCCCTGTGTCAAAAGATTCTAAAATCTGTCTAAATTGCCATAGAACAAGCAATCGAATTAGGGGCCCCTGAAACTCCTTCACTGTGCAAGCTTTAGTAACCTTCTCCCATGTGTCTTGGAGTCCTTGTACCATCAATGATGGTCGTTCATTTCATGTGCTTCTGATACAAGGAACTGCCCATCTTGGACCATGGATGTATGCCCTCAGTGTAGCAATTGTGGGTACATTTGGACTTCCCTGGAAAGATAAACTATCTCACACCTTGAACCTATGACTCTCCATATCCAGCTGCCCATTTGGCCTTTGACTACAGAAGCAGCAGTCTGCAAGATCAGCATAGCTAGTATGGTCTTCTTGCTACAGGATGGAGCTGAACCTGGGCCCTCGGCATACCCTATATTCAGGAGAGACTAACTTCCCCCGTGCTCAGCCCCCTGTTAGATTCCGCAATGCTAGACGAGTTCATCTCTTAGAACCCTTGAACACCTGGGGAGCCCCTTAGGATCAACACAGTGAAAACCAAAGGGATTTCTTTCACATAATCAATTTAATAATCACTATCACACTTGATGGAGCTTGCTTGAGAGTTGCTGCTTTTCATCTCTTAATCAGAATGTTTCTGATAAAGGACAAGACCCAAAGGTCAGCTCAAACAACCAAACATTAGGCCCTTATCTTAGCAGAGAATGTCTTGGTGAACAATTGGCCTCACCTTCACACCTTTCTAGATCTTTGGGCCACTGCCAATGGACTGACCACCTGTTCTGGTCAAGTCAAACAATTCCTAACCAAGTTTGTCTCATTTAGGGTAAAGAACTCTCTTGCCTCCCAAGAGATTATACCCAAAATGTAAAGCAAGGTCACACATTTTGTGCACATGTTAAAGCCACAATACAATGTCTCACCATGGCACACTTATCCTCTTTGGAGTTCTACACATGAATACAAACCAAGACACTCATTTCACTTTTCAGAGTACACAATTCTAGTTTCTGAACAAGATGCACAATGGAACCCGCAACTCCTTTACTGGTCTCATGCTTCAGGTGCTATAATTGTTTACATAAATAAGTCCAAATTAAATTAAATGTGCAATGTCTTAGTTGTCAGACAAACATCATTGGTAAATTGTAATACAGATTGATCCCTTTTTTATTCAGTTTTATTGAGGTATAATTGACAAGTAAAAATTGTATATGGTTAAGGTGTAGAACTTGATGTTTTAATAGTATCTATCTATACATATATCTATAGAATGAAAGAATCACAAACATTTAATAATCCATCACCATACAGTTACTATTTCTTTCTCCCTCTTTTTTTTTTTTTTTTTTGGCCTAACTCTATTTTTGATGCATAACTCATTATGTGAGTAATAATCCTTTTCATACGTTTTGGTGTATGTGTGCGATCATTTGTCTTGATATTGAAATGAAATTTGGGGTGGGGGTTGTACATTCCACTTCCATGAGATGACAACAAGCTCACATATTTCTAAAAGCATATATATGTATATATATGTGTGTGTGTATGCGTGTGTATATATATATATATATGTATATATACATATGAGCATGATATTTTATCTTGAGATAAAAATATGATATCTTGAGAGTCCCTTGGACAGCAAGGCAATCCAACCAGTCTAAAGGAAATCAGCCCTGAATATTCATTGGAAGGACTGATGTTGAAGCTGAAAGTCCAATACTTTGGACACCTGATGCAAACAACTGACTCATTTGAAAAGGCCCTGATGGTGGGAATGACTGAAGGTGGGAGGAAAAGGGGATAACAGAGGATGAGATGGTTGGATGCCATCACCAACTCAATGGACCTGAGTTTGAGTAAGCTCCGGGAGTTGGTGATGGACACGGAAACCTGGCATACTGCAGTCCATGGGGTCACAAAGAATTGGACACGACTGAGCAACTGAACTGAACTGATGATATTTTAAGAAAGAAACCAGTATTTCAGGAAACAAATATATATGTTGAGTGCCTAGCATATATCAGATATTGTTTTTAATTCTGGACTTGCAGTAAAGGAAATAAAGTAAATAGCTCCTGTCATCAAGTAATTTTTATTTTCATGGGCATGGGGGTGGTTCATGGTATTGGTGTGGGGCAGAGGAGAGCTGCTTTGGCTAAAAGGTGTGGGGACACCTTCTCTGAGGAGTTGATATTTGTATCAATATTTGAACAATGGGATGCAGTCAGTTGTGCGAAGATTTTGAAGAGGAGCATTTTAGGTAGAATAGCAAGCAGCCGTATCATGAGGCAACAACAAGAACAGGATGTTGAGGAAGTGCAAAAGGTGGAGGGTAACTGGAGTACAGTCAGAGAGGGGCAGAGCTGAGAGAGAAGACTGAAACTGGAGAGGCAGAGATGAGGTCTTGTAGGGACTTGCGGGGTAAGAACCTGGATTTTATCTTATGTGCAATGGAGAGCTGCTAGATGGTTTGATAAAGGAAAGTAATATAGTCTGATTTCTGTTTTAGAAAGTTCACTGTATGTTGTGAACTGTGCAGGATCAGAAGAGTGTCAGGCTCCTGGCACAATATAGTTATGATCTGATGATGACTGAGACTAGGGTTGTAGCAGAGGGAATATAACAGTATCTAGCTGAGCAGTTAGAACCACTGGATTTCAAGTTCAATCTCAAATTATAGCTTCAAGGCCTAAATGCTATTTGACCTTGAGTTAGTTTCTTAACTTCTATAAGACTTAGTTTTCTTCCCTGTAAAATGGGAATGATGAGAGCATGTATTTATCTCTTAGTCATTCTGGGATTGAATGGAACAATTTATGTGCAACACCTGACATTATATTAGAACAATAATAAGCATATGGTTAAACGGTTTCTGTTTTTATCAATGATACAAATACATACATACATCTGTACATACCTCTTGCTTCTTTCTTCCCTAACCCCTGTGTTAGCTGATGTTAGTTCATGTGTAATGTGCCTTTTTTTTCCCTTGAAGACACAATATTTGGGTGCATCTTTGCTCAGTGTTTAGCCATTCTGGTACTTTTAGATAATGTGTCCGTATATGGCTTATGATTAATTTATTTAATAAGTGTCAGTAATATCTGATTTCTAACCTTCTCTTTCTACCTAATGAATCATTTCTGGAATACCTCTACCATGGGTCCTAAATGAACAGCAACACATATTTTTTCCCTAGCTGCAAACAGAACATGCTGAGCTTAGTCAGACTGCTTTGACAGTTGCTTCCTTCCATTAAATGCAGCTTTGAGTTCTTCTTTCCTCAGAAAAATCTGCTTGCATTTTTCAAAGCAGGTTCTCATTTGCTTACTTCCTTAGAAGGGACTCTTCCAAAGTCCCTTGTTCCCCTGATGCTTTTACTTTCTCGTTTTGGTCTCTGATATTTGCCCATCTTTCCACATTAACATCATTTAAGACTGTGAGTAATAAGCTGTTTACTGCCTTCTCCACATAAACAACTGGAACTAGATATTTCCTTCCACTTGAAGGAATTGCTTTCCCTTCCCCACCCAGAGCTGCTGAGTGATGAAAGTGTCCTCATTCTTTAAGGCTCAACACAAATGGTGCTTCCACTCTGAAGTCTCTCAGCCACCAATGCCAGCAGAGTCCATTACTCCTGCTGTCCTTACAGGGACTTATATTAAAGCAGTTGCCACTTTGTATTAAAATAGTTCATGTACCTATTTGTCTTCCTAAGTATACAAATGCAACAAGGACAAGCATATTTCATTCATCTCTGTAATCCCAACCACCTGAACACACGAGACACAATATTATGGTCACTGCTCAATGCATGTTTGATGAACTTCTGGAGGAGTGAATACTCAAATCATTCTGCATATACTAGATCATGTCCCCCGAATTATAATGTTTGCTTTAGAAAATGTTAAGCTTAAAATCATTTAAAATTTTTATTGTTAAATTTTCAAAGGACAAGGATGAAAGTTAAAAAAAAAGAACCTTAAGCACTAAAAACTGTAAACACCCTGTGATATGTACACTATTACAACTATTTTCTGTACATGGCTCTAAATAGATGCTAAAGAGATGAAGGCAGTATTTTAATTATTTTTCACTTGCTAATTTAGACCAAGAGTTTTCATAGCTTTAAAATTCATTGAGTATTTTAGAAAAGCCAATGAAAAATTGATAAACTAGACATTATGTTCATCTAAAATAATAAACACATCAGATTAGGATAGGCTGAGAAGTTTACATGGGATCTTGTATCCAATTAGAGTAGTATAAGGTTATCTGCTATCAGAGAAAATAGATCTATTTGGTATAGCTGAGAATTCAAATAGAAACTTTGGTATGTTTATTTTACATGAAAGTTGAATTTTCAAAACAGTGGTGAAATAATGATCTGTTTAGTAAACTGTGCTGAGATAATTAGTCTTTCATATGATACTAAACAGTCAGCTTCCAATCTGACTGTAGATCAGATCATGAACTCCTTATTGCAAAATTCAGACTTAAATTGAAGAAAGTGACCATTCAGGTATGACCTAAATCAAATTCTTTATGATTATTCAGTGGGAGTGACAAATGATTCAAGGAATGAGATCTGATGGACAGAGTGCCTGAAGAACTATGGATAGAGGTCCATGACATTGTACAGGAGGCAGTGATCAAGACCATTCTGGAGAAAATGAAGTGCAAAAAGGTAAAAGGGCTGTCTGAGGAGGCCTTAGAAATAGCTGAGAAAAGAAGAGAAGCTGAAGGCAAAGGAAAAAAGGAAAGCTATACCTATCTGAATGCAGAGTTCCAAAGAGTAGCAAGGAGAGATAAGAAAGCCCTCCTCAGTGATTAATGCAAAGAAATAGATCAAAACAATAGAATGGGAAAGGCTAGAGATTTTTCAAGAAAAGTAGAGATACCAAGGGAATATTTCATGCAAACATAGGCACAATAAAGGACAGAAATGATGCAGACCTAACAGAAGCAGGAGATAATCAGAAGTGGTGGAGAGAATAAAAAGAAGAACTATACAAAAAAAGATGTGAATGACCCAGATAACCATGAAGTTGTAATCTCTAATATAGAGCCAGACATCCTGAAAGGCAAAGTCATGTGGACCATAGGAAGAATCACTACAAACAAAACTAGAACAGGTGATGGAATTTCAGTTGAGCTATTTCAAATCCTAAAAGATGATGCTGTTCAAGTGGTGCAATCAATATGCCAGCAAATTTGGAAAACTCACCAGTGGCAAAAGGACTGGAAAAGGTCACTTTTCATTCCAATCCCAAAGAAAGGTAATGCCAGGGATTGTTCAAGCTATCACACAATTGCACTCATCTCACATGCTAGCAAAGTAATGCTGAAAATTGCCAAGATAGACTTCAGCAGTATGTGAATGGAGAACCTCCAGATGTTCAAGCTGGATTTAGAAAAGTCAGAGAAACCAGAGATCAAATTGCCAACATGCATTGGAATGTAGAAAAGGCAAGAGAATTGTAGAAAAACATCTACTTATGCTTTATTGACTATGCCAAAGCCTTTGACTGTGTGGATCACAACAGATGTGGAAAATTCTTAAAGAGATGGGAATACCAGACCACCTTACCTGCCTCCTGAGAAATCTATATGCAGGTCAAGAAGCAATAGTTAAAACCAGTCATGGAACAATGGACTGGTTCCAAATTGGGAAAGGAGTACATCAAGGCTGTATACTGTCACCCTGCTTATTTAACTTCTATGCAGAGTGCCTCATGCAAAATGCTGGGCTGGATGAAGCACAAGTTGGAATCAAGATTGCCAGTAGAAATATCAATAACCTCAGATATTCAGATGATACCACCCTTATGGCAGAAAGTGAAGAGAAACTAAAGAGTCTCTTGATGAAAGTGAAAGAGGAGAGTAAAAAAGGTGGTTTAAAACAACATTCAAAAAACTAAGATAATTGCATCCAGTCCCATCACTTCATGGCAAACAGATGGTGAATCAAAGGAAACAGTGACAGACTTTATTTTCTTGGGCTCCAAAATCACTGCAGACAGTGACTGCAGCCATGTAATTAAAAGATGCTTGCTCCTTTGAAGAAGAGCTCTGACAAACCTAGATAACACGTTAAAAAGCAGAGACATTACTTTGCCGACAGTGATTCATTTAGTCAAAGCTATTGTTTTTCTACCAGTCATGTATGGATGTGAGAGTTGGACCATAAAGAAATCTGAGCACCAAAGAATTGATACTTTTGAATTGTGGGGTTGAAGAAGACCCTTGAGAGTCCCTTGGATTACAAGGAGATCAAACCAGTCAATGGTAAAGGAAACCAGTCCTGAATATTCACTGGAAGGACTGAGGCTGAAGCTGAAGCTCCAAGACTTTGGCCACCTAATGCGAAGAACTGACTCGTTGAAGAAACTCTGAGGCTGTGAAAGAGTGAAGGCAGGAGAAGAAGGAGACAACCGAGGATGAGATGGTTGGATGACATCACCAACTCTTTGGACATGAGTTTGAGCAAGTTCTGGGAGTTAGTGATGGACATAGAAGCCTGGAGTGTTGCAGTTCATGAGGTCATAAAAAATCAAACATGACTTAGTGACTGAACTGGTGCAGAAGACTCCACCCTATGGCAGAAATCAAAGAGGAATTAAAGAGCCTCTTGATGAAGGTGAAAGACGCGAGTGAAAAAGCTGACTTAAAACTCAACATTCAAAAAAACTAAGATCATTGCACCTGGTCCCATCACTTCATGGCAAATAGATGGGAAAACAGTGACAGACTTCACTTTCTTGGGCTCCAAAATCACTATGGACAGTGACTGCAGCCATAAAATTAAAAGACATTTCCTCCTTGGAAGAAAAGCAATGAAAAACCTAGAGATCATATTGAAAAGCAGAGATAATACTTTGCCTACAAAGGTCTGTATAGTCAAAGCAACGGTTTTCCCAGTAGTCATGAATGAATGGGAGAGCAGGACAATAAAAAAGGCTGAGCACCAAAAAATTGATTCCTTGAACTATGGGGCTGGAGAAGACTCTTGGGAGTCCCTTGGACTGCAACGAGATCCAACCTGTCCATCCTAAAGGAAATCAGTCCTGAATATTCATTGGAAGGACTGACACTGAAGCTGAAACTCCAGACCTTTGGCCACCTGAGGCAAAGAGCTGACTCATCGGAAAAGACCCTGATGCTGGAAAGATGGAAGGCAGGAGGAGAAAGGGATGACAGAGGATGAGATGGTTGAATGGCATACCCAACTCAATGAACATGAGTTTGAGCAAGCTTCAGGAGATGGTGAAGGACAGGGAAGCCTGGTGCGCTGCAGTTCATGGGGTTGCAAAGAGTTGTACATGACTGAGAAACTGAACAACAACAAATATAATGAAGAACACTTTAACTGAAAACAATATGAAAAGCTTAGCTATATCGGTTATGAGAATTCATAACTGCTAAACACCTTGTATTTACATAACATTTTTCCATAAAAGAGCCCTACCACACCCCTTCCCCTATTTATCTATATCTGATAAGAAAGCCCAAGTACTCTCTTCTCTCGGCCAAAATGAAGGTCAGACCATCCAAGCCCTGACCTATGTGTGGAACTCTCCAGTTTTATCCCCTTTCACGAGCATAAAAGCCACACCAGTCTCCTTCCTCTGCTCTCTTAAGCAATTCTTGAATCTGCTTGAGAGCTTGCTCTGCTCTCCTCAGAAAAACTCAATATGTGATTAATAAATTTTTTTCATTCTTTGGATGTATGTGTCATCAGTCTCGACATCCAAACCTAATTTTGGTTGAAGTGTCCATCCTGTCTCTATGGAGTGATGGCAGTAACTGGTCCCAAGAGCAGAATACTGTGATGCTCTCCCTTACCACCAGTGTCTTTTCTACTTTGGCTTTTGAACTGGCTCTACTGTATGCTGGTGAACAAGTACTTTGAGCTACTGCCATCTGGCTAGCTTGTGCTTTGACCTTATTTCTTTGTGCTGCATTTGTGAGCACCAACTAAAGCTTTGACTAACATAAATCAGTTTATCCAGTTGGCATATAGTGAAAGGATTATTGGACTGGAACTCTCTTTAAAGCAGTTCTGAATTGTGTATCTCAACCTGGACTTATGTGTGAGTCTCAGGTTGAATCATGTGCATAAATTCCAAAATAACTCATGACTAAGTTATTCCAAAATAACTCATAACTGATACTAACTTACTAACCTCCTCCAGGTTAGTAAGCATCAGGAAATGATGCTTACCTTGTGATGCTTTTGAACTGTGGTGTTGGAGAAGACTCTTGAGAGTCCCTTGGACTGCAAGGAAATCCAACCAGTCCATCCTAAAGGAGATTAGTCCTGAGTGTTCATTGGAAGGACTGATGTTGAAGCTGAAACTCCAATACTTTGGCCACCTCATGTGAAGAGTTGACTCATTGGAAAAGACCCTAATGCTGGGAAGGATTGGGGGCAGGAGGAGGAGGGGACGACAGAGGATGAGATGGCTGGATGGCATCACCGACTCGATGGACATGGTTTTGGGTAGACTCCAGGACTTGGTGATGGACAAGGAGGCCTGGTGTGCTGAGATTCATGGGGTTGCAAAGAGTCGGACACAACTGAGTGACTGAACTGAACTGAACTTGTGAACACTGGTTGTGTCTCAACCATATTTTGGCTCCCTTTCTATATAGAACTGAGGAGAAAAACTGATAGTCTGTTCAATATACAGGATGGTCACTCATGGAGGAAGAGCAGTACTATGTAGAATGCTGAAGTCATACTTCTAAAAATAAATGACTTTGTGCATGTTGGGGGGGTATCTCTGTGTGTGTCTGTGCATGGTCAGTCATGTCTCACTCTTTGTGACTCCATGGACATATCTGGCCAGGCTCCTCTGTCCATGGGATTTCCTAGGCAAGAATACTGGAGTGGTTGCCATTTCCTCCTCCAGGGTATTCAATCTGGGTCTCCTGCATCTCCTGCATTGGCAGGTGGATTCACAAGTACTTTACAAAATGCTCCTGCTGCTGCCACCTAGACCTCAAAAATAGAAATGATCTTGATCCTCTGGACTCTAGAGAGAAACACTTTGTTTGTCACCTCTGTGACAAAGCCAAGAGATTAATTCAACCATTGCCATGGGGAAGTCCACAACACTGATAGTACTAACTTGATTTGAGGTCCTCTGGAAAAACAAACTTATAAAAACTTTTAACCAAAAGATCAATAACACCACAGGATCTAATATTAAATCCATGAAATAAGACTCCAAATTGTTAAGTTCCTCAGAAATAAGAAACCTAAATCTTGTCATAGCAAAGAGGAACCTAAGAAGGCATAACGTGGATTGACTAATTGCAGTGTAGTATCCTGAAAATGATATGGGACAGCAAAAGGACATTAGAAAAAAACCATGGAAATCTGATAAAGTCCAGACTTTAGTTAATAATACTGTTTCAGTGTTGGTTCACTAAGTTGAATAAATGTTCCACTAATGTACAGTTAATAAGGGGAATTGGTTGTGAAGTATACAAATATACTCTTCACAATTACTTTGTACATCTAAAACTTCTAAAATAATTTTTAAAAAACACTAAATACTAGGTAATGAACTCTGGAAGACAACAGAATTAAGCACTGAATGGGGGTGACCATGAGGAATGGTTTGGAGGGAACACTTGCTTCCTAACTTGTTCACTACAGGAACTGAACCAGAGAACATGAGGAAACATGGAAAGTCAACTTGGGAAGGCTCTTTAATTGGTGTTGAAGAAGCACTCCCTTTTCCTAACCAGAGCACCTAGACTCCTCTGCACCCTTCCCATCACCCATAAATTTTCAAAGGTGGTCATTGTCCTGGGAAGGTATATAGAGAGGCCAGGAGCCTTGGTATAGGCCACTCTTGCTACAACATGGCAGAAGTAACTGAGGGAGTGAAGGAGGAAGAGTCAGAGATCGAAATAGACAGTGTAAATTTGGAGCAACAAGAACCAAGTGCTAATGGAAAGAAGAGAAAGAAGTCTGATAAATTCAACACATCGGACAGTGAGAAGGTCAGATTAACCTACTCATGTTCCTCGTCTTCATCCCCCACCTGAGACTTACCCTGCCTTTCCCTGGCATAAAACCCCTCCTCAATCCACACCCTTTCACTCAAAGTTTTCCTTTCCATCCCCCTTTACTAATCTCTTCCTGTATGAATTTGTTTTCTTACCAGATAGGAGAGAACATTAAGAAGTTAAAATTAGCCCTTCAGCAGAATAGGGAAAGGAATGAGAAATGGAGGATGTCAATGATGCTAGTCTTCCACCACCACCAGCAGAAGGAAAAGAAGAATGAAAATCAGCCAATGGTGGATGAACAAATCCTGGAGGATTCTTCCAACAGTTCTCCCAACAATTACCCCCATGTGCCCACCTGGAGCCTGAGACCTTGAGCAATCTGCTGTCCCTCCAGGCAAAGAACTGGCAGAATAGTCGTTTTTGAAGGGATCAAGCATACAGCAATGGTCACCTCTGTAGAGACCAGGTACTCAGATGTTGATGATTAAAATATCAACAAGCTATAAAAAGATATGTGTATCTGTTTTTTGATGATGGGGAGGGTGGGAAGGGAAGTGTCAGGGAGGTGAGAAGGGAGGGAGGTGGAATCCTTTCAGTTTGGGGCCCAGACCAGCCAGTCCACAGTTAGCCAAACACTGGGAATGAGGACAGGATGAAGACTGAGCACTGAACACTGAAGATTTCTGAGCACTGAAGACTTCTTCCTGAACACTTTATCCCACTGGTGAGGAGGAAAAGGACTTGGTATTTCTGTGTGTCTGGGAGGTCCCAGCTGGGGAGAGGGGAGATGTAGGGGTGGTGGCCATGTGTAATAATCAAATTCTACTTTTGATGTTTGACAATTGAATTTTTAAACCTCATCGATTTCTGTTCCTCTTCTGGCCCAAATTTGGGCAAGCTGATAAAAACAGCCAGGGAGTAAAGGAACATACAATAGAAACATATATACCTAACCTTAACCATTGGAATTATTGCCTTGCCTACATTTCCCATAGCCAAAATGTCCATTAACCCAAAATAGCCTTTAGTGCACATGGATAATCTTGCCCAAGAGTTAATAAATTAAGTCTTTGCCCCCTATAATCACCTTTAAAATTATGAGATCCTATGGACCTTTCCCCTTAGTTAAAATAGCACTTTTCACCTCTTTTTAAAAAAAAAAAATTAAATCTAAATGAAAGCAGGGTCTTCACAGATTGAAGCTCATTATAGGAGACCTATTTTAAAAAGGTGTGATTATTCCCACTTCTGCTGCACTTAACAGACAACTTTTATGTGATCTTAAACCTGGAAAACAAGGACAGTGCCTCAGTGTGAACTTGTACCCTTCATGTCATGGCCCTGCTCACTAGAGCTCTATGTATATTATTGAAAGTACTGCTTTCTCTGAATAACTGGTTGATACTTTGTATCATAGCAAAGCATTTGTCTAGAATGATCTATCCAGTGCCCATTTCAACAACCTCTCAGCAACACTTAACCTTCACATTAAAAGAACACCTTCACCTGGTTACTCACTGGGCCTCGTGTCCACACCTGCTATCTCACACAGTGTTTACAGGCAATATTTTCACCAGCTCTGGCTTTTTCCAGGTAAACAATCATGACCTCACACTGATAATAACATCCTCCTTTGAGGAGATTCCTATGACACACATAGTACACAGTCCCACCACTTCAGTTAAGATCCTGAAAATTCTTTGGTAAGGGGAGGACTGATCCAATCTTGACAGTGTTGAGAAACAGCTTTTAGTCTTCTTAGTGCCCGTATTGTAAACAAGCCCAACATGTTTTGTTGGGGTCCTTTAATGGACTGGAACCTGGTGGTCCAGAGTAAACGATAAGAAAGTGAAAGAGAGAGCCGGAGGGAGGGAGGGAGAGAGAGAGAGAGAGAGAGAAAGACATGGGGACCCAAGCTCTGATGGAGCAAGGGTATTTTATTAGCAGAAATGCAGGCTTATTTATCTTTAGTAAGATGATTACTCAGCTATTACACAGTATGAAATTTTATCAATAGTCACAATATGGATAGTCTAATGCATACAAGTTCCCTGACACAGAAAAGAGTCAATGAAGGGAGTTACTGAAAGGAATCCAAGCAGATACCCTTTCCCATGATCTCAGTCCTGAGAACTGTGTGACATTTCACTCATTCCCATTGCCAGGAACTGATAAGGAACAGAAGATTTATGAGAAATAGAAAACAGCAAGCAGGAATCCTCCTGTTAAATGTTCCCTGACAATGTTTTAGACATTTTTAGGTTTTGGAGGCAATATTTCCTCATATACACATTTGTTTGCTCTGTGACTTCCAAATAAACCCTCCTTGAATGAGACTTTCTGTGTCAAAGATTCTAGAATCTGCTTAAAGTTCCATAGAACAGGCACTGCTATTAGGACCCTCTGAGACTCCTTCACTGTGTAAGCTTTAGTAACCTCTCATATGTGTTGGAGTTCCTGTACCATCAGTGATCGCCGTTGGTGTCATGGGCTTCTGATACAAGGAACTGCCCACCTTGGACCAATGTTGTATGCCCTTAGTGTAGCAAGTGTGGGTACATTTGGACTTTCCTAGAAAAGTAGACTCTCTCAGGTCTTGAACCTATGACCCTCCATATCCAGCTGCCCATTTGGCCTTTGATTATGGAAGCAGCACTCTGAAAGCTCTACTTAACTAGTGAGGCCCCCTTGCTACAGGATGGAGCTGAACCTGGGCCCTCTGCATACCCTATATTCAGGAAAGACTAATTTCCCCTGTACTCAGTCCCCTGCTAGATTTCACACTGCTAGAAGAGTTCATCTCTCAGAACCCTAGGATACCTGGGGAGCCCCTTAGGATCAACACAGCAAAAACCAAAGGGAGTTCATTCACTTAACCAATCATATCTTCACTATCACACTTGATGGAGCTTGCTTGAGAGTTGCTGCTTTTCATCTCTTAATCAGAATATTCCTGATAAAGGACAGGACCCAAAGATCAGCTCAAATGGTGAAACTTTAAGCAGTTATTTTAGCAGAGAATGTCTTGGCCAACAACTGGCCTCATCTTCACACCTTTCTAGATCCCTGGGCCATTGCCAATGGGCTGACTGTCTGTTCTGGCCAAGTCAAACAATTCCTAACCAAGCTTGTCTCATTTAGGGTAAAGAACTCATGGAATCTCTTGCCTTCCAAGAGATTATACCCAAAATATAAATCAAGGTTACACACTTTCTGCACATGTTAAAGCCACAATACAATGTCTCACCATGGCACTCCTTATCCTCTTTGGAGATCTACACATTGCTAGAAAACAAGACACTCATTTTGCTTTCAGAATGCACAATATCAGATCCTGAACAAGACATACAATGGAACTGTCATTCCTTTACTGGTCTTATGCTGCAGGCGCCATATGACTTACATAAATATGTCCACATTAAATTAAACATGCAACATTTTAGTTATCAATCGAACATCATGGGTAAATTGTAATAGAGATTTATCTCATTTTTTATTCAGTTTTATTGAGGTATAATGGACAAATAAAAATTGTATATGTTTAAGGTGTAGGACTTGGTGCTTTGATTGTATCTATATCTATACATATATCTACAGAATGAAAGAATCGCAATCATCTAATTACCCATCACTACATAGTTACTATTTTTTCTCTATTTTTTTTTTTTTTTGGCCTAACTCTATTTTTGATGAGTATGTACTATGTGAGTAGTAATCCTTTTCATACCTTCTTGGTGTATGTGTGGCATCATTAGTCTTGACACTGGGATGAAATTTGGGGTGATGGGTGTACATTCCACTTCTATCAGAGGACAAATGCTCACACATTTCACAAAGGCATACATATATATATGTGTGTGTGTGTATGTATATGTATATGTATGTATGTATACATACAGTATGATACTTTAAGAAAGATACCAGTATTTGAGGAAACAAATATGTCTTTAGTGCCTAGTATGTGCCAGATATTTTTCTTAGTTCTGCACTTATGGTGAAGGACATAAAGTGAATAGTTCCTGCCATCAAGTAATTTCTATTTTCATGGGCAAAGAGGTGGTTCATGGTATTGGTGTGGGGCAGAGGAGAGCTGCTTTGGCTAAAGGGGGTGAGGAAACCTTCTCTGACGAGTTGATATTTGAATCAAGATTTGAACAATGAGATATAGTCAGTTGTGTGAAGATTTTGAAGAAGAGCATTTTAGGTGGAATAGCAGGTAGCCATGTCATGAGGCAAGAGCAACACAGCCCCAAATACAAGAAGCAAAAACTGACAGAATTTAAAATAGATACAGACAACTCAGTTTTAACAATTGGAAATGTCAATATATTACTTGCAATAATGAATAGAAGAAACTATA
This sequence comes from Cervus canadensis, assembly GCF_019320065.1. NCBI lineage: Eukaryota > Metazoa > Chordata > Mammalia > Artiodactyla > Cervidae > Cervus > Cervus canadensis. Next base: position 108,929,573 of record NC_057419.1, read on the forward strand.
CAGAAGTTGAACAAAGAAATAGAGAACTTGGACAACACTATAAACCAACTAGACCTGACAAATATATCAAACACTCCATACAGCATTAGCAAAGTACACATTTTTCTCAGGTGTACATGGAACACTCTTTAGGACAAACCGTATTTTAAGCTATAAAGCAAATCTCAATACTTTTTCCTACAATATACATTCTCTGACCAGAAAAGAATAAAATTAGATATCAATAAAAAAACAAAATTTGGAAAATTTGCACAAATTAAACAATACACTCCCAAGTAACCAGTGGATCAAAGAATAAATCATAGGTAAATTTAAGGAACACTGTGAGGTGAATTTTTTTTCCACTATTTATTTATTATTTGAAAGTTTGTGCCTTTTGACTACTTTCACCTGTTTCCTGTCCCCTACCCTTTCACTATTTCACACGAAAATGTATACCCAAGTGTTCACAGCAGTATTATTCATAATAACCAAAAGTAAGAACCACCCAAACATGCATCAACTGCAGAATGGATAAACAAAATATGATGTATCCACACAATGGAATATTCAGTTCAGTCGCTCAGTCATGTCCGACTCTTTGCGACCTCATGAACTGCAGCACGCTAGGCTTCCCTGTCCATCACCCACTCCCAGAGCTTGCTCAAACTCATGTCATCAAAACCAAAAGCTTTGATTATTTTAAAAACAGAATATTATTCAACTATAAAAAGAAGAGAAGTTCTGACACATGCTACAACACGTATGAACCTTGAAAAGATTAAATCAGAGAAGCTATACACATATTATACATACACATATACTTACACATATTATATAATCACATTTGTACAAAATGTCAACAGGCAAATTCATAGAAATAGAAAGCAGATTAACAGTTGCCAAGCCTAAGGAAAAAGAAAAAGAAAGTGACCACTAATGTGTAGAGGGTTTCTTTTCGGGTGATGAAAATATTCTGCAATCACTTAGTTCTGTTGGTTGTACATTTTTGCATGTACTGAACATCACTTAATTAAAAAGGGCAAATGTTATATTATGTGTAAAATAATGATAAATAGTAAATAAAATAAACACATAAAAGTTATTATAAAGTTGTATGTTATATTCACTTATTATTTTAAAAATTCAGCCAAAATATCACGATCTATGAGCCAATGTAAACAATTTCCACAATTAGTCACTCCTACCTCTGTTTCCATGACATTTATTATATTCTATTTCTCCATGATAGCACATACCACCTCCACTGCAACTGTCGACTTTCTTGTCTTTCTCCCCTACTATCTCTCATCAAACCACATCTCTTTAAGAACAGAAAATGATTCTTTCTTTTCTGTGTATCCAGAGAACCTATACAGTATCTGACATATAGCAGATCTTCAGAAATGCAAAATGGATGAATAACTTTTTATTAGTCATTTACATATTTAATTTAAATATTTTATTTATATTTGTGGCATATTCTTTTGCTGGGCCATTTAATTTTCTTAGTACTCTGATTAACTATTGGAAAAGGATTCCTACCTAGCCTAGGTAGCTTTAAAATTACCTACCTTTCTAGTTAATCATATGTCCTTGTAATTCTGATTTCTTGAAAGAACTTGTCCTTCTTTTCAATTTCTGGAAATATTACCAGCACCATGACAAACATGCTTTATAGAAGAAACTAATTTCTGTATATGACTGCCTTTCAAACCTTGCCAGGGCTTGGACAAACTTCAAAGGGACCCACTTTCCAGTTTCAGTGCTGATAAAACTGGACGCAGAAGCAGAAGTGTCTGGATTATCTATAGGACCAGACGGAGTTTCCGTCTCTGTTTGCATCATTATAATTAGGTACATATTGTCCATTGCAGAGCCAAGTTGGAGTACTCTGATTACATATCTTTTCCTGTAGCCTTTTTTTTTCCATTTATTTTTATTAGTTGGAGGCTAATTACTTTACAATATTGTAGTGGTTTTTGTCATACATTGACATGAATCAGCCATGGATTTACATGTGCTCCCCATCCCTATCCCCCCTCCCACCTCCCTCTCCACCTGATCCCTCAGGGTCTTCCCAGTGCACCAGGTCCGAGTACTTGTCTCATGCATTCAACCTGGGCTGCTGATCTGTTTCACCCTAGATAATATACATGTTTCGATGCTGTTCTCTCAAAACATCCCACCCTCGCCTTCTCCCACAGAGTCCAAAAGTCTGTTCTGTACATCTGTGTCTCTTTTTCTGTTTTGCATATAGGATTATCGTTACCATCTTTCTAAATTCCATATATATGTGTTAATATACTGTATTGGTCTTTATCTTTCTGGCTTACTTCACTCTGTATAATGGGCTCCAGTTTCATCCATCTCATTAGAACTGATTCAAATGAATTCTTTTTAATAGCTGAGTAATATTCCATTGTGTATATGTACCACAGCTTCCTTATCCATTCATCTGCTGACAGGCATCTAGGTTGCTTCCATGTCCTGGCTATTATAAACAGTGCTGTGATGAACATTGGGGTGCACGTGTCTCTTTCAGATCTGGTTTCCTCAGTGTGTATGCCCAGGAGTGGGATTGCTGGGTCATATGGCAGTTCTATTTCCAGTTTTTTAAGAAATCTCCACACTGTTCTCCATAGTGGCTGTACTAGTTTGCATTCCCACCAACAGTGTAAGAGGGTTCCCTTTTCTCCACACCCTCTCCAGCATTTATTGCTTGCAGACTTTTGGATAGCAGCCATCCTGACTGGCGTGTAATGGTACCGCATTGTGGTTTTCATCTGCATTTCTCTGATGATGAGTGATGTTGAGCATCTTTTCATGTGTTTGTTAGCCATCTGTCTGTCTTCTTTGGAGAAATGTCTGTTTAGTTCTTTGGCCCATTTTTTTACTTTTATGACATAAATTTATTAGCATTACCATTCTGGGTATATCACTAAAGATCAGCCATATAAAAACTACTTTATACTTACTTCCAAAAATAGAACAGGTGAAAATCATGAGAAACAAACAATATTTATATTAGATTCTTAGAATAGGAACAATTCTTACATAGAATTAAATATTATTGTTACTATTAACATTATAATTTTATGTTATGGAACATATATTTTGCTTTGAGACTTTTCCAAGTCCTATTTCCTAATTTTTCTTTCTTTGCTTACTTTCTCATAGACTTAGCATTTTCATGATTTAAAGAGTAATTGGAAGAACTTACCACTTTTTCTATAGAAGACAGGAATAAATAAGGAAGCAGAACATTTAGTTTGGTCTCATCTGAGATTTTCTAAATAGAAGTAACTGAAGCAGTCAAAGGCATGAACTTCCTAGAGCCGCTTCACCACATCTACCCACCCAGCTGCCTCTGTACCATATACCACTCTCCTTTGACCTTGACTACTCTGGATAAACCATTCTTACTTTTACTTAGGGCCATTTTCTTCAAAGAAACATTAGATGCCATCTTCTTTTGCCAATTGAAGGTAGTTGCTTTAGCAATTATCCCTTTATTTCAAGTATCATAGGATTCTCCCTCTCCGTGGCATTATTTACATCAAAATACAAATACACTCTTCCAATATTATCTATCAACAAACAAAATACCATTTAAAAAAAACACCTTTCTTAACTCTACTTCCTTTTATTCTCTGCCTATTCTCAAGTAAACCTACTCCAATCAGAAAATCACCGTTATCAGTCCATCCAAACTGTTTTATTTCCCAGGTGGCGCTAGTGGTAAAGAACCCACCTGCGATGCAGGAGAGAAAAGAGATGAGGGTTCGATCCCTGGGTTAGGAAGATCCTCTGGAGGAGGGCGTGGAGATTCTCCAGGATTCTTGCCTGGAGAATCCCATAGACAGAGTAGATAGGTGGGCTATGGCCCATAGGGTTGCAAAGAGTCGGACAGGACTGAAGTGACTCAGCACACACAGTAATATCCACATTGCTAAAAATCCAATGTCAACTCTCAGTTCTCATATTATTCAATTCCTGTACTGCATTTGACCCGATTGTTTATTCACTCCTTTTTGGAAAACTCTTTTCATTTGGGTTTCAAGACAACTTAAGTCTCTTTGTCAATGCTTTCTTTATGAGTGATCTTCTTCATTCATATGACTTTAGATAACATCTTGATGTCAATGACTCCCATATTTATTTCTCTAGCATAGACCTTTCACTTGACCTCAACATTCATATCCCTAACACAAATTAACACATGCCCCAAGCCAAGATTGCATCTTTCTGCAAACACCTGCTCTACTCTGTCTTCTTCATCTCATAAATAGCAACATCTTTCCAGTTACTCAGGCTGCAAATATCAGAGCTACCTTTGAGTCCTCTCATTCTCTCACTCCTTGCATCCAAGTGGTCAGAAAACCCTGTTGATTCTACCTTCAAAGTGAATCTGTAATTCATTCACTTATCATTATTCCAGTTGCCAATATCTTGATCCAAGTCACCATCAACTCTTGTTTAGATTATTGCAATAGCCTCTTCTGGATTCCTAGTTTCAGCCATGCCCCTCCTTCAATCTATCCTCAACCCAGAAGCCACATTTGTCATACATTTAAAATCAAATCAAGTCATTCTTTTTCTCAAAACACTCATCTTCAGAATTAAAGCCAGAGCCAAAATGCTTTTGTGATGTCCCCACACCTGCCCTTCTTATTCACCCCCAGTTACCTCTGTTTACTCATCTCTTACTACTTTCCTCATTCTCTCTACTCCAATCTCACTTGAGGCCACCTAACTTTCTTTGTATACTTTCTGCACATTCTCATTTCAGTGTCTTTGAAGTTGTTTTTCCCTTTTCTGGAGTTATCCTCTGAATGTTTCTCAAATTTACTTATTCATCTCTTTACCAGGTCTGTACTTTAGTCTCTAGCACAGATTTACTGATATCTTTCTGTGATTTCTTTTTGAATAATAAAATATTTTAAATGGATGACAAGATCATCAGCAATTCAGCAGTCCTGGCAAATGCCAATTATCCCAAACATTTTCTTGGTCAAGTTTTCCATTACACTTAATGGTGCTGTCATCCTCCTCCCATGGGTCTAGGTTCCCAATGTGGCTGTCATTGCTGATGTGCCCGAGCTGACAGACCTGTTCTTTCCCCTCTGTTCCATTCCACACCTGCCAATTGAAAGTATGATTATCACCCAAGTCCCAATTGAAATGCTTCCTCTTCCATGAAACACGGCCAAAACCTTTGACCGTAGATTGGTTTACTTCTTTTAAACTCTTATATTACATTGTTGCTCTCTTGTAATATTTCACTGTGAAGTATAAAGAGGAAATTGTGGTGGAAATGGCACTTAGACTCAGAAAATGCAGGCCAGGGATTCACATTCCACTTCTGTGATTTACCAAATCTGTGACCTTTGGCATCATATTTGTCTATATGTGCCTCCTTCTCCACATCCACAAAACGTGGGTGATAATCACTAAGTGAAGTTGTTTTGGAGATTTCGTTAGCTAATATATGGAGAAATACGTAACACACAACTTGAAATACATCGAATAAATATTAAAACACAAGACTCATATATTTTATCAAATTGAAAATCTCTTGATAACCAGGGTTATGCCCTGTTCAATTCTGCTTCACACAACCCCATCTCAGATCTCGTTAGCATATTGCTTAGTTGGTGGTAGTTATTCAATGTTTAAATAATTAATTTTTACAAAATTGTGGTCTAATACTGAAGACATTTTACCTTGTGGCTTATTCCCAAATCTTTAGTTTGCCACTTTAGAATAAAGGTGACATCACATTTATTGTCTTTGATTTTACTTGTAAAAGATGTATGTTTCAGGAGTAGATTGTATTGACTTTTCCCACAAGATCATGGCATGTGATGATGATATATCTCATGTGTTAAAAGACTCTAAGCAGGACCTCACACCTTTGATCACACACTGTTTATTTTCCATTTACACTATTGTTCTCAGAGGTACCCTGAAGGGAGTAGTAAGATAGATGTATAACAAACCAGAAATAAGCTTTATTTGGAATGTAAGTTGGCTAATTCCTTGATGAATTTTTTTTCATTCTCTGTGATAACTGTATTCTTATTTATAATAAGAAAAACTTACAAATTATACTTTTCTACCTGAAACAAGATGGAAATGAAAGGAATAATATGAAAGATGTAATTACAATGTACCAAAATAGGATCATTGCAAGTTGTTCACTTTTTCAGAATTTATTTTGGATGACATTTAACTAAATTGCATTTTAATTCAAATACAAAGAAGGAAACCCACATTACTAAGTAACTTTGCCAATCAACCTGTCAATACACTAATTATCAAAAACTTTAGCAAAGAAGAATTGCCCCCTCACAATTCTTGTTCCTTGGCCCCAGACACAAAGACAATTACATTGTTCAAATTGCCACCTTGTGACTCAAGTTTAAAATGCACTCCCCCACAGTGTTAATATGTCCTATCCATGAAAAAAAAAAGTTATAAATTTTGTTAGCAATAAAAAAAAAAGCATTTCTTAACTTTAATGGATTTCAAACCTTCAAGAGAACAATATTATGTACCCCTAAACCAGCCCTGTGCATAACTGCAAACAAGAAACTAAACATGTAAAACCAATCATAATAGCTGTCATTTATTAGGCATCTACCCATTTTAGATTTCTAAGTGATATCTTTAATTTCCAAATAATAACTTTAATTTCCAGAAAGAATTAAGTGGTTGAGTCAAAGAAGTAATGATGCTTAGTTGTGGATGTGTTAGGTGGTGAAAATAAAGTTCAGTGATGTAAAGAACAACATTGAATAGGAACCTGGAATGTTAGGTATGTGAATTAAGGTAAATTGAATGTCCTCAAGCAAGAGATGACAAGAGTGAACACTGACACTTTAGAAATCAGTAAACTGGAATGGGCGAATTTAATTCAGATGAACATTATGTCTAATACTGTGTGCAAGAATCTATCAGAAGAATGGAGTAGCCCTCATAGTCAACAAAAGTCTGAAATGCAGTACTTGGGTAAAATCACAAAAATGACAGAATGATCTCAGTTTCTTTCCAGGCAAATCATTCAACATTATAGTAATCCAAGTCTAGGATCCAACCACTAATGCTGGCGAAGCTGAAGTTCAAAAGTTCTATGAAGACCAACAAGACCTTCCAGAACTAACACTTTAAAAAAAAAGTACTTTTCATCAGAAGGGGTTGGAATACAAAAGTAGGAAGTCAAGAGATACCTTGAGTAACAAGCAACTTTGGCCTTGGAGTACAGAATGAAGCAGGGCAAAGGCTAACAGAGTTTGCCGAGAGAACACACTGGTCATAGCAAACACCCTCTTCCAACAACACAAGAGAAGACTCTACACATGGACATCACCAGAGGGTCAGTAATGAAATAAGATTGATCATGTTATTTGCAAGATATTTGAAGATGAAGAAGCTCTATACAGTCAGCAAAAACAAGACCTGGAGCTTACTATGGCTCAGATTGTGAGCTCCTAACTGCAAAATTCAAGCTTAAACTGGAGAAAGTAGGGAAAACCACTAGACCATTCAGGCATGACCTAAGTCAAATCCCTTATGTCACAGTGGATGTGACAAATAGAATCAAGGCATTAGACCTGGTAGACAGAGTGCATGAAGAACTATGGATGGAGATCCATAACATTGTTCAGGAAGTGGTGACCAAAACTATTCCAAAAAAAAAATAAAAACAAGAAGGTAAAATGGTTGTCTGAAGAGGCCATACAAATAGCTGAAAAATGAGAAGTGAAAGGCAAAGGAGAAAGGGAAAGATATATCCAACTGAATGCAGAGTTCCAGAGAGCCATAAGAAAGCCTTCTTAAGTGAGTAATGCGAAGAAATAGAGGAAAACAATAGAATGAGAAAGACTAGAGATCTCTTCAAGAAAATTAGAGATACCAAAGGAACATTTCATGCAAAGATCGGCACAATAAAGGATAGAAACAGCAAGGACCTAACAGAAGCAGAAGAGACGAAGAAGCTGTGGATTTAGAAAAGGCAGAGGAACCAGAGATCAAATTGCCAACATCCATTGAATCATAGAAAAAGCAAGAGAGTTCCAGAAAAGCATCTACTTCTGTTTTAGTGACTACATCAAAGCCTTTAACTGTGTGGATCACAACACACTGTGGAAAATTCTTAGAGATGGGAATATCAGATCACCTCACCTGCCTCCTGAGAAATCTGTATGCAAGTCAAGAAGCAACAGTTAGAACTGGACATGGAACAACAAAATGGTTCCAAATCAGGAAAGGAGTACGTCAAGGCTGTATATTGTCAACCTGCTTATTTAACTTATATGCAGAGGACATCATACAAAATGCCAGGCTGGATGAAGGACAAGCTGGAATCAAGATTGCTAGGAGAAATATCAATAACCTCAGATATGCAGATGACACCAGCCTTATGGCAGAAAGTGAAGAAGAACTAAAGACCTTCATGATGAAAGTGAAAGAAGAGAGTGGAAAAGTTGGCTTAAAACTCAACATTCAGAAAACTAAGATCATAATACCCAGTCCCATCACTTCATGGCAAATAGATGGGGAAACAATGTAAGCAATCATAAGCTTTCTTTTCTTGGGCTCCAAAATCATTGCAGATGGTGACTACAGCTGTGAAATTAAAAGACTCTTGCTCTTTGGAAGAAAAGCTATGACCAACCTAGACAGCATGCTAAAAAGCAGAGACATTACTTTGCTAACAAAGGTCTGTCTAGTCAAAGCTATGGTTTTTCCAATAGTCATGTATGGATGTGAGAGTTGGACTATAAAGAAAGCTGAGTACCAAAGAATTGATGCTTTTGAACTGTAGTGTTGGAGAAGACTCTTGAGAGTCCCTTAGACTACAAGGAGATCCAACTAGTCTATCCTAAAAGAAATCAGTCCTGAATATTCATTGGAAGGACTGATGTTGAAGCTGAAGCTCCAATACCCTGGCACCGGATGTGAAGAGCTGACTGTTGAAAAGACCCTGATGCTGGGAAGGATTGAAGGCGGGAAGAGAAGGGGATGACAGAGGATGAGATTGTTGGATGACATCACCGACTCAATGGGGATGAGTTTGAGTAAACTCCAGGAGTTGGTGATGGACAGCGTGGCCTGGCATGCCTCCATGGGGGTTGCAAAGAGTCGGACACAATTGAGGAACTGAAATGAACTGAAGCAGAAGAGATTAAGAAAAGGTGGGAAGAATATACAGACTAGTTATATACAAATGTCTTAAGGACCCAGATAACCACGATGGTATGGCCATTCAGATTCAGACATCTGGTATGCAAAGTCAAGTGGGCCTTAGGACACATCCCTACGAACAATGGTAATGGAGGCGATGGCATTTCAGCTGAACTATTTGAAATTCTTTTTTTTTTTTTTCATTTATTTTAATTAGTTGGAAGTTAATTACTTTACAATATTGTAATGGTTTTTGTTATACATTGACATGAATTAGCCATGGATTTACATGGAGGACGGGGGATTGGGATGGGGAATACATGTATTTGAAATTCTTAAAGATGATGCTGTTAAAGTGCTGCACTCAGTATGTCAGCAAATTTGGAAAGCTCAGCAGTGGCCACAGGACTGGAAAAGGTCAGTTTTCATTCCAATCCCAAAGAAGGGCAAAGTCAAAGAATCTTCAAACTACCATACAATTGTGCTCGTTTCACACGCTAGCAAGGTAATGCTCAAAATCCTTCAAGCTAGGCTTCAACAGTACATGAACCAAGATTTACAGATGTAGAAGCTAAAATTAGAAAATGCAGAGGGACCAGAGATCAAATTGCCAACATCCATTGGATCATAGAAACAGCAAGGAAATTAGAGAAAATCATCTACTTCTGCTTCATTAACTATGTGAAACCCTTTGACTGTGTGGAACAGTCAACACAGTGTGGAAAATTCTTAAAGAAATGGGAATACCAGACCATGTTACTTGCCTCCTGATAAACCTGTATGAAGGTCAAGAAGGAACAGTTAGAACCAGACATGGAATGATGGACTGGTTCAAAATTGGGAAAGGAGTACATCAAGGCTGTATATTGTAACCCTGCTTATGTAAATTATAAGCAGAGTGTGTGTATGCTTGTGTGCATAGTCACTCAATCATATCCGACTCTTTGCGACCCCGTGAACTGTAGCCCACCAGGTTCCTCTGTCCATGAGAATTCTCCAGGCAAGAATATTGGATTGGGTTGCCATGTCCTCCTCCAGGGGATCTTCCCAACTCAAGGATCAAACCTAGGTCTCCTGCATCACAGGCAGATTCTTTACCATCTGAGCCACCAAGGTACATCATGCAAAATTCGGGGCTGGATGAATCACAATCTGGAATCAAGATTGTTGGGAGAAATATCAACAACCTCAGTTATGCAGATGATACCACTCTAATGGCAGAAAGTAAAGAAGAATTAGGGAGTCTCTTGATGAGGGTGAAAGTGAAAAACCTGGCTTGAAACTCAATATTCCAAAAAACTAAGATCATGGCAGCCAGTCCCATCACTTCTTTGCAAATAGATGTGGAAAAGTGGGAATAGTGACAGGTTTTCTTTTCTTGGGCTCCAAAATCAGTGCAGATGGTGATTGTAGCCATAAAATTAAAAGATGCTTGCTCCTTGGAAGAAAAGTGATGTCAAACTTACACATCATATTTAAAAGCAGAGACATCACTTTGCTGACAAAGCTCTGTATATTCAAAGCTATGGTTTTTCCAGTACTCATGTACTGGTGTGAGAGTTGGACCGTAAAGAAGGCTGAGTACCAAAGAATGGATGCTTTCAAATTGTTGTGCTGGTGAACTCTTCAGAGTTCCTTGGACTGCAAAGAGATCAAACCAATCAATCCTAAAGGAAATCAACACTGAATATTCACTGGAAGTTCTGATGCTGAAGCTCCAATACTTTGGTCACCAGATGCAAAGAGCAAACTCATTGGAAAAGACCTGGATTCTGGGAAACATTGAAGGCAGGAGGAGAAGAGGGAGACAGAGGATGAGATGGTTGAATGGCATCATTGACTCAATGGATGCCATTGAGTTTGAGCAAACTCTGAGTTTGAGGAAACTCGGGGAGATAGTGTAGGACAGGGAAGATTGGCATGCTGCAATCCATGAGGTTGCAAAGAGTTATACACAACCTAACACTAAACAACAACAACAACAAGACATAAGTATTATGTCCCATTTAATAAGTTTGGACGTGAGACTCAGCTCAGTTAGGTAAATTTCATCAAGTTGCATAGTAAGGAAGTACATAGCTTAGTCAGCTTTTTCTGACCAAAGCCCTTGTTTTTTGTAATTTGTCAAGACAAAATAAAAATAATTGCTAGCTGTCAAGGAAGACTTCTAAACTCTGAATGTTCCAAAGTCAAGTGCTTCAAGGGCAAGTTTACATTATAACTTCATTCCAGGAATTATTTTTTTCTTCATAGCTATTTCTTTTTAAGGGATTTTGACCAGAATGATTTATTCTCATTTCATGATCATGGTAAAGCAAGAAGGGTACTGGATGATCTCAGCTCCTTAGTGCTAAATGTTTTGTATCATGGTTAAAACATTGTGACTTTTTCTTCCTTTTCTTTAATAACAAAATTTTAATGGGAGGTATATGGAAAGCATAATTAGAAGTATTTATGTAGTACAAATGGGAAAACAATGTTGGTATTATATTTAAAAGGAAATTACATTCAGCTTTTTTAGCATATATGAATTGCACATTTGTATACAATATAGGTACACAATGTCGACCTATTACAATTCTCTATATTTAAGTATTATGTCTTTCATGATAATTGTGTATTTCATTTATGATGCAAATATATGGTCATAAAGTTGTTTGAAATGTATATTATTTATGAAAGAACTATGGGATATATAGTGATATTTCCTGTTTCATTCCTGATATTGGTCATTTGTGTCTCCTATCTTTTTATCTTAACTGATGAAAAAAATCTTTAAAACTCATCATAAACACTGATCATTTTAGGCCCTATTCTTTGTAAAAATACAAATTTCATTGCCATATATTTCATTTCTCTTTAATCTGAAGAACTTCCTATAACATTTCTTATACTTCAGGACTGCTTGAAATATTCTCTATGCTTTGTTTTGTTCTGAAAATTTCTATAATTCTTCTCCAAGAAAATTTCTATAATTCTTCATCTCCGTATATTTTGACTGGATATAGACATCTAGGTTCCTGGAGAAGGGAATGGCAACTGACTCCAGTATCCTTGCCTGGAGAATTCCGTGGACAGGCCATGGGGTTGCAAAGAATCAGACATGACTGAGTGATTTTAAAAAAAGACATCTAGTTTATCAGTTTTGTTTGTTGTAGCACTTTAAAAAATTTGTCAAAGTGTCTCCTGGCTTTCATAATTTCTTACAAGAAATCTGTAATAAGTCTTTGCATTCATCTACAGGCAACATGCTCTTTTATTCCCCTCCTGCCTTTATTTTTCTACTTGTTTAAATATTTGTGATGACTTCAGCTTGGTCTTCTTTGAATTTATCCTCCTGTGGTTAATTCCTTGGTTCCATGAATTTACAATGTTTTCAGTCAAATGTACTAAATTATATCCATTTATCCTCAGATGATTTTTTCTGTTACTATCTTTCTCCCTTTTCTTTCTTAGATTCCTAATATACACATATTGCATGATATAGCATCATGCACTTATTCCCAGTGCTCTGAAGAGTTTTTGATATAATTTTTAGGATAATTTTAGATTTACTGTAAAGATGTGAAACTTGTATAGCAAGTTCACATATAAGAAAATCCCATAGCCAGCTCCCCTAGTGTTAACATCTTACACTAGTATACTGTATATATCATATGAGCCAACATTGATTTATTATTATTAACTAAACATACTTCATTCAGTATTTCTTAAGTTTTATATGTTGTCCTTTATATGCTCCAGGATCTTATGCAGAGCACCATATTATATTTGGTAATTTGTTTCCTTAGTTTCCTCTTAGCTACTTCTCAAACTCTCCTTGTTTCTGATGACCTTGGCAGCTGTGAGAATTACTCATGAAGTATTTTGTAGAATATCCCTCAACTGGGATCTATCAGATGTTTTCTTATTATTAAACTGAAGCTATAAGTTTTAGGGAAGAATAAGTTTTAGGGAAGAGATGCCACAGTACACTTATCCTTCCCTTTCTATACACTATTTTTTCAAAGCAAATAATTGAATGTTGCCAACACTCACTGAAAGGGAGACTTAACTTCCACCTCTTGAGTATGGCATGATCAACATAAATTATTTGGAATTCTTCTGTATAGGAGATTTGTCTCTTGTCTTCCATTTATTTATTTACTCAGCAATTTATTTATATCAGATATTTACTGTATAGTTTGCATTACAGCTAAATGCTGTTTTATTAATTTTGTTTTTCATATTATTCCAGCTTGGACCACTAGGAGCTCTTTCTGCTGGTTTCTGTGTCCTTTGGACAATCCCCCATTCTTTCATTTTAGATCACTTTGTGGTATTACAAGACACTCCAGGCTCATATTGTGTATTTCCTGCCCCCATTCTTAGAATCAGCCATTTCTTCAAGAAGCCCTGATTTATTTTTTTAAAAGAATGATATTAGAAACCAAATTCTGAGCCCTAGGTATGTTGGTTGCTAGTTAGTTGTCATCAATTCTAGGCCCTCTCAACTGATACAATGAGTGAGTATACATACACATACACAATTTTGTATATACCCATACCTATAAATATTTCTATATGTCGCCATCTGTATCTATATTAAGCTAAATATGCTTTTACACTGATAGTTTCAACTTAATCCACCAACATATGTATCATTCTAGCCTTTTGTCTTGCTTGCCTAACTTCCACATTCCAAAAATGAGTAACTGAGTTTCCACAGTTGATCATATATTTGCTTAGGTATCCATTTCCAGTATACATGTCGGGTGGTTTTAGAATTGTTAGCCTATACACCAATGGGAAACTGTGTCATCCAACAGTCTGCAGTATTTATGTAAATTCTTTTGCTTTTACTCTCATAGTCTCCATTCATATTCACCTTCACTCCCACCCTCCTCATTGAGATTATTTAATACATTTGCTGTTCAGTTTGTTTTGTTAGAAAGTTAAATGAAGATTTGGGGGTTTTGATTTTAAGGATTTCTTGTTTGATTTTTTTGGATGGTGATTTTAAAGTTTTGGACTTTGATTTTAAAGTTTGTTTTGAAGCTTTAGGAGGGTGAGTCTAGAGTAGCATGTACTCTTGGACAAGTCTACTGATTGCTTAAAGTATTAGGGTGAGGATTTTGAAGATATTTCATCCCTGTGTGTGGGAAAAAAAAACAAAGAAACTGTCCTTGATAGCTGGGAATTTCTCTGACTCTTATAACTAGGCTTCAGTGCTGTTAGAAGCTGGCCTGGCACTCAGCTAAGCCATATTCTAAGCCATATTCTCTAGTTGTACATAAACAATCTCACAGAACATCAATTTCAGACCATGATAACATGAAATAAAACAGGCCATTTTATAAGTTTGTCTAAGCACAAAATAAGATCACTGTGTAACCCACAAAATATTAATATCCCCTTCTCTCTGCTAATAGGAGAAAATGCTGCTTTTCTAATTATAGCTTTTTATTTGCCCTAGTCTGCCCTTCTATATAAGGTTTATTTTGATATCCACTCCTAGTACTGCCTCTGTTTTATAACAGCGTCAAATCAAGAACAAAGCATTACTTCCTTAGACCCTTTTTCAAGTCACCCAGCCAAACCCTAAACCCTATAATAGGTTCTTGCTAACACCCTCTTACTAAGATGCCCTGGTGTTCATTAGCCCTCACTGAGATGAGTAATAAACCTGACTTCATTTACTTGTGTGTTCCTGGAGGGCAGTGACAGTGAGTTCTGGAAAATTTTCAATTTATGACTCACAAGCAATCATTCTTTCTTGGATGTCACAAAATTCATCCTGCAAATGTGTTAATTAGTAGTCAGACAAATATTCAAAAGGCCCCCATGAAGATATCTGGAGTTCATTTTCTCAGTAGCTCCTTCCTCTCCATTATTTTGCAATGCAAATTTCAATTATTTCAACCTACCTGAATTCCAATTTCTACTCTTCAACTTATTGAAACAATTGTGGTTTACTTGAATTCTTCTTTCCTTTGCCACAGTACAAATTTACCTCCTGGGAAGGAGTTGGAATGATTGTAGAGCTCACCTTGTTTATTTCCCTTCTCTTAGTGATCACAGTCCTGCACTGGCCATCGTAGTGATCTCTGAAAAGAGATTGTTTCAAATGTTTATTTTCTAATTTTCTAATTTTTGTATTGGGAGGGAAAGTGCTAAATTGGTTATTCCTTCATGGGCAGAAATGGAAGCTCTTTAATTGTTTTTTTAAAATTGAATCATAACATATATTTATTTGCTATTTGCTGTCCCCACTTCAACCCTTTGAAAACATATAAAAGATACATTGTAGATTAAAATCTTTCACTTTATTTAATATTTTGTTAATATTTTATAAAATATAAGGACTATTATGTATATAATCAAGGCACTTTTAATGAGCGTCACTTTCAGTGTGTATGTTTGTGCATATGGTATTTTTTTTTTTGCCTGTACAAACAATATTGCATTATTCTATTTATTTTGACATCCATATGCCCAATAAACATTCATTGAAATGTAACTATGTATGCATTAAAATGATTGTGGTTCCTACTGCTAAAACTATGAAAGGGAAAAAAACATTGGCTATTTCTGAGAAATGTATTTTAATTTTCCAGGGTAGACTTTCTGTAACATCTATCGGAATTTTGGTGAGTCCACTTTAAATTTCTCCAAAGTATTTCTCTCATAAATGCATTTTGAAACAAGTTTATACATAAATTGTGATTGTACACATCTAACTTCAAATTGCCTTTTTGGATAGTCTGTAATTGGGAGTCAGATCTATTTGTTCCATTCATTTCATTTTTTAATAGCTTATTTAGAGTACTGACAGAAGCAATGGGCTCTAGGTAATATGGGGAAGTAGGTAGTATGTGGTTAAATAAAACAAATGAAGAAAAAGAAAAGCAAAAATCCTTGAAACTTTTGACTGAAGAAACACCATCACAGAGTTTCACACTAGTCAACAGCTTTGCACGGTGGGATGAGAATGGCATATAAAGAACCAGAAAAGAATTATAGCCTTTTCTTCCCTCTTGGTAATTTCTTCTCTGTGCTACCTAAGTCAAAAGGAAAACTAGCACTTTTGATTAGTGGGAAACAGTTCTTTCTCACTGGAAAATGAAGAACAAAGGAAAAGGTGTTTAATGTGAAACTGGCTTTGAAACATAAACCACAATCATAATTCCCCATTCACTATATTTAAAATGTTTCTGTAAGACTTCTAGCATTACTCATTACAGTTTATGTTTATTGTGTTAATGAAAAATTAAAAGTTTTTAGAAAACATTTAAAGAATATTTGAGTTGCTATTTGGTCACTATATCATGTCTGACACTTTTGTAATCTGAAGTGGCTTGCCATTCTCCTCTCCAGGGGATTTTCCTGATTCAAGAATCAAACCCACATCTCCTGCATTGGCAGGTGGATCCTTTCCCACCTGGTCTAAGGATAGGCAGCTAATACAAGGCAAAGTCAGGTTTCAAGCCCAGGTCTGTGTGAATATGTCATCTTAATTCTTTCCTTCCATGTTCTATTGCCTCTACATGGTGTCTGTGTAAAATTCTTAGTCTCTTTAAAGGGAATAACTGTTTCCTATGGTTAATTTCCACTGAATATTCTCAGAAGAAACATTTCACAAAATGTGTATGACTTTTAGTACTAGGACTAGGGTTAATACCATTAATTTGGATGTTCATCTCCCTAATTCTATTCTTCTATTTGAAGATTAATGTAGTGAGATGAGGCAAGGTTCTCCTTAATGCCAACTCTGCCTCCACTTGCTCTGGTGTTATTGATTGATACTTGACTTTACTATCCAGGGGCAGGAAAAATGTTTCCTATTCTACTAAGATCAGTAATAAGACCTTTCCCAACATCCCATCATTTCCGTGGATTTCACTCTCTTCCACTCTAAAGGAGAGGGAACATATTTTCTTTTATTTTTTCTTGCTTTAAAAACACAAATTTATTATCTTATGGTTTTAGAAGTCAGAAGTCTGAAATGAGTCTCACTGAACTGAAATCAAGGTATCAGCAGGGCCTTCTGGAGGATCCAGGTAAGAATCCATTTCCTTGCCTTTTCAGCTATTTTTTGTTTTTGTTTTTTAACATATTTTCTTTTTGTTGTTCAGTCACTCAGTTGTTACCAACTCTTTGCAACTCCATGGACTGCAATACCCCAAACTTCTCTGTCTTTCACCATCTCCCGGAGTTTGCTCAAACTCATCATGTCCATTGAGTTGGTGCATCCAACCATCTCATCCTCTGTTGTCCCCTTCTCCTTCTGCCTTTGATCGTTCCCATCATCAGGGTCTTTTCTAGTCAGTCGGCTCTTTGCATCAGGTGGACAAATTATTGGAGCTTCAGCTTTAACATCAATCATTCCAGTGAATTTTCAGGGTTGATTTCCTTTAGGATTGACTGGTTTGATCTCCTTGCTGTCCAAGAGACTCTCAAGAGTCTTCTCTAACACCACAGTTCAAACGCATTGATTCTTTGACAGCCTTTTTATTGTCCAACTCTCACATCCATACATAACTACTGAAATAACCGTAGCTTTGACTATAAGGACTTTGGTCAGCAAAGTAATATTACTGCTTTTTAATATGCGGTATAGGTTTGTCATTGCATTCTTCCAAGGAGCAAGCATCTTTTAAATTCAAGGCTGCAGTGACCATCCACAGTGATTTTGGAGACCAAGAAAATAAAGTCTGTCACTGTTTCCTTTGTTTCCCCATCTATTTGCAAGGAAGTGATGGGACTGGATGCCATGATCGTCCTTTTCTGAATGTTGAGTTTTAAGCCAGCATTTTCACTCTCATCTTCCACCTTCATCAAGAGGTTCTTTAATTCCTCTTCACTTTCTGCTATAAGGGTGGTATCATCTGCATATCTGAGGTTATTGATATTTCTCCCAACAATCTTGATTCCAGCTTGTGTTTCATCCAGCCCGGCATTTCACGTGTTGTACTCTGCATGGAAGTTAAATAAGCAGGGTGACAATATACAGCCTTGACATACTCCTTTCCCAATTTGGAACCAGTCTGTTTTTCCAAGTCCAGTTCTAACTGTTGCTTCTTGACCTGCATACAGATTTTTCAAGAGGCGGGTAAGGTAGTCTGGTATTCCCATCTGTTTAAGAATGTTTCACAGTTTGTTGTGATCTACATAGACAAAGGCTTTAGCATAGTCAATGAAACATAGGTAGATGTTTCTCTGGGATTCTCTAGCTTTTTCTATGAGTCAAAGGATGTTGGCAATTGTGCCAAATGTTATGTAGCTCAAGTGATACCAAAACATATATGGTCCTGTACCTTTTCCTGGAGAGTAGTTCATAGTACACTTGAATAAACAGACACTGAAAGAAATAATTAAACTTGATGTGTCATGGCCTATAAAACACAAAATTTTAGTACAATTCAGAACAGAGGATGAATAGTTTTGTGAGAAAGAAATCAGAGAAGGATTCAAGTAAAAAGTGGTATTTGATCTAGGTCTTAAAGGATGCTAGTGATAGTAAGGGAAATGGCAACCCACTCCAGTGTTCTTGCCTGGAGAATCCCAGGGACGGGGGAGCCTGGTGGGCTGCCATCTATGGGGTTGCACAGAGTCGGACACGACTGAAGCGACTTAGCAGCAGCAGCAACAGCAGTGATAATAATAGTAAAACATTTGCTAAGTGGTTTCTACACATCAAACACTCTGGTAAATGCTTTATATACATTATTTTCTTTAATTCTCCCAGCAAAACTGTAAGTCAATTACTATTATGACTGTCATTTTATAGACTCAAAGTCACACTGTCAGTAAGGGCAAAATTGCAATTCAACACTATGACTCCTCATTTATAAATAAATAAATATTATTTTAGTAGCTGTTCTAGATTGGTGGTTCTCAAACAAGGCTAATTTTGCCCCCTAGAGGATGTTTGACAAAATCTTGGGATATTTTGGGCTATCTCAGCTGAGGTATACGACAGGTATCCAGTGGTTAGAGACTAGTGATACTGCTAAACCAACTACAATGCATAGGATAGACATCCACAATAAACAATTATCTGGGCCAAAATGTCAGTAGTTGGTTAATAAATCCTGCTGATGTTGAAAAGTCCAGTTTCAAATGTTTAGGAAAAAAATGTCCCTAAAATCAATCATCTTATATTCTTTAGGTACAGAGAGAAGAGAAACAAAATTGATAAAACTATACATAATATAATGTCAGGTTGTGAAAAGTGCTATGAAGAAATATAAAGCAGAGTATCAAAATGTGGAAATACTAATTTAGAAAGAAAATATCTCTCTGTGAAAGTGACACTAGAGCAGAATGGAATAAAGGAAAAGGCCCTGTGGATATCTAGGGAATAAACAGTGCAAAGGCCCTGAAGCAAGAGCATGCTTGGCATATTCCAGGACTAGCAAGGAGCCAGTGGTGTACAAAGAGGTGAATGGTACAGAGAATGCTAGAAGATTATGACAAGGAGGCAGTGGAAGGCCAGACCATGTGAGACTTTGTAATCCATGATAAATAGATTGAAATTTATCCTAAGTATAAAAGGTAAATAACATAATGAGATTTTCACTTCTTTAAACAGAACATGGTAGTTTGTATGGGGAGGACAGACCATCTGAGAGATTCCTATTTCCATTAGTATGTCTGGCTGATAATCCAAACCAAAATCTTACTAAAAAGAGATTAAAATATGGAATTAAAAACCAGCTTCTTAAAGACATTGGGAAACTCGAAAGCTAGTAAGAATTTATCATGGAAAAATATATATGAAGACAGGATTTCTGAAAGCAATGAAACTAATTTTGTTGCCAAACATGTAGAAGTTGAGCTTTGAGGCTGCAGGGAAGGAAGGCAATCCCTAGGACTTTCACAAGATGGATAATTTAATAGGAGACCCTACTTTCACAAATTTAAGCTTCATAAATTCACAATTTCAGCATAAAGATGAACTAGAAGTAAACCTGACTGCTCCACATGTATCCCTAATGGACAGCAAGGGAAATTGCCTTAGAAATGCATAGAGATGAAGCAGGGAGACACATAAATTTTGCAACTTACAGCTGTTCAATCCTGTCCTTGAATGCATTACTGCAATTTTACAATGGATTCCTGCTGGGTCCTCCTGTCCTTATGGATTGGAAGGTCTGACAGGATCCAGCTCTTAATGTGCAGCTCTATCTCTGTGATCACTTCAAGTCCCATGCTTAGATATTCTAACTCTACCATTCAGTATAGTAGAACAGCAGGAGCTGCTTTTCAAATGGTTTATAATTCTCTGTTGCAGACGGCACAGACTTGAGATTAGCATCTGAGTGGAGAGCCATAATATTCACTATACTGGCCAATTGTGAGTGAGAGAACTGTGCTAATTGGAGATAATGTCTACAAATCATGCCATGACATTTCAGATCTTTCAAATCTGCAGCTTCCCATTAGAGATCCCTTGCAACCCTAAAACAATCTAACAAATTCCATTTCACTAACTGTCTAATCTATGATCAATTCAAATGAGATTACTTCCTGTTCTATTAACTTGGCTCCTACTTCTGCCTTTCTTACATTGTTCCTCCTTCCTTTAATCCTTTACCCTCCCACCTTCTCCCCATGTTTAATTGTTACCAATCCCTAAAAGGCCAGCATAAATATTCCCAAGGCCCTCCTTAATTCTTCTAAATTATCTTCTCTGAATTTTAATGGAACTCCAATTTATGTGTTCCTTGTTTTAGAGTTATTTGTATCTATATATGACATCTACCAGACAGCGAGCTCTTTGGTGGAAGTATCTAAGTTTGACAAAGCCAAAGAATTATTCAGTACACAGAAACAAGCAATTTACACTCCTTGAATAGCTCCTTGAATATCTTGAATAGATACTCCTCGGAAGTATCTCTTGTCCTTTCCATTATTAAGGTAAATATATGGGAAAACAGGGCTATGAGGAATAGGTATGAACCAATGCAAACAGTAAAACTTGAAGTATAGATAGAAAGGAACAAAAGGTGCTAAATGGGCTCCTCAAGGGATTTTTTTCTTGGCACATATTATCCAGTCTAGTTCTTCTTCATCTTTCATTTGGAAGTACAGCTGCCAGAGTAGAACTTTCCCTCACACAGGTCAGCAGGAACATAGAGAGTATTATCAACTGGATTCTATGGAGTAATAAACTAAGGCACCAAGTGGTGACAGATTCTCTGTCATCCAGTAAGGCAGCACTATGCCTCAAAGTCCAAATGTGCTCATATGGGCTGAGCAATTAGACATATTCTAATGCAAAATCAAAGTTAAAATTCCAACATGGTTAATAATGAAAGTATTGAACTTTACAGAGGGTAAAGAGAGAGATGAAGGGAAATATTTCACTTACCAGGTAAGGATCACAGAAGGGTGTACAGGTTCCAGAACCTCATTATGGTAACATATTCAAGAAAAAAGAAATAATCAGTCTAAGGGGACAGACACATACAAACTAAACTCACCTTCATTAGAGCAGAAACTTCCGTGCCTCTTTAGAAATGGGGATTCTAACAGTCTAGTAGACTAGCAATATGGAGTCACATAATAGAACCACTGTATGTCTGAACTGAAAATTATTTAGTCAGCTTATTAAATTCTCTCTTTTTACATATGAAAAAACTGAGACAATTAAAAGGGATATGATTTGTACAAGGTCACAGAGCTAGTTTATGGCAGAGCTGGAGATAAGACTCAAAAAATTCCTAATTCGTAAGTCAGTCATCATCAATTCATACATACATGTGGAATACCTTATATGGGCCAGACACAGTAAGCCACAAGCCCCAAAATATAATGTGAGGGACTGACTAAAGCACACTGACACTGTCCTTTTCCTCATGAAGGACCAGCAGCTGACTAGATTTTCTGAGTAGCTAAGTCCTACTTGAAATTCTTTCCGACAGGGATAATAACAGCAAAAGCTTTTTATCAGCTTCTCCTTTAAATCATGTAAAAATCTCTCTTCACTGTACAAGTGTTGAACAATAGAAATGCATGTTAAAAATTTTCAATAGCTACAATACAAACATTTTAAACATTCAAATTAATTTTAAAAGTAGATTTGGTTTAACCCAACAAAGCTAAATTATTATTTCAACATATAAAAGTTTTAATAACATATTACACATTATCTTCTGAAATCTAGTGTGTATTTTATACTTGCAGCACATCTCCACTTGAAGTGACTACATGTCAAGTGTGTGATAACCACATGTGGCTAGTTCTAGCTGGTTGCTACTGTACTAGACAACACGACTCCATAACATATACTAGAAAAACCAGTCCTTGAAGCATTTCAGAAAAGTAATTAAAATACAATCAAAACATATTACATTTAATAATCCAATAAATTACAAAAAGTGGAAAACACTTTTTTCAGATGGAGTCCTATGAACTTCAATTAACTGTCCTACTTCCCTTGGTTATTCTATACCATGCCTGAGCACACTAGGTCACTGAAAAGGTTAAATGAAAAGTAGCAAAAAGATCATTAAAATAAAATGTTATATTAAACCCAATAGGTTTTTAATGATTTCTGGCCTTCATTTATTCCAAGTCTTTATAATTGGGAGTAAATATTATTTTCACTGTTGCAAGTCAGAACAGATAACAACAGGAACAGAGCAACTTTTCTGGTAAGGCATTAGGGACTAAACCATCCATTCCAAATTACAGTTTCTTTTCTCCCAATATCAAGACTGTCAAGGCTAGTTTTCATAAAACGAAGATCACTTTCACTTTACATGGAAGGAATTGCTAAGTAGGCTAGAGGTTCCAAATCCATTACCTGTTCATCATCTGGTTAATAGATATTCATCCTCTATAACCTTGGAGAAATTCTCCTACAAAATCTAGATGCAACATACAACTCATATTTCTGAGCCCAGTGTTGCAAAATATGGCTTGACAATATTACAGGAACTTTCAAATGAGAAAATTCTAGAAATTCCAGAATTTATGGTCACAGTAATTATAAATCAATGAAATACTACAACCAATTTTGGATCCTAGGAAGACATGGCCTAGTGTTATAGTAGCTGGCCTGGAGAAGGTGGTTTCTCCAAAATCATTAAAAACTATCCTCTTAGGAGTGTATGTTGTGCTAAGTCACTTCAGTATGTCCGACTCTTACAACCCTGTGGACTGTAGCCCACCAGGCTCCTCCACTCATGGGATTCTCCAGGCAAGAACACTGGAGTGGGGTGTCACTTCCTTCTCCAGGGCATCTTCCTAACCTAGGGATAGAACCCACGTCTCTTCTGTCTCCTGCATTGGCAGGTGGATTCTTTACCACTAGCATCACCTGGGCAGAGTTTTCCTATTACTCTAAACAGTAAATATTGTAGGGAAAATGAGATACAAATATTGGGTGCTTCTCAATTTTTTCATGTATCTTGCTTGATGAAATGTCATTTTCCTGAAAACCTTTAAAGCATGTTATTTTGTTTCTAGGTCTCTGGGGGTAAAATCTTTATTTCTCATTTGGCAGTAATTTTAAAATGTGCTGCTCTAATTACTAAGAAGATAAATAATGAAAGTTTACATGCCATATGGTTTTAAATGACTAAAAGATTATGTGTTTAAAGTAAATGTCAGAAATTTTATTTTCTTAGGAGTTTACTTTCAAGTGGGGATAGCTCCATTTTTGCAAACTGAAGTGTCCCTAATTCTTTAGGGGCAGTAATCTGCTGATGATTGTGTTGCTCATTGTGGAAATTCTTGTTTTGCTGAAAGTTTTCACTTTTGTCTCAGGTTCGAAGGATTTGTTAGCAAAATAAGCCACTCGTTATATACTAATGAATAATATAAATATTTATTACAGAATTACCAAGTTTAGTTCAACATACTAACATTAAAAAAGAGAGAGACATAGAAAGAGCAGGGAATATATCAACAAATTGGGTTTTGACCAACATCTAGATTTAAACAGCACTGGGAAGTCCCATGTCACAGTACATCTGAAGTCCCAATTGAGAAAGGGCCCCAGGTGGCAACATCCACTCTGTGGGTGAGACTTCAAAGACTGCAGTTTGGTTTCCGCTTATATAATCCCAGGATGGATGCAAACTGATAATCACCATCAATCTGTGATCAAATTGCAAGCCTAGTTTCATGTTAATGATGTTTGTTTTGAAAAACTTGGAATGTTGCTAAGCCTGGGGCTTGGTTGGCCAGGCCCCCTTCAGGGGTTCAACAATCTCAAGATTTCTCCCCCATCTTATCTAAGGTGCTGCAAGTCTTGAACTCACAGCAGGCAGTCACTTACAGTTACTCCCAGCCAGGGCAGTGTCCAGGCAGGTTAGAAGCAAGGTCAGAGGCCTGCTATGCTTTGTCTCTGAAGCCTAAATAATTTTTTTTTAATTTCCCTACCAATTCTGCAGTAGTCAGTACAAGTATCTTGGAGCATTTGAAAACTAGAGGGTAGCCTAATGAATGTGACCAGGATGTTATGTTCAGTTCAGTTCAGTCATTCAGTCATGTCCAACTCTTTGCAACTCCACAGACTGCAGCACACCAGGCTTCCCTGTCCATCACCAACTCCCAGAGCTTGCTCAAACTCACGTCCATCGAGTCGGTGATGCCATCCAACCATCTCATCTTCCATCGTCCCCTTCTCCTCCCGCCTTCAGTCTTTCCCAGCATCAGAGTCTTTTCTAGTGAGTCAGTACTTCGCATCAGGTGGCCAAAGTATTGGAGCTTCAGTTTTAGCATCAGTCCTTCCAATGAATATTCAGGACTTATTTCCTTTAAGATAGACTGGTTGGATGTTATGTAAGGAGAATCAAACCATGGCATGTGAGGAATGGTCAAGTGAAATGGAGAAAGACTGTGGAAGATCCCAATTTTAACATTCATCTCTGCATCTCTCACCTCCAATTCTAATCCAACTACCAGTTTACTCTCTTTACCAGCCTAGTGGCTGAGGCAAAGAAAACCTATGGAGCCCCAAGACTATAAAAACCAAGCCCCAGCTCTGCTGCAGTTCTCACAAAGAAAATTAAAGGATGAATTTTCTCTTCTGTGACTCAAGGTAGAGCTTGGTGATTTGCTGCAGAGCCTAGGAATGAGGAGCTGCTGGGAAAAGTTTGGCAAGAGGAGATCTACAAATCCTCTTAGAAGATGAGTAGCAGTCTCCCTAGCTCACCCTTTGCTATGGAAAGATTTTAAGAAGCGATTTGAGTCTTCTATCCTCTAAGAGATAGAGTGGACATGTTTCCAACTAAGGAGACCATAGAACAGAAATACTTCCTGTTGGTACCTTGACAGGGAGCTGATGACTTGCTAGGTGGTACCTCACCAACCTACTAGGAGAGAAACTACCATGTTATCTGACACAGGCAAGACCAACAGCGTCTAGTGAACCTTAACAGCTTCTTTTAAGGTCTGGGAGTAAATAGATACATGAGCAAGTAAAGGAAAATCACTAATTTAAGACGATTCATTGGCAAGAAAACTACCAAACAGAACAAAGTAACAGGAGGTTACTAGTACAAGGAAGCTGCTAGAGGAGATGGATGACAACAGTTTTAATAAAAACACTTAAAAACATTCAACTATTGCATGAAAAGACTACAGAATGACAAGAAATATGTGTTTTCATGTTAAATTTTCAGTTGATAAAATGGAGAGGATAATATTATTGAAACCAAAATGAAATTCCTGAAGGACCTAGTAGGAAAAAAAAAAAAAACCTCAAAACAAAAACACAAGCCACAAACAAAGAGATGTAAATCTGAACTGAAATCTGAAGAAACAGATCATAGAAATGAATACGAGGTCCAGAAAGAGAAAATTCAACAGAAGTAATCATTAATCAAATAATTGAAAAGATGTGAATGAATCTATTGGAAAGACTGAGGAATTTACAGAAAGGACTCATTAAGGAACATACAATTAGGCGTGCGTGCACGCCTGTTAAGTTGCTTCAGTCATATCCAACGCTTTGCAACCCCACTGAATGTAGCCCACCAGGCACCTCTGTCCATGGAATTCTCCAGGCAAGAATACTGGAGTGGGTTGCCATGCCCTCCTCCAGGGGATCTTCCCAATCCAGGGATAGAATCCACGTCTCTTACGTCTCTTACATTGGCGGTGGGTTCTTTACCCTCCTGGGTAAAGCCGTACAACTAGGTGTATATTCATTTTAAAATTACCCCAAACTACAAAAGAAATAAAAAGTTTATAACAAGCGTCTGGACAGAAGAAAGTAATTTTTTTAAAAAACCAGACAAATATGAAGCTTGTCATGTCTAATGCCAGCAACTAGAAATAGTATACTATTAGGGACAAAGTACTGGAAAAAAAAAAAAAAAAGAACTGTGATTACCAAATATAGGCAAGATATAAATCACCCATCAGATAATATATCAACCACAACCCTGTCTGAGTGATATTTTCAAGAAAGGACTATGGGACTCTAGTCAAACATCAAATGAACCAAAAAAGAAGTCTTAAGAGAGGAAACAATGATAATGAAAGAAAAGAAATGAGGTGGCAATAAACATTTCAATATATATAGGTAAATTATAAATGGAATATTCCAGAGTTACTGGCAATGTGTAGCATACACAAACTAGGAATATATATAATAAAAAATGTTTGTTTTTGGTTGGTTGTGCCTTGGCATCATTTTTTAAAAAATCATTGTAAAGACCAATGTCAAACAGCTTTTCCCCTATGTTTTCTTCTACATTTTACAGTTTAAGGTCTTGTATTTAAGCTTTAATCCATTTCAAGTTAATTTTCGTGAGTGGTGTAAACAGGGGTCCAGTTTCATTCATCTGCATTGTGGTTGTCCAGTTTTCCTGACATTATTTATTAAAGAAACTACTCTTTCTGAATCATCAAATATTGGTTGATTGTATATGCATGGGCTTAGTTTGTGGCTCTCAATTCTTTTCCATTGGTCTGTCTGTTTTTTTGTCAGTTACATGCTATTTTTATTACTATAGCTTTGTAGTATAGCTTGAAATTACAACCTGCAACATGTCCACCTTGGTTATCCTTTCTCAAGATTGCTTTGCTTTGGCTATTTGTGGTCATTCGTGGCTCCATACAACTTTCAGCATTTTTTATGCAAAAAAGTGTTAATGCAATTTTGATAGGGAATGCATAGAACCTATAGATAGTTTTGTATAGAATAAATTTTATGACAATACTAGTATTCCCAATTCATGAGCAAGGGATATTTTTCCGTTTATTTGCATCTTCCTCAATTTCTTGCATCACCATTTTAAACTTTTTAGTATACAGTTCACTCATGAAATTTACATTAAATACACAGGCCCTCAACTTTATTCCTAGGTATTTTTGATGCTATTGTAAATTGGACCAATTTCTTAATCTTTCTTTTCAATAGTCTGTTGTTAGTTATAGAAACACAACTGATTATTGCATATTGATTTCTTTTTGGTTGATTAATAGATTATTATTTCTTTAGTGTTGCCATTCTCACTTGACTTCTTATGTTTCTTGATGTATTACACCGTTGTCTTCACATTTGAAGAAGCAGTCAAGTCCTCCAGTCTCTATTCACTGCTTTGGAGACAAAAAATACCTTCTTTTAGTCCTTCTAGACATTCTGAGGCTTTGTCAGACCTTTTTTATGAATACACTGGCTCCACACTTCTTGTTTGCTCTTATTGTGTGTGGTCAGGGAAATGAATTCCTAAAACTGTATGCCTTCTCTAAATCTTACAAAGCCAGACTGAGTGCTGACAGCCTCCTATTTGCTTTCCCTATGGTGATGCTAATTCTCAAGTTTGTGTGCTTTCTTTAAATCCTACAGAATCAGGCCCACTTTCTGAGTAACCTCTCTAGAAAGTGAAGTCGCTCAGTCGTGTCTGACTCTTTGCAACCCCATGGACTGTAGCCCACCAGGCTCCTCCATCCATGGAATTTTCTAGGCAAGAGTACTGGAGTGGGTTGCCATTTCCTTCTCCAGGGGATCTTCCCAACCCAGGGGATCTTCCCGACCCAGGGATCGAACCCGGGTCTCCTGCATTGCAGGTAGATGCTTTACCGTCTGAGCCACCAGGGAATCCCTCCAGTAACCTCATGAGACATACACAAAAGCTTACACTCAAAGTCTTCCAGAGCATTAATGGGAGCTAGCCACAGTGTGGGTGTGTTTGTGGGTAGGATGTGCAGAGGACTGGGGGGTTCTTGTGGGCCCGTTGGTAGGCTCTACAAGTGAGTCATCCCCTGTGACTTGTGGGCAGGCTTTCTGATGAATTTGTCAAAGCTCTTAGGATCCACAACACTTTGATGCTCTTGGAGAGTCCTGGTTACTGTTTTCCCAGCCCCTCCATGCCCTCCAGTTGTGCAGCACATCTCTTTATTCTGGATAGGGTGAAAAAGAAATGAGCCTCTTTAGTAGCATCATGCACAGCTGGGGAAGCTGTTTCACTAACTCAGAAGCTCTCACTTTCCCCTGTGGCAGAAACTGCAGGCCAAGATGTTCTCTCTTGACATTAAAGATGGTAGAAAATTCCTATTGTGCCATTTTGCTGTTGTCACTCAAGGATTTGGGAGTTTAAAGTTAAGTCTTATAATGGTGCCTCTTGAGTAGAAAAATAATGTCTTTGGAGACCCTACTGGTAGACATAGGAATAAAAGCCTATGAGATCGTTTTCTCAAGACTCGATGGATCTAATAGATACTTGCATTCCTCATCACTTTGGGGTTGACCTCCAAATGAACTGAAAGGAGACATTCAGAAACTGCCCTACTTCAGCTGTCTTCTATGCCTATCCTATCCTTCTATCATTTCTATCTTAATAAGACTTATGAGTAGAAACAATAGGTGTCCTTAAATTTTATTTTCAACCTTCCTCAAACCTGCTTTGGTCCTCTTTAACCAGAGCCTAAGGCATCATTACATAGAAAAAAATGATGGAGCTGTTAAGAATGTGGTTATATATGTAAACTAGATAGCCAACGGGAATTTGCTATATGGCTCAGGAAACTCAAACAGGGGCTCTGTATCAACCTAGAAGGGTGGGATGCAGAAGGAGGTGGGAGGGGGGTTCAAAAGGGAGGGAATATATGTATACCTATGGCTGATTCATGTTGAGATTTGACAGAAAACAACAAAATTCAGTAAAGCAATTATCTTTCAATTAAAAATAAATAAATTTAAAAAAGAATCTTAAAATCTTATAGCAAAATTTTATGATATATCATATCCAAAAAGCAATCACTAAAGAGCATCATGGAGAAGGCAATGGCACCCCACTCCAGTACTCTTGCCTGGAAAATCCCGTGGACAGAGGAGCCTGGTAGTCTGCAGTCCACGGGGTCGCTAAGAGTCGGACACGACTGAGCAGCTTCACTTTCACTTTTCACTTTCATGCATTGGAGAAGGATATGGCAACCCACTCCAATGTTCTTGCCTGGAGAATCCCAGGGACAGGTGAGCCTGGTGGACTGCTGTCTATGGGGTCGCACAGAGTCAGACAGCAAACAGCAGCAGCAAACAGCATCATAGACTAAGATTTTATTAAATAATGACTATATATTTAGATATATACATAGAAACAAAAAGTAGAAAAATAAATGCCAGCTTGTTCACAGGTCTCATCTCTAAGAAGTAAAATTATTTTTATCCCCCCTCTTTGTAGTTTTATGCATTTGCTACACTTAGAGCAATTAACATGTATTACTTTGGTAATCAAATAAAAATGCTATTTTGCAAATACAATTAAATAAAAACCAGTGAATGCTATAAAATTATTTCCTATGGTAGTTCTTAATTAGCCCACTTTCTTTCAGTAGTATGTTGGATATTCTCACTAGATTTGATGACAATGATCAACTCCTGTGGGGGAGGGGAAGCACTGATTCATTTCTGTTTTTAGTAATGGCGCCATGGATAATTTCTAATTTCTGATTATAAAACTAAAGAGTTGAATTTAGGCATACCATTCATATATGAGTTTTAATACATAAAATTAAAGCTCTCATTTTAAACATATAAATAATTCAAAATAAAATAATTCAAGACAGTTAATTTAAATCCTTAAGATTAAGCCTTTTAATTTAAATGAAGAAAATATATTATTTTCATTAAAATATTGTCTATTTGGAAAATATATCATAGCTCCTATCACAGGAAAAAAATAGACTGATAACCTGAATCTGCTAAATATCTCATTGTGAATTGGACAAGTAAGATTTATCTCTATACTCTATACCTAAATATGATCAGAAGTTTATATAGATAATACACATTTCTACAGAACAGCTTTCTAAAATACCTCACCATTTCAAAGTTTATTCCTTGAGCAAGACATGTTTTCCTTATGTATTCAATGAGTAATCTGGAAAACATGACCTATAACAAGCCTTTAAAAGGGCAACTGTCACCCTATACACCTTACACCAGCTCCATGAAGCAAATTGCATTAACATAAAGTCACACTGGTCTTACACAGGTTTCAAAATACTGATTTAAGAACATACTTGTCCCTTTGAAGGAATACCCTTCACCAATCTGATCCAATGACCACATTGAAAATCCCTGAAATGTTAAAGCACATTGATCTAACCCACTGGAATAGCTCTAGCTCCATAGAGGGTGAAATTATCTTCTGAAAAAAAAACCCCACCATTTGCAATCATGCCAACACTTGAATGGGTTCTTCAGGCACCATATCCTTAAGGGGCCTTCAATACATTTAGATGTACTAATTCACATCATCTTCCTATATTTTATAGGAATATCAGAAGGAAATTTATAGGAATTGTATAGGAAAATGTATATAAAAGACTCACTTGCCAGTAGATTGCATTCTACTGTTTTAGAGAAGTATCTAAAGGCTGTCCCATTTACCACTTTACACATATCAAAATATGCTGTGTTCAGTTTTCATTCTGCAAAGTAAAACTAACTGAAATTCACAAAAATACAGTTCAAGAAATTTAAATTGCATTAAAATTCCTTTTTACATCTATGTGAACAATATCATCATTAATTCTATAATATAATTGTGACACCAGTAAAATTAACATTTTCCATTTAAAATGTTGCCCCAGAACAAGAGGCCAATGCTTCTGAGTATATTTTATTAATTATTTCAAAAATTAAATTAGAATGTCTAACACTGCATCTCATAGTCACATTATTATTTAGTGAATCCATTATGATTAATATCACCATTGTGACTATCAAGGGAACTAATAAATGACTACTTCTTTAGCATTTTACCAATGAAAGCTAAAATGTACAGTTTTATCACTTTTGCATGTGATTTTTCTCTTTAGCTCATTCCAATAAATGAAGTCTTAAATCTACCATTGTTTGACACATAGTTTAAATTGGGTAATATATTTATCTTTCTTTATCACACAACTCTTACTACCCCATTATGTCTTAAACTATACCATCAAATGCAATCAATTTCTTAAAAGAGGTAAATGTTATTATAATGGTAAAAATGATTAGTGCACTATTGGGTGTTTTTCTGTCAGTTAAGTAAAACATCTCTTGATTGATAAACATTAATTATAGTAGGCATGTAAATTTGTTTAGCCTAATAAATCTCCTGTGATGATGTGCCCCTACCTGCCTAAGTCTAAGAGGACCAACAGTAATGACAGCTTTAAGGATAAGGATACCCATTCTAAGATGTCAGGGCTTATGGAACCCTTCCTCAGTTTCCCCAGAAACTGTTATAGTGAGGGGCCTGGCCCATGGGCCATGACACTAAGTTTGAGTGTGTGTTGAATGCTGCTTCACTGAGAAGAAAGCCTGTGCAAGGCTGAGGTTCCTTCCTTACAGAGATCCTACCCATCTATCATAGGACATGGATGTATACTACTACTGCAGGTGACTAAATAATTAGAACCAGTCATTTAATCTATGACAGCTTCTTCATGTCAAGTGCTGTTACAAGCACTGAGGATACAGCAGTGTTAGAGGCATACAAACACACTGTACTTCTGGATTTTAACTTGCAGTGTTGGGGGTGCATTTGGACATGAAAGTGATAAGTTAGAATCATAAATGAATTTATAAAATATTATTCAATGGCAAAAAGTTTAATGATAGGACCTCATTGGTGAATGGATGGGTGTTCAGTTTAAATTCCTTTCTATTGTGCTATGTGTTTGAAAATGGTCACAGTGAAATGTTAGAAAAAGTAAATCCAGTTAAGTAGTTTTATAGAGTGGTATGTAGTTGTGATATTTTGGATAGGGAACTCAGTGAAGCATTTGTGAGGGGCTTACATTTGAGTAGAGACCTGTCTCATATAATGGATAAGTCAAAGTTGAAATATGGGGGGAAAACTCTCCAAAAAGATATAACAGCACATTGAAGGGGCTTTAGGATCAGAAATGACTTACTGTGTCCTAGAAAAGCCAACAGGGCTTAGAAGAGTGGTAGTGGATGACCTCAGAGTTATATAACAACCTGATCACATAGGGCTTTGTGGCTATAGCTAAAGACTTTCCACTTTATTTAAAATATCATGAGGAACATTACAATATTCTCATATAAACAGATAATGAGCATATGTGAACATTTTTTTAATTTCATGAATAAAGGAATAAATAAGAAAGAAATAAGAGCTGGTTCAAAGACTGACAAATAAGGATTTCTGTAGACAGAAAAGAAATGCCTAAGGCTGCTAAGTTAGATACATGGTTGTATATCTTTTTACAGGAAAGTAAAATCAAAACAGTTTTGTGGATAACTTTTCCAGCAGGCTTTGCTGTCAACTTGCCAGTTTCTACAGGTTAGCCTTGAAACTTTCAGAACTCTAAATCAATTTCATCATTAATTGCTGCAGATGATTATTAATCAGATTTATTGTTGTGTCTTTGTTGCTAAGTTCTGTCCGACTCTTTTGCAACCCCATGGATTTTAGCCCAACAGGCTCCTCTGTCCATGAGATTTCCCAGGCAAGAATATGGGGCAGGCTGCCATTTCCTTCTCCAGGGGACCTTCCTGACCCAGGGATCCAAGCCAAGTTTCCTGCTTGGCAGGGAGATTCTTTACCACTGAGCCACCAGAAAAGCCCACTAATCAGAATAAACTGTGACAATAAGGCAACACTCATATGAAAATGTGTGTCAAATGAGAATGAAGCAAGCTTCTTAGAACATGTGTTAGCATGATATTGACATGGTGGTGATGGTGGTTTAGTCACTAAATCATGTCCAACTCTTGCAATCCCATGGACTCTAGCCCACCAGGCTCCGCTGTCCTTGGGATTTCCCAGGCAAGAATACTGGAGTGTGTTGCTATGCCCCTCCAGGGGATCTCCCCAACCCAGGGTGGCAGAGGTCAAACCCACATCTCCTGTGTCTCCTGCATTGGCAAGCAGATTCTTTACCACTGAGCCACCTGGGAAGCCCTGTTGTTGACATATCAAACAGTTAACATTTTGTGATTTTCCAAGTTTGGTATAAAATTTTCATTCACAACAGACCTTGGGGGAAGTATAATGTTGATATTGAAAGCTTGTTGCTGAACCACAAAAAGACCCGGGATTCTTGGCCTCCGGAGAAGAATTCGATTCAATTCAATTCAATTCAATACGGGGCCAGAGACAAGGTTTGATCACTCAGAGCTTTGTGTAATAAAGTTTTATTAAAGTATAAAGGAGATAGAGAAAGCTTCTGACATAGGCATCAGAAGGGGTCAGAAGAGTACCCCCTTGCTAGTGTTAGCCATGGAGTTATATACTCTCTAATTAGTTATTACAGTGAATCAAAAGAATGTCTGGAGGTTGTGAAGACCTCACTAGACCTACTCCCATAATTTACATTTTAAGACAACAGGATTAGCCAGAAGGTTTTTTCTAGAGACTGTCTTTAAGCAGGATACATTATTGTTATATAATCCTAAGGAATGTAGAGGGGAAAAAGTTTGTCCTTTCTTCCTCCTTGAGAATTCCAGACCCCTCTCTCCTTGGGGACCCCTAGACTTCTTATCACCCTGCCTAGGAAATGACTCTCCCAATATTACATGACTTCCATTCCAAAGGATTTCTCTTCACATTGTGTGGAGAAGAGACCACAAGAGGCAGCAGTCAAAGTAGGATGACCACTTAGAAGCCCGTTACTGCGCTTCTGATGAGAGGCAACAGGGACTTGGGCTAAAATGGGATCAGTGCAGATGGGAAAAAAAGTACAGGAATTCATAATATAACTTTGCTGTTGAGTTTTCAGGAACTGCTGATATGAGCTTTTATCAACATATGCCCTTTTAAGACCATGACCATTAGCGGCTTCCAAGGCTTATCAGTGTGAGGAAGGAAGCCAGCCCCGAAGTACCTCCCTTCCCTGATTTATTCAGAAATGTTACTGGTAATTTATCTCCCTCTTTATGTGATATCAAAGTCAGCACCCAATTTTATCTATTATATAGTTGAAGCTCTCAGAGATAATGAAAAGTAATGCCTTTTCCCACCCAGTAATGTTGAGAAACTGGCCTTAATCATATCAGTCCAATAATTCTCTCTCTCCAACATCATCACATTTCCTTCTCTCCTGGATCAATATCAGATACAATATACTATTTCTACCATCCTAAGTAAAAGCTTTTCTTGGCCCCTCTTCCTTGTTTAGCATCATGCCCATTTCTAGAAATACAGCAAAACTCCTAGAAAGAATTGTCCATACACTTTCTATTTCTTCTTGAACCAGAATAAAGCTTATACTCCTACCACCCCAATAAAACTGCTCTTGTCAAGGTCACAAATAATTGAATTAAATAGAATTGAAGTCACTACTTATTTCTGAGGCCTCATCTCATGTAGTTTCTTTCTTAGTTTCCAGAATACCACACATTGTTTCCTCTCACTTCTCTGACCACTCCTTTTCCCGCTCCTTTTCAATTCTTCTTTATTTTCCAAACTTCTAAAAGGTACAGTGTGTCCCGGTACCTTTGAAGAGTTTACCTACACTCATATCTTTGCTATTCTCCTTCTCTTGGTTTAAGTGCCATCTATATGCTGATGACTGCAAAATTTGTCTCAAACCTACATCCTCTTCTGAACTTTAGACTTAAACAGCCAGTAGCATAGTTGACAGCTCAACTGGAATGTCTAATAGTAAGAATAAACAATAGTAATGATAATAATAACAATAAAGAAACTAATGCTTATATGGACTTCCCTGGTAGCTCAGATAGTAAAGAATCTGCCTGCAATTGCAGGAGACTGGGGTTCAATCCCTGAGTTGGGAAGATCCCCTGAAGAAGAGAATGGCAACCCCCTCCAGTGATCTTGCCTGGAGAATTCCACAGACAGAGATACCTAGTGGGTTACAGTCCATGGGGTTGCAAAAAATCGGACACAACTGAGCCCTTATACTGTTTATTCTTTTCTAGACCTCATTTTAAGCAGTTTTTCTAAACATTAACGTATTTAATCCTTAAAACAGCTGTATGAAGTATGTGCTAATATCACTCCCATTCTAAGATGAGAAAGTAGGTACACACACTTATCAAGTAATTTTCTCAAGGTCACGTGGCTGCTGAATGGTGGAAAGATAATTTAAATTCAGATAGTTTAGCTCTTGAATGTGTGCTGTTAATGATATACCATCACTGCCAGAAACTACTAGGCATCTCAAACTTACCACGTATCAAACTGAATTCCTGTTCCCCATCACCACCACCACCAAATTTGTCCTTCCACAGTTTTCTCCATGTGAAAATTTGTAACTCCAGGTGCTTAGGGCAAAATTATTGGAGCCATCCTTAATTCTCCAATATATCACACAACCCACATCTGGTTCATCAGTAAATCCTGTTACAAATCCATCAGTAAAACTTCAAATTATATCGAGATTCTGACACCTTCTCCACAAACTCCATTGCTACTACTTTAATCCAAAACACCATTATCTTTCCCCTGGAATGCATCCTCATTGGACCTCTTGCTTCTGTATTTGCCTCCCCTGCTTCAAACTCAGTGGCGGATTCCCATTTCAATGAAAAAGCCAGAGTGTGTATAATGGTCTATAAGATTCTGCATGACCATCCTATATATCTTCCCTGACCTCTCAGACTATGCTCCTGTTCACTCATTCTGACCCAGCTACACTGGCCTCCTAGCTATTGCTAGAAAATATCAGGCTTCTTCCTGCTTCAGGGCCTCTGTAATTGCTGTTCCATCTGTCTAGTATGCTCCTCTTCAGATATTTGCATGGTTTACTCTTTCACTTTCTTCAGATCTCTACTCAAATGCCATTTTCTTGGTGAGGTCTCTCTGGTGACCATATCTAACTTAAACCATACTCAGCTACTACACAATCCTTCCTGCATGCCTATATCCTCCTATCAGAATTTACCTTCTATGAGATTAGAAATGTGCTTGTTTTCTTTAATGCTGTAAGCTCGGTGTCTAGAAAACTGCTTGGCACATGGTGGGCATTCAAGCAATATTTTTTGAAAAATAAATGAATTTGGCCCAATAACTAATTGTAACAATGGGATACCAGCACAAAAACAGGTAAGATAGATTTTTCCCTTGATTAAGTGGTAACCGATACCTCTAAGAGATCTCCTTTCCCCAGATTCTTTTGATTTCAGCCTTATAAATTGCTTTGCTATAGACACTCACTAACCTGGGACTAAACTCATGAGGCAGATTGAAGTCTCCGACAGGCTAGATTTGACCTACCAAGAACTAACAGGAATATCAAGCATAGATATTCGAAAGTTTTGCAAAACTTTGTTAAAAATTACTTTCCTAACCAATATTCCTGTGGATCCTAAATTGCCTTGAATACTTGTCAATGAACTGCTTGTACCCTGCTGTCATCTTTTTAAACTCACAGTCAACCAGGAGATAGTGTACACTGAGGCAGAAGATTCTTTCTTCCACAGTTTCTAAACCTGTGAACTGTAAAGAGATTAACTGGAGGGGAAAACCCTCATTAAACCTTAGTTATTAACACTGAGTACTGATATTTAAAAAAGGAACTAAAAATCCATCCTTTTGATCTCTTAATTCTAAGAAGAGATTTCCAGCTGAAACCCTTTCTGGCACTTGAGCTACATGAGTACCGGAATTTTAATTGAATTCCCTCAAACACAGAGCTTCTATGTAAAGTATAAATAGTCTTTGCACACATCTTCATAAATCTCTTGCTTAATAGTACTTATCTTAATAGAGGCATTCAAATATTACATTTGCCACCAACATCAGTGAAATTCAGTTAAACTTTTAAATAAATATATGTCATAGAGCACCAAGTTTAGGTAACAGCTGGCATGAAAGAAAATCTGTTGCAATTTTAAGACCAGTGCCTCTAAGCATTTTATAGAAATCTCTTTATTCAGTCACTCCATTGCCCTATTATTTGAGCTGGCATTTTGGTCTTACCTTGAGGACGCATAACTGACCCAGAAACCATTCTGTGATTATCAGATAGTGAATGCTGTAAAACAGTAAGTGAGGTATTTTTTTTCCTCTGCTCCAGGGTTATTAGCCTTATACAGCTCAAGTACAGCAGTAACTGCTGATCCAGCAAGTAAAGTATGAAGGGAAATGAAGCCTGTGGTCTCTGGGAGATTCTGATTCTTCCATTACCTGCCATTAGCAAAAGTAAGTTTTATTAAGTCTAGATTTGTTTAGTCAATTGGAGACTAATGGTGGGCTGTAGAGCTGCTTCTAAGGAGTGCTGAGACTGGTTATTGATTTCAAAGTAAGTGAGGAGAACCAAGAGAAAAATTGTACTCCATTAACTGTTTTCTCTCTCTACATGACCTTGGATAGACTGGGCATATTTTTTTCAGACATATATAGATTTGCAATATTCTAACCTAAGAGGTCCTAACTCGGACACACATGGTTCAAAAGGACAAAATGAGGCCCAGAGAACTTAACTGACTTGCCCAGTTAGGGAGATATACAGCCATGATAGAACCTAGATCTCTAGACTCTAGTCTAGTCTTCTTTCCATTAGTCAATTTACTAAAAATGTATTGAACACAAATGATGTATCAGGCATTGTATTAGACATGTAGGGGAATACAAAAATGACCATTGTGTTTCCTGTCTTCTAGTTGTTTCTGAAAGCAAAGTATCATAATCATACTATGTCTCAGTGCCTAATCATACTATGTCACTCAGAGATTACATTAAAAATCCATATTGAATGTTATACAAAGAAGAGAGGGTGAGATTCAATTAAAAATGCTTCTAGGAGCTCATATCCAAAGCTTCCCAGCCCGTAAAGAACAGTATGGAGATTCTTTTAAAAATTAGGAAGAAAACTACCATGGCATACAGTGCATGCATGTTCAGTCATGTCCAACTCTTTGCAACTCCATAGACTATAGCCTGCCCGGCTCCTCTGTCTGTGGGGTTCTCCAGGTAAGAATACTGGAGTGGGTAGCCATTCTTCAGGGGATCTTCCCAATTCAGGGATCAAACCTGGGTTTCCTGCATTGCAAGCAGATTCTTTACCATCTGAACTACCAGGGAAGCCCCAAACCACCATATGACCCTGCAATCCCACTACTGGGCATATGCCCTGAGTAAACAACTATTCAAGACACATGTACCCCAGTGTTCATTGCAACACTATTTATAATAGCCAGGACATGGACACAGCGTAGATATCCATCAACAGATGAATGGATAAAGAAGCTTGGTACATATATACAATGGAATATTACTCAGTCATAAAAGGAACAAATGTGAATCAGCTGAACTGAGGTATATGAACCTAAAGCCTGTTATACAGAATGAAGTAAGTCAGAAAGAGAAAAACAAATATCACATATTAACACATATATATGGAGTCAAGAAAAATGGTACTGATGAACCTATTTGCAGGGAAGGAATGGAGACACAGACATAGAGAATGAACTTGTGGACACAGAGGAGGAAGGAGGGGTGGAATGAATTGAGAAAGTAGCTTTAACATATATACATTACCATGTATAAAATAGCTAGTGGGAAGCTGCTATGTAACACAGGGAGCCCAGCCTGGTGCTCTGTGACCAACTAGAGGGGTGGGATGGGGGGAGTGACATGGAGATTCAAGAGGGAGGATATATACATATAACTTATTTGTGATGTTGTATAGCAGAAAACAACACAACACTGCAAAGCAATTATCCTCCAATTAAATATCAATCTAAAAAACAATGCTTCCCACCCCAATTCTCACATAGAAATGATTGAGTTTTTATTTTAAATAAAAAGACATAACTGGCTTTTAAAATAAATAAGTAAATCTGTGTACCACAAATGGAACAGAAATATAGAGGGGGTATACTAGCTTGCTAGGGCTGCCATAACAGACTGTGACAAACTAGATGGCTTAAAACGGTAGATGTTTATTTCCTCACTGTTCTGGAGGCTGGATGTCCAAGATTAAGAAGTTAGCAAAGTGGTTCCTTCTAAAGGCCTCTCTTCTTGGCTTGTTAATAGCCATCATCTTCTGTCTTCACATGGTCTTCTCTAGGTACCTACCTGTATCTTAATCTCCTCTTCTGCTTACAAGGATGCCAAGCATAGTGGATTAAGCCCTG
Organism: Cervus canadensis; assembly: GCF_019320065.1. Taxonomy (NCBI): domain Eukaryota; kingdom Metazoa; phylum Chordata; class Mammalia; order Artiodactyla; family Cervidae; genus Cervus; species Cervus canadensis. Next base: position 108,969,246 of record NC_057419.1, read on the forward strand.
ACCATTACCTAATTTTATCTTAATTATCTCTTTTAAAGACAACATATCCACAAACAATCATATCCCAAGGTATTGGGGGTTAGGATTTCACAAATGAATTTACAGAAAACACAATTCAGCCCCATAACAATGGGGGCTGATATGGATACATATACATATGGATACAAGATCAGCGTATCCATAATTTCAATGGGACTCCCTATACAGTCCATGGAGTTCTCCAGGCCAGAATACTGAAGTGGGTAGCCTTTCCCTTCTTCAGGGGATCTTCGCAACTTTGGGATCAAACCCATGTCTCCCACATTGCAAGTGGATTCTTTACCAGATGAGCCACAAGAGAAACCCAAGAATACTGGAGCGGGTAGCCTATCACACTAAAAATAAAATAAAATAAAAAAGAAAGAAAACATCAAATAAATAAATAAATAAATAAAAAAGCTTGATAAAAGCTTCAACATAAATCAAGACAGTTGGAAAAATCAAATAAAATGCATGATAAACAGAAAACATAAAACAAAAACATGTAAATATTTCAAAATATACTATATAATGCTAATGAATATTGGTTAATTTATTGATTTGATAAGATATATGATTATACTCAAATCTAAAATTCGAGCTCTTTACTGCTTACAAGAAATGCACTTATAAGCAAAATAGGAAACAGGAGAAAATTTGAAATTATTAAGGATATAAAAAGATATGCCAGGAAAATACTAACCAAATTAAGCTAGTGTACCATACTAATACCAGAATATATTGAATTTAAAGTATAAAACTTTGATAAATATAAAGTATACTTCAACATGATAAAAATCATAATCTACCTAAATTCAACTTTTAGGAAATGGACAATGTAGCCTAAAAATATATGAAGCAAAATTTGATGACAACATAAAGATAAATCAATAGGGTAGCTTTTTAAAAATGTGTTTCTCTCAAAACTGAAAAATATAAAAATTAAATGAGAAAAATTTTTGAACAATTCCATTACTATTCTCGATCGAATTTGGGTGTGTGTGTCTGTGTATGTACGTGTGCGTATCTGTAAATAGAGACAGAAGGGAAAGAGAGAGAGAAGGGAAGCAAGAGACTTTTTACTTGCATGAAATGACCATTTACAAATATCGACTATGTTCTAGGTCAGGGGTCTGTAAACTTTCTGCAAAGAGCCAGATATCTTGCAAATATTTAAAGCTTTGTATGTTGTAATGTCTCTTTCACAAGCGTTCAACTCTGACGTGGTAGTACAAAATCAGTCATAGATAATATCTAAATGAACAAACATGGCTGTATGCCACAAAAAAAAAAAAATCTTTACTTAAGAAAAACCAAGCAGCTAGGTGAATTTACAAGTCAACTTGTCAATTTAACCCTTATTTCAGGTCATAAAGAAAATTTCAATACATTTTTAAGAATTGACATTTTATAAAACTCATTGCAAAAAAAAATAGCTAAAGTAGAAATCAGAAATTAAGACTATTTTAAAAGTTTGGAAAGTAGAAAGCCTGCTGTCATATCACTCATATATTGAAAAATAGCCATGATACTGGAATTTACAAAACATTTAGATTAAATAGCAAATCTATACATATAAAATGAATCTCTGCTTTCACTTAGGTAAGAGTTTGAAAAAAGATGCTTTGAAAAGATTAATAAACTTGATATACCCCTAGTAAAATAGGAATCAAAAGAAGAGAAAATATAAATTTCCAATGTCAGGAAAGAAACAGGTGAGCAACACTATAGGTCTTACTGACAGGAAAATGATATTGAAGGAATTTAAATCCAACTTCATGTCAATAAATTTGAAAACAGATTAAATGAACAAATTGATTGAAAGACCCAACTTATAAAAACTTACATAAGAAGTAAGTGAGACATATATAGATGGAGATGTGAATATAGATATATAGATAGAGATATATAATCTCACATATATTAAAAATTGATTTTGTAAATAAACAATATATGTATAACTTTTTAAAACACCTCTTCTACACACACACACACACACTCAGGCTGTGATGTTTTCACTGGTGAATTTTTATGAAACATTTAAGAAAGAAATAGTACCCAATTTATACATACTATTTCAAAAAAAGAGGATGGAATACTTCTCAACTCATTTTACAAGATCAGCGTATCCATAATTTCAAAATCTGTCAAGACTATCACTAAAAAACTATAGATCTACATCCCTCATGAACATAGGCACAAACACGGGCACAGGATACAAAGCAAAGTCAGCCAAGGAAAAAGTCACACAGGGCAAAGTACAGAGAAAATCCGGGACAACCTTTGGGGAATCCTCTTCTACTAAAGTCACATAGGATATGCTTATTTTCTACAACAAGTTGAAACAAAATGTGTGAAATGCTGTCCACCAGGAAATCTCACTGGAGACTCAATTTCAAGGTTTTTTTGTTTGTTAGTTAGTTTGCTTTTACTGTGGGTTGATTTTTCTGGGCATTGTCTGTCTAGCACATACATTCTGGACTCCAAAAGGAAAGCAGATGTTCAGCATAACCACACTGTTTGCGCAAACAATTTAAGCACAGTGAGCCACCCTTATCAGTTGGAGTGGAGAGAGTCCTCCCAAAATCCAAGTTGCCAAACACCAGCCAAAAGCAAACTGTGCAAGTAAGCCTTTCCGATGACAGCAGTCTCCGACTGCAATGTTAACTCTTTTCTGATCAATGACCAAGTGAGATATATCCAAGGAATAAAAAGGTGATTTATTTGATTAAAAATCAACCAATGCAATTTACCATGATAACAAACTGAAATTTAAAAAGAACATATGATAATGTAGATAGATTCAGTAAAAGTATTTCACAAAATTCAATATTCATTCATGGAAAAACCTCTTACAAAGCTGGACATAGATGGGAACTTCTTCATACCCTTACACCAAAAAAAAAAAAAAGCATGTATAAAACTATAGGTGAAACCTATGGCTTCACACTTAACTGTGAAATATTGAACATATTCCATAAGGCTTCCAAAAAGAAAATGGATTTACTCAAGGCCCTAGCCAGTGAAATATAGCAAGAATATATTTTTTTTAAAAGTTCTACATTTGGGAATAGAAGAAGTAAAGCTCTATTAGAAGACAGCATGGTGGTTTACATAGAAAATTCTGAGTTATCTATAAAGCAACTAGTAAAATGGACAAGTAAATTAACAAATTTACAGAACAGCAAGTCAATATAAAAATGTAGTTGTTAATCTACTAGCAACCAAAATTGCAAAATAAACTTTAAAATACCATTTCCAGTACGATTGGATAGCAGGAAATACTAGAATAATTTGAATGAAAAATTTGTAGACTCCCTACAAACATTGAGGGAGGTGACATCAGCAAAATGGTGGAATAAGAGATCCTCTACTCATATCCCCTCTCAGCAACAATAATTCTGTGGCAACCAGAGGACACAGTGCCTTCATGGGAGCTTTGAGATTTGGGTAGGAGACTGTTCGCGGGAATGAAAATTTGAGTAGCCATTATGGCAGACAATATGGAGGGTACTCAAAAAAATTAGAAATAAACCAGCAATCTTACTTGTCGGTATATACCCAAAGGAAATAAAGCCAGTATCTCAAAGAGCCATTAGCACCTCCATGTGTATTGCAGTATTATTCACAATAGCCAAGATATGGAAACAACCTAAATGTCTACCAAGGGATGAATGGATAATAAAAACTATATATAGAGAGGGGAAGTGGGAGGTAGGCTCAAGAGGGAGGGGAGATACATATACATATATATGTGTGTGTGTGTGTGTGTGTGTGTGTATTCCTGGTAGCTCAGCTGCTAAAGAATATGATTGCAATGCACGAGACCCCAGTTCAATTCCTGGGTTAGGAAGTTCCCCTGGAGCAGGGATAGGTTACCCACTCCAGTATTCTTGGGCTTCCCTGGCAGCTCAGATGGTAAAGAATCCACCTGCAATGTGGGAGACCTGGGTTCGATCCCTGGGTTGGGAAGATTCCCTGGAACAGGGCATGGCAACCCATTCCAGTATTCTTGCCTGGAGAATCCCCATGGACAGAGGAGCCTGGGGGCTACAGTCCATGGGGTCGCAGAGAGTCGGACACGACTGAGCGACTAAGCACAGCACAGCATATATACATATATTCATATACTTATGGCTGATCCGTGTAGTTGTACAGAAGAAACCAACACATTATAATGCAGTTATCTTCCAATTTAAATAACAATATATACATATGTATGTAAATAAACATATATAATAGATTTTTATTAAATGAAAAATTCTTTACATTCTATAGAGCTTTTCAATTTTCAAAATTTTCACACAAATGATTTCATATATTGTCAAAGGAACCCTGGCATTAACCCTCTATCCCCTACCTCTATATTGGTGCTCTCTACTTCCCTCTCCTTATAGGTAGCAATTAATTTGTTCTCTATATGGGTGAGTCTGCTCCATTTTTGTCTTATTCATTTGTTTGCTGTATTTTTTAGAATCCACAAGTAAGTGATATCAAACAATATTTGTCTTTCTCTGCCTGACTAATTTCACTTAGCACAATCCCTTCAATTCCATTCGTGTTGCTGCCAATGGAAAAATGTCATCCTTTTTTATGGCCAAGCAGTGTTCTATTGTGTGTGTGTGTGTGTGTGTATACACACAAATACATATATATATATACACACACACAGAAATACATATATATATACATGTTTATATATATGTATATATATATATGTATGGTTGCTGGATACAAGATACATGCACCCCAAAGTTCATTGCAACATTATTTGCAATAACCAGGACATGAAAGCAACCTAAGTGTCCACCAAAAGATAAATGGATAAATACAACAGAATACTACTCAGTATACCACTGTATATATATACCTACATATATATATGTGTGTGTGTGTATATATATATATATATATATATTAGTGAATAATGTTCCATTGTGTATATATATACATATATGTATGCATATGTGTATATATTAATATATCTAGATGCACAATGGAACACTACTTGCTCTCTGTCTATATATATATACCACAGCTTCTTTACCCATTTATATGTTGATGGACACAGGTTGTTTTCCTGTCCAGGCTACTGTAAATAATGCTGCTATGAACACTGGGGTGCATGTAGCTTTTATCTAACAACTATCCTGCCACAGACATAAATGAGCCCAAGTGGAAAAGAAGAATTAACCAAACAAATTCATCCAAAATAATCCAAATCCTAAAAGTGACATTTATATTAACAGTTATTTTTTTAATATCATTGTATTATAAGGTAGCTTTGTTGTGCAGCACCATTGTGTCAATAGACAAATGAGACAGAAATTGGTATCAAAGTGATATACCGGTACCATTTATAAAACTGAAAATAAGGGGCTGTCAGTGAAAACAGAGATATGATCTCTGAAAATTATGTCTTCCATAAAAACAACAAAAATGCTGATATTATCAAAATCAGTGTTTACAAAACTATGTAAATTAGTCAAGGCTTGTAGCAATTGAGTATTCATTGAGGAAAAATAACTAAATCAAGAAATTAACAGTTAGTTTCTGCATTATAACTTTCTGTATCGCCACATCCTCTGCATCAGCTTCATGATATTCACAAAAAAATGCAAATCCACAACCACATTGAAAATGAGCATCCTAGCAGTCACTGGAGGGAACAGACAGAGTTAGAGATCCGTTATGAACTGAAGGGCTTCCCTTCTGGCTCATCTGGTAAAGAATCTGCCCGCAATGCAGGAGACCTGGGTTTGATCCCTGGGTTGGGAAGAGCCCATGGAGAAGGGAAAGGCTACCCACTCCGGTATTCTTGCCTGGAGAATTCCATGGACTGTACAAGTCCATGGAGTCGCAAAGGGTCGGACACGACTGAGCAACTTTCACTATGGACTGAAGGAATTAAAACCTGTACACTAGAAAATATCTACCTATCACAAAAGAAAGCAGTAATGGGAGAACAGAAGAACAGAAATCAAATTACATATACAAAACAAAGAGCAATATGACAGACTAAACCCTATCTTATTAATGATTGCTGTAAATATAGATTAAACACATTAAGTATATGGCAGAAGTTGGAAGAAATAAATTTTAAAAACCCATAACTGAATCATTTGCTATCTACAAAAGACATACATTAAATGCAAAGATATAAAATTGAGTTGAATGTAGAAGTGAAAATATATGCAATGCAAAAAATGACCAAAAGAGAGCTAGAGAATATATACCAATGTCAGACAAAATAGACTCTAGGGAAATAAACTGCTACTGAAGATAAAAATGGACATTTTATAATGCTATAAGTGTCAATTTGTGAAGAAGATAGAAGGATTAAAATATATATGCACCAAAAAAGAGTCTGATAATAGATAAAGCAAAAACTGACAGAACTGAAGACATAAACAACAGAGTAAACAATAGTAGTTAGATACCAACATCCTTTATAAACACAGCACTCTCCCCCAAATCTTCAACAAAAAGTTCAAACCAAACCTATAAAATGATTATGCACCATGACCAACTGAAATTTATCCCAGGAAGGAAAAAGTAGCTAAACATGAAAATCAATGAATTAAAGTAAAAAAGAAAGAGAGAAAGAAAAGATTACCATCTCAATAAGGCAGAAAACACATTTAGTAAACCTCAATACCCCTTCATAAAAAGCTATTCAACAAACTAGGGATAAAAGTGAACTTCTTCAATCTGATTAAAGGCATCTGTGAAAATCTCACAGCTAACTACAATCATATTTACTGATAAAATCTTGAAAAATTTCCCTCTAAGATTAGAAACAAAGTAAGGATGTTTGCTCTTTCCATTTCTATTCAACATTGTAATAGAGCTTCTAGGCAGGGCAAATATGCAAGTAAAAGAAATAAAGGCATCAAGATTTTTTTAAAAATTAAAATTTCCTCTATTTGCATGTACATTGTGCATATAGAATGTTCTAAGAAGCCTGAAAAGAAACTATTATAGCTATGAAGTTCAACAAGATATCAAAGTACGAGATCAATGTACAAAAATCAGTTGTATTTCTACACATCAGCAGTGAGCAACCTAAAATGAAAATAAAAAAACAATTTACATACGATAGCATGAAACAGAATAAAACATTTAGGAATAAATTGAACAAAGGTATAAGACTTATACACTGAAAACTATAAAATATGTTGAAATAAATTATACACAAAAACAAATGGAAATAGATGCTGTGTTCACGAATTTGAAAAGTAATCATTAAGATGTCAATACTTCGAAAGCTGATCTACAGATTCATTGCAGTTCCTATCAAAATTGCAGCTATCTTTTCAACAGAAACTGATAAAGTGATCCTAAAGTTCTTATGGAAAGGCAATGGGCCCTTCAGCACCCTTCTAGGGATTTCATTTGTTTCTCTCCTGCACCGTATCTCTCTTTTATTTTTTTGCAGCTCACATCTTCCTCTTTCTTGGTTTACTTCTTGCTTTGGGTGGAGAAAAATCTCCAATAGCTTCCTGACAAAACGGCACAGGGAGATTAAATTTTTGAGAGCTCATAAATCTGAGAGTATCATGTACTTATACATTTAGCTTATATACGTCTAGAATCATTTTCCTTACAAATGTTCAAAGCTTCATTCCATTGCCTTCTGTTTTATATTGATGATATTGAAAGTTCTTAAGCCATTCTGTTTCTATTTTTCAATCCTCTGGAAACCTGAGGGTTAAATTTCTCTTTGTTCCCAGTATTCTGAAATTTCACCCTGATGTATCTTGGCATGAGTCTATTTTCATCAATTTTTGTGGGTGATAGTATTCTAAAATATAAATAAACAACTTTACATTTTGCAAATTTTTCTTGAATTATTTTGCTGACATATCTTCCCTACGTTTTATGTATTTTTTTTTTTATTTCTAGAACTCATATCATTAAAGTATTAAAGAAATTTTTCTTGGAGCAGAGGAGATAGCCATAGTGAGTCCAAGCTTCAATATTCTACCTAGCTATAGACAAATTAACATATGTGTAAAGAGTTTTGGGGTTAAAGATAAATAAACCATTGTCCCTGCCTTCAACGAGCTCCAAGTCCAAAGGGAGACAAGTAGAAATGATATAGAAACAGAGCATTTAAAGCCCTATGGGCTTCCCACTCCAGTATTTTGGCCTGGAGAATTCCATGGACTGTATAGTCCATGGGGTTGCACAGAGTTGGACATGACTGAGCAATTTTCACTTTCACTTTCATGGGAACCCACATGAAGACAGAGTAACTGACAGGAAACTCAGGGCAGTGGGAGACTAGGAAGTTTCAAAATGTGCTTCTACTGTGTCACATCTGACCAAAAGCAAGAGGAATGGGTTTTAATTTTTTTGAGGTCACAATCCTTTGGGGGGACATAATGAAATCTATGACACTTCTTCCAATAAAAATGCATGTAACAAACAAACACACACACACATGTATATTTTCCTTCCTAATGCAGAACATGCACCATTAAGAACTCTTGGTGTTGAAGGGTGAGTAGGAAATTTTTAGGCAGACAAGAAGAAGAGAGTCCAAGCAGAGGAAACAGCATATCAACATCCTATAGATGTAAAAAGCCTATGCATTATTGGAGTGAAGGGGACTGTAAAATAATTGAGTATGACAGGAGCATAAGTCAGAAAGAGAATCAGGCATGCTATAAGATGAAAACAGAAGATAAGAAGATAAAGAGGGATAAAGCATGAAGTATCTCAAATGTCAGTCATCCACTTTTTTACTCAGAGACTAGATCATGATTGATAGAGCTTACACAGGGTATGTCAATCCTCTCTTAACTGCTAAAAAATATAACTGGAACAACTAGTGCCCAATGGAATACTAATTGATATTCTGTGACTGTGGAGTTTCACTCGCATTCATTGAAGGTGTTGAGTGTGAAGTACGCACATCCCAAGCTTACAGCTTTATGAGAACAAAAAAATACTGTAGTGACACCAAAAGACCATGAATATCAATTACCTTACTCCTTAATAACCTACAGAGAAAGGTCGATCCTCGATGAGTTGTAATGGTTCTCAACACTGGCAACAAATTAGATTTACCTGGGGAACTTCCAGATTTAAGCTGGATTTAGAAAAGGCAGAAAAACCAGAGATCAAATTGCCAACATCCGTTGGATCATCAAAAAAGCACGAGAATTCCAGAAAAATGTATATTTCTTCTTTATCGACTATGCCAAAACCTTTGACTGTGTTCAGTTCAGTCGCTCAGTCATGTCCTACTCTTTGTGACCCCATAGACTGCAGCATGCCAGGCGTCCCTGTCTGTCACCAACTCCTGGAGCCTACTCAAACTCATATCCAACGTGTCAGTGATGCCATCCAACGATCTCATCCTCTGTCGTCCCCTTCTCCTCCTGCCTTCAATCTTTCCTAGCATCGGGGTCTTTTCCAATGAGTCAGTTCTTTGCATCAGGTGGCCAAAGTATTGGAGTTTCAGCTTCATCAACAGTCATTCCAATGAATATTCAGGACTTATTTCCTTCAGGATGGACTGGTTGGATCTCCTTGCAGTCCAAGGGACTCTCAAGAGTCTTCTCCAGCACCACAGTTCAAAAGCATCAATTCTTCAGTGCCCAGCTTTCTTTATAGTTCAACACTCACATCCATACTGGAAAAACCATAGCTTTGACTAGACAGACCTTTGTTGGCAAAGTAATGCCTCTGCTTTTTAATATGCTGTCTAGGTTGGTCATAGCTTTTCTTCCAAGGAGCAAACATCATGTAGTTTCATGGCTGCAGTCACCATCTGCAGTGATTTTGGAGCCCCCCTCCAAAAAAAGTCTGTCACTTTTTCCATTGTTTCCCATCGATTTGCCATGAAATGATGGGACTGGATGCCACGATCTTAGTTTTCTGAATGTTGAGTTTTAAGCCAACTTTTTCACTCTCCTCTTTCACTTTCATCAAGAGGCTCTTTAGTTCTTCTTCACTTTCTGCTGTAAGGGAGGTATCAATCTGCATATGTGAGATTATTGATATTCCTCCTGGCAATCTTGGATTCCAGCTTGTGCTTCATCCAGCCTGGCACTTCGCATGATGTACTCTGCATGTAAGTTTTGACTGTGTGGATCACAACAAATTATGGAACATTCTTAAAGAGATGGGAATGCCAGACCACCTGACCTACCTCCTGAGAAATCTGTATGCAGGTCAAGGAGGAACAGTAAGAGCTTAACATGGAACAACAGACTGGTTCCAAATCAGGAAAGAAGTACGTCAGGCTGTATATTGTCACCCTGATTATTTAATTTCTATGCAGAGTACATCATGCAAAATGCCAGGCTGGATGAAGCACAAGCTGGTATCAGGATTGCCAGGAGAAATATCAATAACTTCTGACATGCAGATGACACCACCCTTATGGCAGAAAGTGAAGAACTAAAGAGCCTCTGATGAAAGTGAAAGAAGAGAGTGAAAAAGCTGGCTTAAGACTCAACATTCAAAAAACTAAGATCATGACATCCAGTCCCATCACCTCATGGCATATAGATATGGAAATAATGGAAACAGTGAGGAACTTTATCATCTTGGACTCCAAAATCACTGCAGATGGTGATTGCAGCCATGAAATTAAAAGATGCTGGCTCCTTGGAAGAAAAGCTATGACCAACCTAGACAGCATATTAAAAAGTAGAGACATTACTTTGCCAACAGAAGTCCATCTAGTCAAAGCTATGGTTTTTTCAGTAGTCATGTATGGATGTGAGAGTTGGACCATAAAGAAAGCTGAGGGTCAAAGAATAGATGCTTTTGAACTGTGGCGTTTGAGAAGACTCTTGAGAATCCCTTGGACTGCAAGGAGATCAAACCAGTTAATCCAAAAAGAAATCAGCCCTGAATATTCTTTGGAAGAACTGTTGTTGAAGCTGAAACTCCAATACTTTGACCACCTGATGTGAAGAACCAACTCATTGGAAAAGACCTGGATGCTAGGAAAGATTGAAGGCAGGAGGAGAAGGGGATGATAGAGGATGAGATGGTTGGATGGCATCACTGATTCAATGGGCATCAGTTTGATCAAGCTCCAGGAGTTGGTGATGGATAGGGAAGCCTGGCACGCTGCAGTCCATGGGGTCACAAAGTCGGACACAACTGAGCAGCTGAACTGAACTGAACTGGGGAACTTTCAAAAACCATACCATACCTGAGATCCACTGCAGACCAAATAAGTTAGAATATGTAGGGTGGAACCTGGACCTCTAAATTTTTGGAAGCTCTCCAGATAAATTTAATGTGCAACTAGAATTGAGAAATACTATGCTAAAAAATACCCCATAGAAGCAAATTCCTACCAACTAGTCTAGCCTCAATTCTATTACATCATTTCCATTCAACTCCAAAATAATGTTTAAAAATTTTTATGTGTTTGGCCAGTTGAATTCCTTTGCCTAGTTACCAAGAATGTCACATGAGGAACTATAGGGGTCACGAAGGGAGTCTGAACCGTGTGCTTAGGTATCAACACGAGGACCTCCAGGCAGTCAGTCTCTGCTGGAAATGTTCACAGTGGGCTTTTCCACATTTTACTGTCTCATCTCCTTAGTGTGTTGTCTGAGGCTATAGCTCTCTTCATAACTTGCAGTTCTGTCTGCAAAAAGGCTATATGCATCAGCAGTTTTTGCTAAGGGTCTTGTGATTAATTGGATGGCCTTTTAGTTGGACAGCTTCCAAGGAAAAGATTTTTCTTCCTATTTTGGCTCAGGAAGCCACAAGGATTAGTTGTGCAAAAATATTTAACATTACCAGAGCTAATAAGTCATCCATTGCTTTCAACAACATTTACAGCATCAAATATTTTCGTCTTGTGAAAGTGAAGTCGCTCAGTCATGTCGGACTCTTTGCGACTCCATGGACTGTTGCCTACCAGGCTCCTCAGGTGACAGTCCATGGAGTTTTCAGGCAAGAGTACTGGAGTGTGTTGCCATTTCCTTCTCCAGAGGATCTTCCTGACCCAGGGATCGAACCTGGGTCTCCCGCATTGCAGGCAGACTCTTTACCATCTGAGGCCAATCTTAGTTATACTTAAACATTTTATGGGTTTGTAATCAATCAGTTCCTATATTCTGTACCTTGTTTGATCCTGAACAGAGAACTGCAAGAAAAAGGTCATGCAATAATGTATATAACAAATTTATAGACCTTACACAGGTGACTCAGTGGTAAAGAATCTGCCTGCCAAGCAAGATATGCAGGTTCAAGCCTTAGGTTGGGAGATCCCTTGAAGAAGGAAATGGCAACCCACTCCAGTATTCTTGCCTGGAAAATCCCATGGACAGAGGAGCCTGGCTGACTGCAGTCCACTGGGTCATAAAAGAGTTGGACATGACTTAGCAACTAAACCACCATGTATCAAGAAGTGTGCTAAATGATGAGATTAGAAAATAGCATGCATCCACTCTCAAAGTTCTCTCATTCTACTATAATGATATGGTAACTCTACAATGAGTTATAAAAGTTCCATAAGAGAGATACATCAAAAAAAAATGTTGAATTCATGAGATATCATGATCACTTATAGCTGAGAGGGGTTAGATCCAGATATTCAAGGGTCATAAATATCAGGATAGAAAGTTTAGGAAAGAACTCTCTAGAAAACAGGGAAGGTTTTGTTTTTGGTGGTTTTTGTGAAGGTTTTGTTTGTTTGTTTGTTTTTGTTTTTGTATTGAAAAACAATAAAGTCTGAGACTTTGGAAGATTATAAAGTTAGCCACAATGTATAGAATGGATTGAAGAGTTATGGGTTTTATTAAATGGTTAAAATAAGAGGTGAAGTTGAGTTAAGCAAGAGAAATAGAAGTAAGGATTGAAAGGGACAGATACTATAATCATTATAGAGATAAAATATAAAGGACTTAGCATGCATTTTCAATTTGAGGTTACTAAGTAAATTGTGGGACAATTAGCATTCATCTACAGATTAAATTACTCAACAACTCCTAATTAGATAACTACTTCTGCATCAAGCACTGTTGTATTCTGGAGGTACAGCAATGAATATAGCAATGAATGGTCCTTTCCTTCATATATTAATAACTTCGTGTACTAGGAGAGACAAATAAGTAAAACGCACAATAATTTACAGTTAGTTATAAGTGCTGTGAAGGAAGTTTTGAGATGCTGGAAGAGAATATCAGGTAATAGTGATTGATGGTTGGGGTGATGGACATAACTACCTTATATTGGGCATTAATGGAAGCCTTCTCTAAGGAAATATTATTTCAGAGGAGATCTGAAGGGTAATATCAGAAAAAGCAAACATTGAAGAAGCAAGGAAATTAAACGCAATGGCTCTGAAATGGGACAATCTTGTTATATTTCTGTGTTTGAAGAGGAAACTACTACTATGTTTAATGAGGCTGAGAAGTGGAGTAAGATGAAAATGGTAAATTGACCGTTGTCTTAGTAACACAGATGTTGCTGTTGACCTTGGTGAAAAGAAAAAAAAAAAAAAAAAACAAATTGGAGTGAACTGAAAAGTGAGTGGGAAGAAATGAGTGAAGTGGATTGAGTGTGTTCAGTAGACAAAAGAAATGAGAGGGTAGCTGGGGAGCAATGAAGAACAGAAGAAATCCAAGTTCCTTAAAGTGATACAAGAATTTAGATCTCATCTATATACTAAGCTGGTAGAGAGGGAGAGAAAGAAAACTGGGAGCAGGGGATGACGCCTTGTACACCTCCAGTTTACCCTCACCTTGAATCTGAGTTGGATAAATTACTTAAAGTTGATTCTTTCCAAAGCTGGGCTCTATTGAAAGAAAGATGAAGTAGAGGAGAAAAGGACACAGTAGACTGCACAGGGAAGTAAAGGAATTCAGCACCACAGAGGAAGCGAAGGGTGCGGCAAAACTGAGATCCGGATCATCTAACTGCAGTGTAGCTTCATGTCAGACCTGCCCCAAATTCCAAAAGAACAGAGATAGTTTCATTTGCTCTAACAAAGTACTAAGTGGCAAGGTGCAGAGCATACTTTTCTCTCTCCCTTTAAAAGTCAGTTTAGTGCTCCCAGAATGCAAGTGGGTTGGCCAAAATGTTTATTCAGGTTTTCATACCATCTTATGGAAAAACCCAAATGAATCTTTCAGTCAACCCAATATTTCATCATTAAATACAATTTATAAAATATGTTGAACCTATGGACATGAATTTGCACTAACTCCAGGAGATAGTGGAGGACAGAGGACCCTAGCATGCTGCAGTCCATGGGGTCGCAAAGAATTGGACACGACCTAGCAACTGAATAAAAACAATAACATAAAATACATTGTGGAACCATCAATGTTTTATTTTATCAACCAAGGACATTTTAGACATCCTACCTTGTACATCCATCATCTCATAGAAGAAATAATATTTTAGAATCAAAAAGTAGAAAGAATTATAATATTGGGATTAAAAACAAGAAATGTCACTCCACAGAAAACTTCTCTACACTGTTTTCTTACTTTATTTAAAAGTGTGTCATGGATTGGTGAAAATACCATCCCAGCCTGGTGTCAGTATGGAAATTAGCATTAGGAAATCACTGAACCAGATGACATAAAATCCCTTCCAATTCAAATTCTGATTCAGTTAATAGTAATGAAAAACTATCATATTTGAAGCAAAATAGTTTCTTTTTCATGTTCTATTCAGTGATCTTATAAATAACTTTTCCCAAGTCACCTTTGCAGTTCTCCCAGCCTTATGATACTAAAACAATGTTCTGCCCCTTCTCCCAAGTCTTTAGACAACCCAGAGCATTTACAACAACCACCCTGCCCAGCACAAAATATAAAAGCAGTTTCTACTGCTTTCTCTCAGCTTGAATGTTAAGACCTCAGTAATCACACTCCATTCTATATCAATCGAAAATCAAAACACAGATTAATTTTCAAAGAACAGAAATGAAGAACTGAAAGTAAAAAATAAAAAAGATAAAACTTCCTTGCTGAAAGAAAGACAGCAGGGAACAAAAAAAGCTCACTGCCTAGCTTATTTGGATATTTTTATTTCAAAGTGTTCAAGTGTCCTAGTATTTACAAGCACTCTTAAAGTGACACATTAAAATATTATATCAAACAGGATATTTTACAAGATAACTTAAAAAAAAAGCCCTTAAGTTATTTCAAACTCAAAATACCAGAATTGTCACTCGCCTAATGAGAGCTCTGTTCTGTGGGCATGTGCCTGATGATGCCTTTCTAATTCCACTGCAGGGTCTGCTTTATTGAATTCCCTGCCTGTGCTAATTCTATATATTTCCAATTAGCTGACCTTTAAAGCTGACATTGGAGGAAGGGAATTGTTTTCTGACAAGCTAACATTTTAAGGCTAATGGTTTTTAATAAGCAATTGGGTTTGCAGCATTCAGCTCTTGTTATGTTTTATTGGTTTTTGAGCTTTAATTCTGTATGTGTGTTTTGGCATGACTCCATGGCAGGTGCAATTTTAAAAATGGGATCAATAAGATTCACTGTGATGTATAATATGAGATTTCCAAGCTTAACTTTCAATACAAAATCCTAGACTTGGTTCTCTCCAGAGCCCTGCAAAGAAAATGTGTTGATTTCTTGGGGCTTTCCTCACTGCAGCTTTTTGAAATCTTGTTCACACTCCTCAAACATCCAAGTATGCTCTCCTTTAAAGAGCTCTCACTCAGAACCTATGACCTCATCTCCTCATTCTTGAAGAGATGAGGCTTACCTAGCAACACAGCCTATGTACAGCTTTTCCTCTTTAAAATCTTTCTATTGCTTTCTTAAAGTGTTGCTAATTAGTAGGGACTTAATAAATCTTTGTTAAATGACTGGTTGAATGATTTTTTCCTCCTTTACTTCTTCTCTGACTAAAAGGAAGAGAAATGTTTCCTTTCCATGACTAACACCTCTTAATGATACATAGTTTATCTGATTGTAGCCCCTCCTGCCTTCTTCAAGACCTCACTTCATCATGTATTCCTAGTCTAAGTGTCTTTGATCTTGATTTCTCTATTGGTCACTTAGAGGCTGCCTGTAAGACAGATGTCTCAAATTTGTTAAACTACAGTCTGAGGGAGAAAGGAGGTGGTCACTGGGACAGAGAACATGCCAGGGGTACTGTGTTGAGTGGCAATATTCCATTGCTTGATATCTGGGTGGTAGAGATGAAAACCATATACTACCACATACACCTTTTGTGCACTTTTTGTATTTATGTTCTATTTAACAATGAAAAGCTTAAAAGAAAAGAAAAAAAAATCACCACAAGGGCAAGAGAAAAATAATTAGAACTACTGATAATCAGCTTGAGAAAGTGAGCAACTCTAATGTAGTTGTTCAGCCACTAAGTCGTGTCCATCTCTTTACGACCCCATGGACTGTAGCATGCCAGGCTCCTCTGTCCTTCATGATCTCCCAGAGTTGGCTCAGACTCAGGTCCAGCAAGTCGGTGATGCTATCTAAACATCTCATCCTCTGTCACCCCCTTCTCCCGCCCTCAGTCTATCCCAGTATCAGGGTCTTTTCCAATGATTCGGCTCTTTGGAACAGGTGACCAAAGTATTGGAGCTTCAGCTTCAGCATCAGTCCTTCCAATGAATATTCAGGGTTGATTTCCTTTAGGATTGACTGGTTTGCTATCTTTGTAGTTGAAACGACTCTAAGAGTCCTCTCCAATACCACAGTTCGAAAGTATCAATTCTTTGGCTCTTGGACTTCTTTATGGCCCAGCTCTCATATCTGTACATGACTACTGGAAAAACTATAACTTTGACTATATAGACCTTTATCAGCAAAGTGATGGCTATTCTTTTTTTCTTGATGTTAAAAAAACAATGTGCATAATTTTTCCAAAATTAGTTATCAAGTGAGCCATAAAATGGCTTTTAACTTTTAGAAAACAATGCTCTAAACATTGTTTTAGAAAACAATGCTCTCTGATGAATGAAGCTGATAAATAGAATGTTAAGGGGGAAAAAAGCAAGTCACAAAGTGTATACACTTCTCTTTATATAAAGTTGAAACACAGGCAAAACAAAACTGTGTCAGGAATTGGCAAACCTTTCCTATTAAGGATTAGATAGTAAATATTTTCGATCTTCTGGGCCACATGCTCTCTGTCCCAACAAATCAATTCAGGCATTGTGACAAGAAAAACACCAGATATAGTACATAATAGAAGGGTGTGTTTGTGTTCCAATAAAACTAATTTTAAAAAATGTCAGGACAGATTTGGCCTATGAACTGTAGTGTAATGACCTTTGATCTGTATTGTTTAGAGGTACATACACACAGGTAGTGGGGCTTTCCAGGTGAAGCTTGCCAAGCAGGAGACGCAGTTTTGATCCTTCAGTCAGGAAGATGCCCTGGAGAAGGAAATGGCAACCCACTCCAGCATTCTTGCCTGGAGAATCCCATGGACAGATCAGCTTGGTCAGCTATGGTCCACAGGGTCGCAAAGAGTCATACACAGCTTAGCGACTTAGCAGGCACACACACACACGTGTAGCACTATAATGTAACGGTGATACTATTGAGGGAGAGGCAGAGTTTTAACTGGCTTAAAGTACAGCAGAAAGGTCAAGAGAGACAGTAATATTTTGTTTCTTGGCCTCAGTCTGTTATTACAGTGTTGCTCACCATACAAATATTTGTTAAATGTCACACACATATTTATGCCTTTTCCTATGTATTACACTTCACAATACAACTTTAAAATTATTCTTCCATTTCATTACATACTGTTAAATGGCACTACAAAAATTATATTAACTTATTTTATGCCAATAATGAAGTTTTTAAAAAATTCCTTCTTTACACACTCAACAAATCACTGTTGTTCAATTGCTAAGTCGTGCCCAATTCTTTGTGACCCGATTGGACTGCAGCAAGTCAGGCTTCCCTGTCCTTCACTATCTACCAGCATTTGCTCGATTTCATGTCCATCGAGTCTGTGATCCATCCAACCATCTTATCCTCTGTCACCATCTTCTCCTCTTGTCCTCAGTCTTTCCCGGCATCAGTCTTTTCTAATGAGTGGACTCCTCACATCAGGTGGCCAAAATATTGGAGCTTCAGCTTCAGCATCAGTCCTTCCAATGAATATTCAGGGTTGATTTCTTTTAGGATTGACTGGTTTGATCTCCTTGCAGTCCAAAGGACTCTCAAGAGTCTTCTCCACAACAACTTGAAAATATCAATTATCAGCCCTCTTTTTATGGTCCACCTCTCACATTCATACATGACTACTGGTAAAACCATAGATTTGACTAGACAAACCTTTGTCAGTAAAGTGCTGTCTCTGCTTTTTAACATGCTGACTAGGTTTGTCATGGTTTTCCTTTCAAGGAGAAAGTGTCTTTCAAGTTGGTGGCTGCATTCACCATCCCCGCTTATTTTGGAGCCCGAGAAAATAAAATCTGTCACTGTTTCCTTGTTCCCCATCTACTCACCATGAAGTGATGGGACCAGATGTCATGATCTTAGTTTTTGAATGTTGAGTTTTAAGCCAGTTTTTTTCACTCTCCTCTTTCACCCTCATCAAGAGGCTGCTAGTTCCTCTTTACTTCCTGCCATTAAAGTGGTATCATCTACATATCTGAGGCTGTTGATATTTCTCCCAGAAATCTTGATTCCAACTTGTGCTTCATCCAGCCCAGCATTTCACATGATGTACTACTCTGCATATAAGTTAAATAAGCAGGATGACAATATACAGCCTTGACATTCCCAATTTTGAACTAGTTCATTGTTCTATGTTCAGTTCTAATTGTTGCTTCTTGACCAGCATACAGGTTGCTCAGAAGACAGGTAAGGTGGTCTGGTATTCTCATCTCTGAGAATTTTGCAGTTTGTTGTGATCCACACAGTCAAAGGCTTTAGTCTAGTCAATGAAGCAGATGTAGACATTTTTTGGAATTCCCTTGCTTCTTCTATGATCCGTTGGGTATTGGCAATTTGGCCCGCAATTTCCTTGAAAAAGAAAGCATATTGGTAGTCTTTGACCTAAAAATCTCAACTCTAGGAATTTATCCCCAGAAACTCATTGAGTGGTGCAAAATCTATGTACAGTAGTCCCCTCTTATCTATGGTGGATGCATTCCAGGACTCCCAGTGGATGCCTGAAACTACAGATGGTACTAAACCTTATTTATATTGTCTACTTTCCTATACATGCACACCTATGACAAAGTTTAATTTATAAATTAGGGACTATAAGAGAATATCTGAATTGCCAGCATCACTACTTTTCAGCTCTGGGACCATTACTAAACAATATAAGGATTACCTGGACACAAGTACTGTTGATACTGCTCCAGTCAATCTGACACCCAAGTCAGCTACCAAGTGACTAATAAGCAGGATCCACTGGACAAAGTGATGATTCACATCCAGGGCAAGACTAAGCAGGATGGTATGAGATTTCATCTTGCTACTCAGTATGATACACAATTAAAAACATTAGTATTTTTATTTCTGAAATGTTCCATTTAATATTATCAGACTGCAATTAACCATAGGTAATTGACACCATATAAAGCAAAACAGGGGATAAGGTGGACTACTGTATGCATAAGGAAATTTCCTGCAATGTTACTTGTGTTGATAATATCCAGGAAACCTGGAACAACCACTAATAAAAGGTTTCTGAAGTGAATTATGGAACACACACTGACATTATAAGTGATAATGTAAATCTATATTTATTAACATGTGGATATATCATGCAATGAAAAGCAGGTTACCAAATAATATATAGTATGAGTCAACATATGCAATAATTTATGAATATATGTATATAGGAAATCTTCCTTAAAGTTCTGTAATTATCTCACCCTCAAGGATTAGAATGAAAACTATGATACAGGTTCCAAACTATACCAGAGTTTCTCTTTCTGTAGATGTATTTTTTTCTTCATTCTAATACAATCAAAAGCAAGTGTTTAGACAGCAACAATTATTTGGCTAATCGCATATTATGAATCAAGATATTCCATTGTACTTGGTCCACAAGGCCCTTCCATAAGAATGTCCAATTTGTTATATTTGTCTCCCTAAGAATGTTAAAGAAGCTAAAGCAATAGTTTTAGACACCCTCTGCTCTGCCTCTTAGGAGGAAATAAGTCAGTAAGACACAATAGCCCTACTTCTGATGTGGTAGTCTTCAGGAAAGAGCCCATTGACAGGTGTGTCTCTACTCAGTACATGAATATAATCCAGCTTCCCATTGGGAGAACTGGTATACATATTCTGAGCCCTAGTTATAGTCTGAAGTTGAAAATATACCCATGACGTCAGAATGAACCAAACAGTACTCCTCTTGATCACTGTGAGACAGAAAAGAAAGATTAGTAATGGAAATCCATACAACTGAACCATGTTCCAAAGTGAGACATTGACTTTGTACTAACAATAAATAACATTAATTCCATTAGGAAGGATTTTCAATTCATGAGTTTTCTATCAAAGACCAGTGTGTAGAGAGAAAGAATTGGTAATGTGTGACTGATACTGTTTCTATCTTTTCTTTTTCTCCATATGCATAACAAATGGGGTCACTTTTTAATGTCTGGTATTAAGATTTGAATCATATAGATGAGGTATGGAGAACTAAAACAAAATGCACCCCCCACCGGCCAAAAAAAAAAAAAAAAACCCTATGAATATAAGCATAGATAATTGTTTCCAAGTATGTGTATCAAAATAATAATGGTTATTTTTCTGTATTGTTGCTTCTGTTTTTTTCTTTTTTGAGCTTTTTTATATTTTTAATCTTTACAATAAGTCTGTATAATTTTCCCACAAAATAAAACATAACATTAAAGCTATTTTTAAAAGTTTTTCCTGAAAATACCACCACCTAGATCTATTTTTTTTCTTGCTTTTTCTGATTCTTTCCCTCATTATTGACTCATTGTTTTTCCATAAGACTCCCACTCCTACCACTCCACTGAAAATATACTCTTCAAGGTCAACCTTTTCATTGCAAAATTCTCAGTCCTTATTTTCTTTGACAGCTCTCTCCAGCCTTCAGCATAGTCAACTATTCCCAGCTTTGCAAAATGTCTCCTTGGCTATTCATTCTCTTATTTTTTCCCTAACTTTATGTCTGCATCTTATCTGTCTTTTTGATTGGCTTTACTTCCTCTGCTGGTTGTGAAATGTAATCTTCAGGCTCAGACCTGCTCCTTACTATGTGTCAGAGCCATTGCAGCCTGGTGAATGATTGTCCAGACTGCACTCACTATTTCAAGTGTTCCCTGAGTTCAAGCTCCATCTCTGCAACTGCCATTTCCACAGGGATATCTTGACATCACCTTAAACCCAACATGACTGAAACTACATCTGTTGGCTCAAATCAGTTTTCCCTCTAGACCTTCGTCTTTCTGCCCACAGAACTAGGTCATGATTTCATTGCTTTGCAACAGTCTTTGGCCAAAAACAAAGAAAAAGCACACAGTGATCTTTACTTACAGTAGAAAGAGCAAACAGAACAAATAGTCTGAATACCAGAAAACTTTTTAAGAGATGATTTCATGGAAGAAATCATTCCAATACATCATCATGTCAATTTAAGTGTAGCCAAAAGAGTAAATTTAACTCCAGTTTTGGAGTAGTCAGTCCCTAGAGAAAAATGCACTCATTACCAATATCAACACCTTATCCTCTAAGCCCTATGGGCTGATAATCAGGAGGAAGCACTACTCTTCTCCATCAGCTGTTTTTAAGTCTTTTTTCAGTGTCCTTCTTTGTCTGTTACCTTGTCATGCTCACAAAATATCTAATTCAGGTCTTGCTCATCTTATATCAAGATATTACAATGCAAATTTGTAACTTCATGACTGATACACTTTGCCTCCCATGTTCTGTTCCTGTTTTCATTAATTTAACCTCTAAAAAATTATCTTTGGCACTTTGCTGACTACAAGACAGAGTAGTCAGCAAAGCTGAGTATATAAGGTCTATAAAATCTGATCAAAAACTGCCTTTGTGATCTTATCCACCACTGAATTCCTTCACAAACTCTATCTGATCAGTTTTTGATAAGTGTTCTGTATGAAAGAAATAAAAGCAGTGAATGGGTAGGGGAAAAAAGAAAAACCTAGGAAGCAGGGATTATGTTAGTCATTCAGTTGTGTCTGACTCTTTACGACACCATGCATTATCCCAGCCCACCAGGCTCCTCTGTCCACGGAATTCTGCAGGCAAGAATACTGGAGTGGGTTGCCATTTCCTTCTTCAGGGGATCTTTCCCACCCAGGGATCAAACCCAGGTCTCCTGCATTGCAGGCTGAGTCTTTACCATCTGAGTCACCAGGGGAGCAACAAGGAGGGATTGGGTGGGATCTAACGAGTGTAGAAAAAGAGTTAAGAGCCTAGAACCAAGGTTTCAGGGTTCAATAAAGTAGAAGCCAAAGAAGGAGCATAAGAAAGAGCAGTCAGTGAGGTAGAAGGAAAGCTGGATCAAACATGAAATTACAAAAGAAAAGGGGGAAAGATTTTAAAACAAAGATGGAATGACCAACTACATAAGTTAAGAATGATGGTGGATCATTAAGTTAGGAATGGGGAAGTCAATGCCAAAAGCAAGATCAGTGGATTGGACCAATGAAGTCTAGAGAAGGATAAGAAGAGAGAGGAATTTGGGGAAGAAGAAACGGTGAAGGGTCCAGAGCTCTTATATCTTATTGCAGTGAGGATGGCAGAGAAATTGGATTATAGACAGATAAGTAATGTGAAGGCAGAATATTACAGTATGTTTATATACTAAGAGAAATGATCCAATAAAAGAGAAACTAATGTTGCAAGACAAAGAGGGTGTAACTGAAAGAGCAAAACATTTAGGCAGATGAAAGAGAATGGGACTGTGTGCAATTGTGGAGGGACTGCCCTTTGATAGTAACAGAGGTACTTCTTTGGTTGTAAGACAAGACAGAAGCTATGAAAACATGGGGTGAGGAAATTTTGCAGTCAAAATGTGGAGCCAGCTCCTCTCCATGGTTTCCATGTTCTCAGTCAGGCATAGGACTTGGAGTAAGGGGGTGAGTGGAGGAAGTATACAAAGTTTAACAAGAGAGAAGGTATGCAAATAAGATTTCAGAGAGTGAAAAAATTAGCTTGCTAAGAAACAACCAAAATTCCAGGGAGTACTGAGACCTAATAGAGTTTTGAAAGCATTAGGTTTTTTTTTTTTTTTTTGGCCTTACAGCACAGCAGAATCTTAGTTTCCCCATCAGAGACGAAACCTGGGGCCCCAGCAGTGAAAGTGCAGAGTCCTAACCACTGGACCCCCATGGAATTTTGGAGAGCATTACTTTAAAATGAAACTCACTTTAACTTAAAGTGAAACCAGGGTACCTGAAGGGTTAATTTTTTCCAGGTATGAAAGTGAAAGTAACTCAGTCATGTCTGACTCTTTGAGACCCAGGAACTCTCCAGGCCAGAATACTGGAGTGGGTATCCTTTCCCTTCTCCAGGGGATCTTCCCTACCCAGGGATCAAACCCAGGTCTCCCACATTGCAGGTAGATTCTTTACCAGCTGAGCCACAAGGGAAGCCCACATATGAGGAAGGGGTAATTAATACACAGGGCAGAAATGGGACTCACCCTCATGATTCATTACTGTAAGACGAACATTCTTTAAATTAAATTATTTTTCTAATGATAGTTTTCATATTTTCCTCTAGAAAAATCATAGGTCAGGTTATAATTGAATAATTTATTCTTTTTGAATTAAAAAAATCTGAAAGAATGGTAAGCAGCAATACCTATGGGTAGAAATTAAAGAGGCTTCCAACATGAAACCATTTGTAACCTGTTTGCCAATCAGTGTACATTTCCCCCTGTAAATATTGCAAAACGTCCATATGCTCACACTGCAAAAGCCCCCTTGGAGCCTCATAATCAGGCCAGTGGACCATATTGTTATGCACAACCTAACCTCTTTCCTTCTCAGGCCCCCAACAAAAGACAGCAGGTTGATAGAACTAGAGCTAATTAGCACCCTGTGCATCTTGCCTTATGCTTAGACTGCCTAAAGGAAGCTTCTTTTTTTTTTCCTTCTGGCTGATGATAAAACAGAATCAGTCTCTTTGCTCTCCGAGCTGAGTCATTTATCAATCATAATTCTGCAGAGACACTGAAAATCAAAGAAGATATAGGTATACACACACACATTCTTATGTGTAAAATGTTTTATGGTGTGTGTGTGTGCATTTGTACATATGTGTGTTTAGAACCACAGTATAAAGCAGGGGGGTGGGGGAAGTGGGCATAAATGGGGAGAGGTTGAGGGAAGAAACGCCTGGAAACTGACTATAGCTATTCCTGGAGAAGCAGGGTAGAGTAGAGTTAAAAACGAACTCCCAAGTCAAACTTCCAGGTCAAATCCTGGCTCTGACACTTATTAGGCACATGGCCCTGGGCAAGTAAATTGTCTTTTCTGGACTTCAGTTACCTTTCTTGTAAAAGAGGAATAATGATAGTAACTAAATTAAAGGTTATTGGGAGGATTAAATGAGTTCTTATTTGTAGCTCTGGCACTTGGTAGCTGGTGAGCCTAGAGATATCATTTAACCATTTGAGACTCAATTTCCTTATCAATAAAATTTATTTGGTTTTGTAAATTTTTTCCTCTCACAGGAGTCTACATTTTCTGGTATTTTAGTAATGCATTTTTATCAAATTTGTGAGGAAATAAAGATTATATTAGTTATAAATCTTCTTCAAAATAATCTGTTACAATGCCTGTGTTAACATCAGCAGCCAAAAAAAAAGAAATCTATCATTTATATTTGATTCAGGGATGTCATATGTGAACACAGAAAGCAGAAATGTCTTCCTAAAATGTGTCTACATTAATATTTAAGTTCTGTGAGGCCTTTAGCCAAAGAAGTGCACAACTGATGAAGCTCAGTCTGCAAAATTGGCTGTATAGCAGATGCCTCACCAACACAGCTGAGAGAAGTTCTAGAACAGTCACTACCAAGAGAGCACTTAGTCTCCTTCCTTCGTGTCTTCTGCTGCTTGCTTCATTAAGAAGCTTTGCCATAGCTCCATAAGGGCAGACCTATGTTTTACTTGCTCTGTATTCTGCTGGTGAGAACAGAGACGGGCACACAATAAGTCTCCAAAATGTGTGAAAAGTGAGTGAGGAAGGGAATGAAAAGGTTCATTTGATTATTTGTCTCATTTTTCATCTGCCATGATGTCAGTTCCTATAGTCTAAATCCTTTGGGTAAGGCTGTAGTAAATATTCTTTCTAATATGATGGAAGCATATAATATATATGTTTGCATAATCAATTCCTAGGAAGTGTTTAGAAAGTTCACAAGAAACTACTGATTATTTGCAATGCCTACATAACCATCTTTGCCTATAGCATAATATATTGCTTCTTATAATTTTGGTGCCCCCCCCCCACAGACACACACACACACAATCTCTTTTTCCCAATAAACACTCCATTATATCAATGATTAAAAAGACACATACTCAAAATGCTAAGGGGGAAAGCTGCTGCTGCTGCTAAGTCACTTCAGTCGTGTCCAACTCTGTGCGACCCCATAGACAGCAGCCCACCAGGCTCCCCCGTCCCTGGAATTCTCCAGGCAAGAACACTGGAGTGGGCTGCCATTTCCTTCTCTGAAGGGAGAAAGCAGGACAACAAAATTCTGGTTTGTACTTAAGGCCTTGGGCTTTAGTGTTCTATATGGCTACTGAGCTTGCAACATAGCAAATACAGATTTCAAAAGATCTTTTCTATCCCTCTGTTTTGTGATTTGTGCAGTCAAGCATGTTAGAAAGAATAAGCAACCAGAACAAAAAGCTGACCAGCAAATAGACAGCAATTTGTAATCAGTGAAGAGAATACTTTCCTCAGGTTCCAAGATTATCTTTTTTTTTTCTTTTTTAAACTCTGTTTTGCAGGCCAGAGCAAACACAATTGTATAGCACCCAATTATAACCAAGTGAAACCACTATCAAATAAGACTTTGAATCTTGGCTAGAAGAAGATGATAAATGTATTTTAAAAAGAAAGAAAGAAAGAAAATGGTAATTCCACAAGAATCATTCAGATATAAAATGTTTGGTAATTATTTTTCAAATACATTTCTGTGGCTTAACCATAATCTCATAAAGTCTTTAATGCTGCAAATCATTTGGGGATTCAGAGAACTTAATTTCTGAAAGATAGTGTGATCTATCAAAGATCATTTAATAGAATGACTTTTATTACAGCAAAGCAAATAAAGAAAGAGTAAAGGAGAAAAGATATCTAATGCAATAGAAAGAATGCTAGACTAAGGATCACAAGATCTGAAATCAAATCTTGAGTCAAACCCCTAAGTCACTTTAGGATCTAAAACACACCAATTCTGTTTTTGTCCCCCTTGAATAGTATAAGGTGATGAAAGGGAGTGTGTATTCAGCCAGTTCCTTTCCAGCTCTAAAATTATTTTTTTTAAGACTTTCAAATTTACAGAGAAGGTTGGTAGTTTACAAAAGGCTCCATATACATTATATCACTGATATTAACAACAACTTTGTAAGATCAATTCTGTTCAGTTTAGTCACTCAGTCATGTCCAACTATCTGCAATCTCATGGAATGCAGTACGCCAGGCGTCCCTGTCCATCACAAACTCCCAGAGTTTACTCAAACTCATGTCCATCGAGTCGGTGATATCATCCAACCAGCATCCTCTGTCATCCCCTTCTCCTGCCTTCAATCTTTCCCAGCATCAGGGTCTTTGCCAATGAGTCAGTTCCTCACATCAGGTGGCCAAAATATTGGAGCTTCAGCTTCAGCTCAGTCCTTCCAATGAATACTTAGGGTTGATTTCCTTTAGGATTGATTGTTTTTATCTCCTTGTAGTCCAAGGGACTCTCAAGAGTCTTCTCCAACACCACAGTTCAAAAGCATCAATTCTTCGGCATTCAGCTTTCTTTATAGTTCAAAAGTTACATCCATACATGACCACTGGAAAAAACACAGATATGACTAGACGAAGTTTTGTCAGCAAAGTAATGTCTCTGATTTTCAATATGCTGTCTAGGCTTGTCATAACTTTTCTTCCAAGGAGCAAGCACCTTTTAATTTCATGGCTGCAGTCACCATCTGCAGTGATTTTGGAGCCCAAGAAAAGAAAGTCTCTCATTGTTTCCGTTGTATACCCATCTATTTGCCATGAAGTGATGGGACCAGATGCCATGATCTTAGTTTTCTGAATGTTCAGTTTTAAGCCAGCTTTTTCACTCTCTTCTTTCACTTTCATCAAAAGGCTCTTCAGTTCCTCTTCACTTTCTGCCATAAGGGTGGTGTCATCTGCATGTCTGAGATTATTGATATTTCTCCCAGCAACCTTGATTCCAGCTTGTGCTTCATCCAGCCTGGCATTTCACATGATGTACTCTGCACAGAAGTTAAATAAGCAGGGTGACAATATACAGCCTTGACGTACTCCTTTCCCGATTTAGAACCAGCCTGTTGTTCCATGTCCAGTTCTGACTGTTGCTTCTTGATCTGCATACAGATTTCTCAGGAAGCAGGTAAGGTGGTCTGGTATTCCCATCTCTTGAAGAATGTTCCACAGTTTCTTGTGGTCCACACAGTCAAAGGCTTTGATGTAGTTAATAAAGCAGAAGTAGATGTTTTTCTGGAACTCCCTTGCCTTTTTGATGATCCAACAGATGTTGGCAATTTGATCTCTGGTTCCTCTGCCTTTTCTAAATCCAGCTTGAACATCTGGAAGTTCTCAGTTCATGTACTGTTGAAGCCTCGACTTGGAGAATTTTAAGCATTACTTTGCTAGCATGTGAGATAAGATAAGAGTTATTATCTCCATTTATAGATGATGAAATCGAAGTTTGGAGAGATGAACTCATTCCTTCAAAACCATCCTGCTACTATGATCCAAATTCAAATTTCCTCATATCAAATGCAGTGCTTTCTCAAACATAGTACACTGACTCCCCAGTACTATTTACCCTAAAGTACAAAGTATCTCTCAAAAGTCAGATTTTTGTATGACACACATATGGTAATGCAATTAAGTAGTAAAGGATTTCTTGGAACTGGACATGACCTTTTCTATTAAACAATAAAGCAGTTTGACTATGAACTACAACAAGTTCATATTATTCTTTCAAAGTCCTCCAGCCAAAGATCGACAGGAACACACCATAGTTAAACAACTAAGATTTACCATTCATTGCAGTGAGAGGCAACAGACACCATAGGAACCGTGGGACAACTCAGTAAGAAGATAACAGGGCTTGTTAGAGGATTTGGGTATATATATGATGATTGGGGAAAAACGTCAAAGAAGCAGTTTTGCTGTGAATCAGATGCTGTCAGGAAGTGGGGTTGTTGTTGCTGTTCAGTCACTCAGTCATGTAGACTTTTTGCAACACCATGGACTGTATCATGCCAGGCTCCTCTGTCCTTCACTACCTCCTGGAGTTTTCTCAGACTCATGTCCATTGAGTTGGTGATGCCATCCAACTAGCTCATCTTCTTTCACCCCCTTCTCCTGCCCTCAATTTTTCCTCCCCGATGGTCAGATGGTAAAGAATCTGCCTGCAATGCAGGAGACCTGGGTTTGATCCCTAGGTTGGGAAGATCCCCTGGAGAAGGGAATGGCTACTTACTCCAGTATGCTTGCCTGGAAAATTCCACAGACAAAGGAGCCTGGTAGGCTACAGTCCATAGGGATGCACAGAGGTGCACACGCCTGAAGCAACTTAGCACTCAGGCTTTGGGAGGCCAGTCTAAAACAAAGGTAAAGCTATAACAGGTAAAGAAACAGCAGTAGCATTAGCCAGGATATAGGAATATGTGATCATTTTTTGTAATTTGCACAGTGTTCATCTTTGTCTACATTCAGATGTGATTATGGAGTGGACTTGTTGTATCCCTAACCTGTCATGGTCACAGAGGGACCTTGTATGATGATGTTCTGTGAATGTGTTTACGTGCAACAAGAGAATACCAAGCTATGAGTGCCAGACAATCTTGTAGAAACACTCAGGTAGAGCTCCTGGATGTCAGAGGCACGTGTTCTCTTTTTCAAACCCACTTAACCATTGTATTGTTTGGCCTTGCTGGTGATGGAGGAGGGAAAATCTTAGACAGAAAAAGAGAAAGAGTCTATTCTTTCTGAAAAAACACTTTTTCAATCACTACTTCTATGGCAAATAGTATACAAAGTTAAAACATAAAGAAGAGACTGGGAGAAAATAATTGCAATGTGTATAATAGAAAATATAAAGCTAACATATAAATCAAAAAGAAAAGCAAATAATCCAATTGAAAAAGACAGTGAACAAAGATAGGGGTATGGGATTAAGAGATACAAAATACTTTGTACAAAATAGATAAGCAACAAGGTCATACTGCATAGCCCAAGTAAATATAGCCATATCTTTGTAATAGGTTTAAATGGAGCATAATCTATAAAAGTATTGAATCAAAGAAAAAGAAAGAAAGGGAGGAAGGAAGGAATGGTGGACAGAAAAAAGCAATTTGCTGAATTGTTTGATTGCATAAGAACAGATATTCAACTTCACTATTCAAGAGGTAAATATAAATTAAAACAAAAGGGCAATTTGCTTCCATCTGATTGATTAAAAAAAAAGAAAATGGCGTAAGAATAGGAAATGCTCCCACACTGTTGGTTAGGAGTATACAAAGTACAATTAGTTTGCAGGATATTTTGGCAATACCTGCCAAACTTTAATATGCACATTATACTTTTAGGAAGCTTTACTATAGAAATGGGGTTTCCCAGATGGCGCTAGTGGTAAAGAACCCTCTTGCCAATGCAGGAGACAGAAGACTTGGAATGGATCCCTGGATTGGGAAAATCTGAAGGAGGGTGTGGCAACCCACTCCAGTATCTTAGCCTAGAGAATTTCATAGACAGAGGAGCCTGGTGGGCTACAGTCCATAGAGTCGCAAAGAGTCGGACATGACTAAAGCAACTGAAAAACAACAACAAATGTCTGCTAAACTGCTTCAGAAAATTAAAATAATTAGATGGGTCTATATGTCTATTTCAAATTCTAAAAGATGATGCTGTGAAAGTGCTGTACTCAATATACCAGCAAATTTGAAAAACTCAGCAGTAGCCACAGAACTGGAAAAGATCAGTTTTCATTCAAATCCTGAAGAAAGGCAATGTCAAAGAATGTCCAAACTACTGCACAATTGCACTTATCTCACATGCCAGCAAAGTAATGCTCAAAATTCTCCAAGCGAGGCTTCAACAGTACATGAACTGAGAACTTCCAGATGTTCAAGCTGGATTTAGAAAAGGCAGAGGAACCAGAGATCAAATTGCCAACATCAGTTGGATCATAGAAAAAGTAAGAGAGTTGCAGAAAAGCATCTACTTCTACTTTATTGACTATGTCAAAGCCTTTGTGTGGATCACAAGAAACTGTGGAACAACCTTCAAGAGCAGACTACCTTACCTGCCTCCTGAGAAATCTGTATGCAGGTCAAGAAACACCAGTTAAAACTGGACATGGAACAATGGACTAGTTCCAAATTGGGAAAGGAGTACATCAAGGCTGTATATTGTCACCCTACTTATTAAACTTCTGTGCAGAGTACATCATGTGAAATGCTGGGCTGGATGAAGCACAAGCTGGAATCAAGGTTGCTGGGAGAAATATCAATAATCTCAGACATGCAGATGACACCACCCTTATGGCAGAAAGTGAAGAGGAACTGGAGAGCCTTTTGATGAAAGTGAAAGAAGAGAGTGAAAAAGCTGGCTTAAAACTGAACATTCAAAAAACTAAGATCATGGCATCTGGTCCCATCACTTCATGGCAAATAGATGGGTATACAATGGAAACAATGAGAGACTTTCTTTTCTTGGGCTCCAAAATCACTGCAGATGGTGACTGCAGCCATGAAATTACAAGACGCTTGCTCCTTGGAAGAAAAGCTATGACAAACTTAGACAGCAAATTAAAAGTGGATACGTTACTTTACCAACAAAGGTCTGTCTAGTCAAAGCTATGGCTTTTCCAGTAGTTACGTATGGATGTGAGAGTTGGACCATAAAGAAAGCTGAATGCCGAAGAATTGATGCTTTTGAACTGTGGTGTTAGAGAAGACTTGAGAGTCCCTTGGACTGCAAGGAGATCAAACCAGTCAATCCTAAAAGAAATCAGCCCTGAATATTCATTGGAAGGACTGTTCCTGAAGCTGAAGTTCCAATACTTTAGCCACCTGATGTGAAGAGCTGATTCATTGGCAAAGACCCTGATGCTGGGAAAGATTGAAGGCAGGAGGAGAAGGGGATGACAGAGGATGAGATGGTTGGATGGTATCACCAACTCGATGGACATGAGTTTGAACAAGCTCCGGGAGTTTGTGATGGACAGGGAAGCCTGACGTGCTGCAGTCCATGAGGTCGCAAAGAGTCAGACATGACTGAGCAACTGTAAAGAACCGAACTGATATGGCATAGAGTAGAATGAATCAAAGATACAGAACAAGAAAAGTAACTTATTAAATAATATTTAATATCTCATTTTGGTTAAAATATTATATATATAATATTTGCATATATGTGTATCCTACATATGTATGATATATGCATGTATATACTTAAATAAATATAAAACTTTCTGTATATGAACATACGAATTGCAAACTGTTTCCTCTAAAGACTTCCCTGATGGCTCAGATGGTAAAGCGTTTGCCTACAATGTGGGAGACCCGGTTTCTATCCCTGGGTCAGGAGGATCCCCTGGAGAAGGAAATGGCAATCCACTCAGGTACTCTTGCCTGGAAAATCCCATGGACGGCAGATCTTGGTAGGCTACAGTCCATCCAGTCGCAAAGAGCTGGACATGACTGAGTGACTTCATTTCATTTTTTTTTCTCCTCTAAAGATCATGGGTGCAATTTAATTTGGGAGAATGTAAGGTGGGCAGCATGGTGAGAAGTCTAATTTTTCTGTATACATGTCTATTTTGGTTGAAATTTTTATAAGAAAATATTATTCTCATAATAAAAAGCTAAATAATAAAATAATATCTTATGAAACATCTAGCTGAGATGGAGTAACAGGGAATGAAGTTATATTCCTGGCAGAAACCACTAAAAACACTGGATGATATATATGACGCAATGGTTTTCACATGTTGGAGATAAGGTCCAGCTAGAGAGGAAACAAAATGAAACCTTGCTTCCTGGATGGGAAATTTCAGGCTGCATCACACAGAGAGAGAGAATGTAAGTGGAACTCAGTGGCTTCCCTAAGCTGAGAGAGCTGAGAATCTAAAGATGGAAAACAGTGAGAATTCTGAAGGCAGAATACAAGAGAAAAAATGCACAAAGAGAAGACTGTAGAGACATGTAGAGGGTCTCTTCAACTCCTTATCTGAGCACTGATTAGTGCATGAATATGAGAATATTACCTGAGGCTGGAGAAAGACTCACAAGAAAAGAGCAGAAAGAACAGTTCTTGGAGCTCCCACAGGACAAGAAACATTTCCTATTCCCACAACTCAGAGTAAAATACCTTGTGTTTCAGATGGCATCAGGTAGTGTCCTCAGAGGGCATTGCTTCTGTATTGGACAAAAATCAGTCCTAGATTAATAGCTTGTCTGGTCCTGTCTAATGAAGCTTACAAACAAGCCTCAAAAGAATCAAATTGTTTCCAAGTAAATTAAAAGCAACTCAGATTTAATTTTGAGAATAATTTTAAGGGACAAAATACAGCATCAAAAAAGTAAAACCTACATTGTCTGGCATCAAATAAAAACTTACCAGGAATTTAAGTAATCAGGGAAATAGGACCAGTAATGAGATAAAAGCCATTCAACAGAAACAGACCAGAAAATGGCACATGTGATCAAATGATTAGACAAGAACATTAGAACATCTATTGCAACTATATTCCATGTGCTCAAGTCACAAGAGGAAAGGCTGAACATGTTAAGTAGACATATGAAATATATAAAATAAATCTAACTTCTAATAATGTAAATTACAGGTCTGAGACTAAAAGTAAAAACTCACACAAAAATAAATAGATAACCTGAACAGCACTATATCTATAAAAAGAAATGGTAGTTTTAGTAAAACTTTCATACAAAGAAAATTCCTGAGCAAAAGACTTCTCATGGGAATTCTGACAACTATCCAAACAATAAGTAATACAAATTTTCCACAAACTCCTCCAGAAAATTTACAGGGGAAAAAATCATTCCTCATTATATAAGTCCAACATTACCTCAATACAAAAACCAGACAATATCATTACAAGAAAAGAAAACTGCAGACCAATGTCCTTTATGAGCAAAAATTTTAAAAATCTTAACCAATTTTCAAACAGATTTAAAAATATGCAAAGTATATAATATACCATGACCAAGTAAATTTTATGTAATGTTGGATTAACATTAGAAAAATAATCAATGTTATTCAACAATCAATGTACCAGAAAAGAACAAAACATATGATCATCTCCAAAGATGCAGAAAAAGCACTTGACAAAACCCAATATCCACTCCTGATAATAGAACTAGAAAAGGACTTCCCCATCTGATAAAAGATATCTATTTTAAAAAGCTAAAGCTAATATGAAAATGATCAAATGCTTTCCTTCTAAAACAAGGAAAAGATAATTAATGCAGACCACTTCTTTTCAACATTGTATTAGTGTTTCTAGTCAATGCAATAAGGGGAGAAAAATAAATAAAATTCATCCATAATGAAAAAGAAGGGGTAACACTGTTTATTAAGAGGCAGCCGTATTACCTAGGTAGAAAAACCTTAAAATCTACAAAAAATTTCTATAATGAGTGAGTTTGGCAATATTGTGGAATACAAGATCCATATTCAATAATCCATGATATTTCTATGCTGAAATGGTGAAAATTAGAGTACTCTTGCCTGGAAAATCCCATGGACACAGGAGCCTGGTAGGCTGCGGTCCATGGGGTCGCTAAGAGTCACACGACTGAGCGACTTCACTTTCACTTTTCACTTTCATGCATTGGAGAAGGAAATGGCAACCCACTCCAGTGTTCTTGCCTGGAGAATTCCAGGGACGGGGGAGCCTGGTGGGCTGCCATCTATGGGGTCACACAGAGTTGGACACAACTGAAGCGACTTAGCAGCAGCAGCAGCAGCAACACTAAAAATATGAAATACATAGGAATAAATTTGACAAAGGACACACACAAAAAAACTGAAATTAATGAAAATTTGAATAGCTGAGATGCGTATTATACACATGGGTTGGAAGACTCGATATTGTTATGATTTCATTCCTCCCCCAAATTATCTACAGAATCAGTACAATCTTAATCAAAATCTCAGTAGTCTTTTTCAAATTAAATGAACAAGCTAATTCTAAAAGTTACATGAAAATTCAAAAGATCTAGAATACTCATTAAAACTTTAAAAAAGAAGACCAAAATTGGACAACTAACACTATCTGATTTACAGATTTATTATAAAGGTATGGTAACCAAGATGGTTAGGTATTGTCATTAAGATATACACAGAAATCAAAACAGAAGAATATGGAGCCCAGAAATTGACCCACACAAAATGGTCAGTTGATTTTGACAGTTTCCTAAAGATAATTCAGTGGAAAAAGGATAGTTTTCTCAACAAAAACACTAAATAAACCCTAGATATCCATATACAAAACAATAATATTAGCAATAATAAACAACTTTAATCCTCACGTCACACCATATACAAATATTTACTCAAAATACATCATAGATCGAGATATAAAATATCCAACATAAAATTTCTGGAAGAAAGTGTAGGGCAATATCTTTGGGCAAATATTTCTTAAATATAGCACAAAGGCCTGAAATATAAAAGAAAATATCAATAACTTGTACTTCACAGCAATAAAAATTTTTCTTCCAAAATGGCTGTTAAGAGAACAAAAAGGCAAGTGAAAGATTTGAGAAACTATTTGCAAATATCTCAGAGAGTTCCCTCACTCCTTTGCCATATGAAGACACAGCCAAAAGGCATCAGTTCTGAACCAGGAAGTAGGTCCTTACCAGCCACAACACAAAATCTGCTGGTGTGATATCCTGAACTTCTCAGTCTTCAAATGTATCAAAAATAATTTCTGCTGTTTATGAGCTACATTGCCTGTGGTACTTTGTGTTTTTTCATTACCTTTTTTATTCTAAAGTTATTGATTATTCAAAAAAAAAAAGTCAGCACTTGGGCTAATACCATCATTTAATGGCTGTTTTTATGACTTTGCTACATAGCATATTTTCAAAATGCTCTTAAATTTAGCTATAGCATCCTGAACAGACTTGTCATTGTTCAGTCACTAAGTCTTGTCCAACTCTTTGGGAATCCCATGGACTGTAGTATGCCAGGATTCCCTGTCCTTCACTATCTTCCAGAGTTTGCTCAAATTCATGTCCACTGAGTTAGTGATGCCATCCAACCATCTCATTCTCTGTTGTCCCCTTCTCCTCCCACCTTCAATCTTCCCCAGCATCAGGATCTTTTCCAATGAATCAACTCTTCACATCAGATAGCCAAAGTATTGGAGCTTTAAGCTTCAGCATCAGTGCTTCCAATGAATATTCAGGATTTATTTCCTTTAGGATTGACTGATTTGATGCCCTTGCAGTCCAAAGGATGCTCAAGGGTCTTCTCCAGCACCACAATTTGAAAGCAATGCAGTAAATGTATTTTGTAGACATTAAACACCATAATCAGTAAGCTTTACGTAAGGGACATTATTTTAGATAATCTGAGTAGGAATGGTTTATCCAATTTAAAGGCCTTAATGAAGAACAGAACTGAAGCTTTCTTGAAGAAGGAAATTTGCCTGTGAATATTACCTTCAACTAAAGCCCAAGAGTTGCAGGCTGAACTTCCTGATGCGCTGCCTTATGGATTTCAGATGTGCCTAGCAAGCCCCCAGAATCAAGCAAGGCAATTTCTTCTAATAAATTTCTTTAGACTGATAGATGATAGATACATAGATAGATGAATGATAGAAACATTAAATACATAGACACATAGATGAATATAGATATATCCTACCATATTTATATTATAGTATAGATATGGTTCTGATTTCTGGTGAAACCTGATTTGTGCACTCAAAAATAGAATATAGAAATAAAGAAATAGAAACTTTAAAAAGAACTAAATAAAAATTCTGCAGATGAAAAGAACAATAACTGAAAAACTTAAAAATTACTAGAGGGGGTTAAACCAGATTAGAAATATTCACACTGGTTCCCCCCCCCCAAAAAAATAAAATGCAAATAGAGCTATATAAAATGGAAAGAGATTGAATTAGTAATCAAAAACCTTCCCCCAAAGAAAAACTCAAGTACAGATGACTTCTCTGATGAATTTTGTCTAACTTTAATG
Source organism: Cervus canadensis (assembly GCF_019320065.1). NCBI lineage: Eukaryota > Metazoa > Chordata > Mammalia > Artiodactyla > Cervidae > Cervus > Cervus canadensis. The sequence continues at coordinate 109,005,661 of NC_057419.1, forward strand.
ATAGATAACATTATCCTTCACAAACTTTTCCCAAAAATATGAGGATGAATTGCATCCCAACTCATTCAGTAAGGCCAGTATTATCCTAAATCTGAAATAAGACAAAGCTTACTTGTCTTATAAAACCACAGAACACTAACTCTCATGGATATACAAGCAAAAGTTGCTAGCAAAATATTTTCAAACTCACACAGCAATATTTGAAAATGATTATACACCATAAGCAAGTCAGATTTGTCCAAGGAATACAAGGCTGGTTTTCACATGTGAAAATTAATGTAACATACTATATTAATAGAATCAAGTCCCCAAACCACATCTCAATAGACACAGAAAAAGCTTTTGGCAATCCAATATACTTTCATGATTTAAAAAAAAAAAAAAACTGAGACATTTTGCCAAGAGGAAATGCAAATGACCAATAGACTCATGAAAAGATGCTCAACATTGCTAATCATCAGAGAAATGCAAATCAAAACCACAATGAGCTCACACATTTAAGAATGGTTATCATCCAAAAGAACACAAATAATAAGTGTTGATGAGAATTCAGAGAAAATGGAACCCTTATAGATTGTTGGGGGGATTTAAATTGAGGCAACCACTGTGGAAACCAGTACGGAGATTCCTCAAAAAACTAAACATAGAACTACCATATGATCCAGCAATTCCACTCCTGGGAATATGTCCAAAAAAAAACCAAAAATGCTAATTTGAAAAGATACATGCATCCCAATGTTTATAGTGGCATTATTTACAATTGAAAAGTTATGGAAGCAACCTAAGTGTCCATCAACAGATGAATGAATAAAGAAAATAAGTTTGATACACACACATACCATGCACACAATGGAATACTACTCTGTCATGAAAAATATTAAATTTTCGCCTTTTGCAACAACATAGATAGACTTGGAGGGCATTATGCTAAGCAAAATAAGTCAAATAGAGAAAGATAAACACTGTATGATAGCACTTAAATGTGGACTCTAAAAAATACAACAAACTAATACAACAAAAAAGAAGCAGATTCACAAATATAGAGAACAAACTGGTGGTTACCATTGGGAAGAAGAAAGTAGAGAGTGGCAATATAGCAGTGGGGTTAAGAGGTATAAACTATTATATATTAAAAAGTTACAAATATATATTGTATAACATGTGGATAATAGCCAATATTTTATAATATCTATAAATGAAGTATAACTTTTAAAAATTGTGAATCACTATATTTTATACCAGTTACTTATATAATATTGTGCATAAACTATACTTTGATTTAAAACAAATGAGCCTTTTGCATCCAGTATATTATAGCTAGAAAGATGTGTAAATGCTTCCCTTAAGAAAGAATGGGGAATGGGAAAGTGATGCAATAAGTAAATATATCCTATGCATACAGTCATTATATATAATTATCGCTATGTCTTAATTTACTCTGATATGCGTAAAATTCCTATTCCCCATTAGTTTACTTCTGAGTTACCAGTGTATTGGATATTTGAATAGTTCTGATATGTTTATTTACTATTAATCATTTCATTTAATGCAATATATTATATATATTCCTGCTGAATTTATGTCCAATTTTAACAATAATTTGTCCACTTACTTATTAAGTAATCACTATTCTGAGAAAAATAGAATTAAGATATTTAAGTCAACATGTATATTTAAGTATTCTAAGTATTTTAAGTGGATCATCTTGTTCTCTCCAAAGAGGTTTTTTTCCCAGAAGTCACAAGGACAAATAAGCAGTTTTTTTTGTTTGTTTTTTTTTTTAGTTTTTCAATGTTGTACATTGCTGGCATTTATTTGATTCTCTTACAAAAAAATATTGAGGGAAATTACTACTCACTATTAAGTTATGCATATTTTAACAGATAAATGCACCTATAGACTAAATAGAAAGAAACAAAATCCTAAAACACTCCAAAACAGTAAATTCTCCCCTCAGTAAAATACATTATTAGCATAAACAAACAGAATTTTTTAAAAAGCCAAAAAACCCCAAATAGGATAGATTTTTAAAATCCATGTAAATAAACTGTATCCTCACTAATACCTTAATTTATACCATAAGGTTATGACAAAGTCATTTCAAAATCTATATTACATTGAAGAAATCAGGCAATTCAGCCTGCCTTCTTTTCATCACTGTACATATACTTACAAATAGATTTGAAGATACTTCCCAGATGTTTTTCATATGATGCTTTTTTTAGACACAGGAAGCAAATGAGCATTTTCACATAAACTTGTTTTTTAATAAGTTGGTGGCTGATGGTGCAGGTGTCTGAAGGAGTATCAAGAGGCTCCCAGCATTCCTTGGGGCTTGTCCACCTAGGGATCTCTTATAGGATACAAGCACAGGACTGGGGCCTCTGACTCCCATTTCAGTACCAAAAACTGAAAGAGCTGCTCTGATTTTCTTACAGTCAGATATACAAGGACTTAAGCTATTAAAAAACTTCCAAATGATCCAACTGTGATTGCTATTTTTGTCAGAACCAGCTCTAAGTAATGCTCAGAACATTTTGTACTCCAAATTTTAATAGGTAATGTTTCTCCTAAACAAAGTCCCAGAATACTTTTTATATGAAGCTTGAGTAGAGATTTATAAATTACCCATATAAGGCTGTTTCAGTATTTTGGAAGATTATGATATAACAATTATATTGAATTCAAGGTACTTTTTGAGTGGTGGGGGATATTATCTCATTCATTCCATCACCTCATTTTACAGATTTTACATCCCAGAAAAGAAATGACTTCTGGCAATTCATATGGCCAAACAGTGAGAAAACTAATAGTAGAAACCAGATCTCCTGCCCACAATCCCACTAATCCCTTATTCCTTGATCTTTCCACTATACCACCTCATCTACTGTTGAGTTCAAAGTTTTAAAAAAAATGGCTGAAATGTGTCCAAAATAGTTTCTTAATTTTTGAACTAATTTTTCAATTCAAACTTCTGAAGAGTATAAGAAAGGACATTTTATTTTATAGCTAATAAACTAAACTTTTTTTTTTCTCAAGTGGAAAGGCAGAAACTAAGTTGACCAGTCTTGCGCACAATATCATTTTCAAGCACATCCTTGATTGAAAAAAAAAAAAAAAACTGAAAGAAACATAAACAACACTGACTGTTACATGAAGCATATGACAGGTTGGTAAGTGCTTTCGATCCTTCAAGCGGGAAGGAAAAATGGAGTAAATGATCTCTATACAACTGTAGAATACTACCATACCCTCCACCCGGGGAGCCTACCTTCTACATGCAAACAGAAAAGGAAATAAAAATGAAGTAAGCACTTCAGTCATGTATAACTAAACTGAAAATATATAGTATATGGTGCTGTACATGAGAGTGTCAAGTGTGAAGTTAATCACCACAGTGAGAGAGCCAGCTAACTAAATCAGGGAGAAAAATGGGATTACAAAATGATCTTGAATAGCACTTTGGGCAACCAATTACCATAGACTAAGTGAGGTTATATACAGGTTCACAAAGACAAATATAATGCAGTCCACAATGGAAAGCAGTCCCTTAACATAGTCCATTCAAATGAGATTTGGGATTTTAGTTGACAGTTAACTTAATATGAATTGACTAGCAATTAAAAAAAAAAAAAAAAAACCTAAGGGCTTCCCTGGTGGCTCAGTGGTAAAGAATTCACCTGCCAATTCAGGAGACATGGGTTTGATTCCTGGTCTGGGAAGATTGCACATGTTGCAGAGCAACTAAGTCTGGGAGCAGCAACTACTGAGACCAAGTGCCACAACTACTGAAGCCTGTGCACCCTAGAGCCTGTGCTTCACAACAAGAGAAGTCACCACAATGAGAAGCCCACACACTGCAACTAGAGAGTAGCCCCCATTTGCCACAACTAGAGAAAAGCCCATGCAGCAACTAAGACTCAGCACAGCCAAAAGTAACAAACTAAAAAAATAAATAAAAATTACAAAATAAAACTAATGTGATCTTAGGCACATACATTGAAATATGATATCCATAATAGGAGAAAGACTAGTTTCACTCTGTTTAACACAACCTTGAGTAAATTATTTAACTTCCATGTGCTTCAGTATCCTCATTGGTCAAATGAGAAAAAAAATGCCAAACTCCTAGGACTGTTGTAAGAATTAAATGAATTAATACGTGTAAAGTGCTCCACATAGTACTTGATGCTCAATAAAATATATCTTCTATTATTAAGATCATTATTTATTATTATTGTTAAGTACATTCTAAAGTATTGAATTCACTGACACTTTTTTTTAAAGGGCACAGATCAACTAGGAACTGTTCAGTAGAAAGTAATCAAGAAGGTAAAGGGGGAAAAAACCTTAAAACCACATTAAATAAGGATCATATGTGAACCAGCACATTTAACATGGAGAAAAAAGTGATTTTGAGTATTGTAGAAACTGTCACCACATATCAGAAAGGCTATCATGTGGAAGAGGAAGCAAATTTCTTCTCCAAGTCTCAAGACAATGGGTAGAAAATACAGGGAGACAAGATATGTTTTAATACCTTAAAGACTGTTCTAATCAACAGAACTGTCCACAGATGGAGTGGGCTGCCTTAAGAAGCAGAGTTCAAGCATTACTGGCATGCTTGTTTGGCTAGGATTTTGAAGACAGAGTTTGCATATCAGATGGTTGGGTAGGCCTAAATGACAACTAAAATTCAGTTCTTTTCCAGACATGAGACTCTGTAACTTTATGCCAGTTCTCCAAACACACTTTGGTAGACAAGCCAGTATAGTGAGATGCAGCCCAAAGTTTTTCTGAGGGAAGAGGATTCCCATTATCATACCACTAGTAACAGTCTCCAAAGCAATACTGAGACCATGGTTATCCAGATGAACCACATAGCCAGATACTTAGAACTGCAAAATGTGGTAATCCACAGGGGGAAAAAATCATAAATATATGAAAAGCTGCTCAAGCTCTCCAAAATCACAAAACAACGCATGTTTAAACTGTTATTTAATTGCTAGCATCATTAAAGCTTAATGATGTTAAGGGCTGGAAATGGATGCAGAGAAATAGAAACCCTCATGTACTGCTGATGAGAAAAGTTGGCATTCCTCAGTATCTATCCTAGAACACTCACAAAAAGAAAATGCAGACTTGTTTGTCATAATGAAGAACTACAAGATATCCAGATATGCATCAAAGTGTTAAGGATTAATAAAATATGGTAGACTTATTCCATTGAAAAGTTTAAAAGAAGGAAGTAGATCTATATGCACTAACTTGGACAATTTACAAGACTCATATAATAACGAAAAATGAAAGTAGGCTGCACAACAATGCATACAATATGAGACAATTTAAGTTAAAAATACACAAAGAGACAAAAAGCAAATAAAATATTTCTATAGAAACATCCATATTTATATAAAGACATAGAAAAATTCCTAAAAGATATACATTAAACTGATGGGAAAGGGAGGAGGAGCCAAGATGGCGGAGGAGTAGGACGGGGAGACCCCTTTCTCTCCTACAAATTCATCAAAAGAATAACTGAACGCAGAGCAAACTTCACAAAACAACTTCTGATCGCTAGCTGAGGTCATCAGTCGCCCAGAAAAGCAGCCCATTGTCTTCGAAAGGAGGTAGGACAAAATATAAAAGATAAAAAGTGAGACAAAAGAGCTAAGGATGGAGATCCGTCCCGGGAAGGGAGTCTTAGGCAGCATTGCTTGGGGTAGGGTCCAGGCCTGAGTGCCCTGAGGGCAATCGGAGGGAGCTTCTGTGAGGTGCCAACTTGAACTGTGGGGGACCAAAAGAGAGAGAGAAAATTAACCGGCCAGAACACACTGCCGGCCGTTCGCAGAACAAAGGGACCGAGAAAGTCCAGAGAAGAGCTCGCAGGCTGCGGACCGGCCCAGCCCCGCCGGAGGCAGGAGGCAGGGGGGAGGGGAAGGTCGCGGCGAGACACAGGGCGCAGGCACCCGACCAGCGCGGGCGGGGACTGGGGCTGGGGACGCGGAGGGCGGAAGGCACAGGCACCCAACTGGCGCCAGCGGAAACTGAGACTGCTTCCGCGGAAGGGAGTGAGTGCGCCACACCTGGGGAGAATGCGCCCATCAAGCCCCTCGCTGCCTGGACCGCTCTGACGGGGAAGGCACAGAGAGCAGGCGCAGCTTTTTGTTCTGTGCTTTTGTGGAACACCCGAGGGCTGGAACCTCGCGCAGCGTGGGCCGCGCTCCATATAGAGCAGCCGGGAGCCTGAGCAGCGCAGACGGAGAAAGCAGCGTCAGCCCCTCCCGGCAGCGCCAGCCCCTCCCCGCAGAGCGACGGAACTAGCTACCTGAATAAGAGTCCACCTCCGCCCGCCTGTGTCAGGGCGGAAATGAGGCTCTGAAGAGACCGGCAAACAGAAGCCAAATAAACAAAGGGAACCGCTTCAGAAGGGAGTGGTGCAACAGATTAAAATCCCTGTAGAAAACACCGACTACACCGGAAGGGGCCTGTAGATATCGAGAAGTGTAAGCTGGAACGAGGAGCTATCTGAAACTGAGCGGAACCCACACTGACCGCAACAGCTCCAGAGAAATTCCTAGATATATTTTTACTTTTTTTTAAGTAAGGAAAAAAATTTTTTTTTTATTTTTTATTTTTTCTCTTTTATTTTCCTTTAAAATTCCCTATTACTCCCCCATTACTCCTTAACTTTCGTTTTCATAGATTTTTACGATTTTTTTAATTAGGGAAAAAAATTTTTTTTTTCTTTTTCTTTTTTTTTAATTTTTTCTTCTTTTTTTTTCTTTCCTTTTTCTCTTCTATTTTCTATTTTTCTTTTACTCTTATTTCTTTTAAAGTCCTCTAGTACTCCTCTACTACTCCTTAATTTTCATTTTCAATACACTATAACCTTACAAAAAAAAAAAAGAGAAGCCCTATTTTTAAACCGAAGATTATTCTCTCCCAATCTTGACTCTCTGTTTTCTACCTCAGAACACCTCTATTTCCTCCTTTCCCCTTCTCTTCCCAATCCAATTCTGTGAATCTTTGTAGGAGGCTGGGCTACGGAGAACACTCTGGGAACAGACAGCTGCGTAGATCTCTCTCTCCTCTTGAGTCCCCTTTTTCTCCTCCTGCTCAATCTCTATGTCCCTCCTCCCTTCCTCTCTTCATGTTAACCTGTTAACTCTCTGGGTGTCCCCTAACGGGGGGAGAATCTTTGCCATTTAACTAGAAGTTTTATTATCAGTCGTATAGTTGAGAGTCCTTCCTGAGACTACAGAAGAATAAAACTGAAATCCAGAGGCAGGAGAACTTAAGCCCAACCTGAGAACACCAGAAAACTCCTGATACATGGAAACTTTAAGTAATAATGGACCGTCCAAAAGCCTCCATTACCTTACCACTGAAACCAACCACCACCCAAGAGCCAATAGTTTGAGCAAGACATACCACCAAACTCCAAGCAACGCAAGGAACATAGCCCTGAACGTCAACATACAGGCTGCCCAAGGTCAACCTAACAATAGACCATCTCAAAAACTATTACTGGGCACTCCATTGCTCTCCCAAAGAGAAAAATCAAGTTCCACGCACCAGAAACAACTTGACGCAAGCTTCCCTAACCAGGCGGAACCTGACAAGCCAATCGTCTAACCCCACCCACTGGATTAAATCCTCCCACAATAAAAAGGAACCACAGACCTCCAGAATACAGAAAGCCCACTCCAGACACAGCAATCTAAACAAGATGAAAAGGCAAAGAAATACCCAACAGGTAAAGGAACATGAAAAATGCCCACCAAGTCAAACTGATGGGAAAGGAAAAGGCACTAACCCAGTGGTAAAAGGTACTTTAGTATAATATGTAATGCTTAGAATTTTTCATAGCTTGTTTGTTTAATTAAAAATAAATATTTAAATTGGAAAATAAGATAAAACTAAGGCTGGTAAGGACACTAGAACTCATTGATCTAGCTAATTCATTTTACAAATGAAGAAAATTGAGGCTCAGACTTGCTAAGAAATTTATTCAAAACCTTACAGGTATTTAATGGTAGAGTCAGAACTACAGAACGTTGTGTATAGTCTTGAGTCAAGAAGTCTGGATCTGGGTCTTAACTCTACATATTAGGTATATGACCTTGGGAAGCCCCCTTTGTATGATTCTTAGCTTCCTCTTATTTACACTGAGGGTTGCTTATTCAGGATTCATTCAGCTACAAGGAACAGAGGCCCAACTTAAACTAGTGGAGACTCAAGGGATATATGTCATCTTAAAAAGAGAAGAGTGGAGCAGATCTCAAGCATCACTGCATTCAGGCAAGTAAATAATGTCCCCCAGACCAACTGTATTCTTCTCCAAACTTCATTATTCATGTGGCTCCAGTGGGATTGTCAATCATAGTTACCTTGCATCCCTCTGGGTGTTAGGGAGGGTATATTTCCCCCAAAAAAAAGAGATGCCACAATGAAAAAATGGAGAAGAAATTTGAATGGGTATAAACAGAAAAGATTAATTGCCTAATAACCTTATAGTATGGATGAAAGGAGCAAACAAAATTTAAGGATGGAAGAGCCTGGCAGGCTTCAGTCCATAGGGTCACAAAGAGTCAGATACGACTTAAGTGATTGAGCACACAGCACATTGCACACACTGTATAGTGCTACACAAACAAGAAAAGTTATTAAACCATATGTCTAAACCCCTAGCAGCCTATAATTTCCATCCTCCCATATTGTATCTTTACCAATAGGTTCACAATGGTCCCCTTTCTCCCTGATGTTTCTGTCATACACTCCCTTCTTTGTCAATGTTCCATAAGATCTATTGTATTCTTATTAAAATAATTAGAAAATGTTCACTAAAAAATGTTCTTACTTCAAACTTTGGAAGTAAAAGAGTGAAAACCATGCAAATTTTGTAGATATTAACAATGACATTGACAGAAATTATCAGTCGTTGTTCAGTCGCTCAGTTTTGTCTGACTCTTGCAACCCTATGGACTACAGCACGTCAGGATTCTCCCTGAGCTTGCTCAGACTCATGTCCATTGAATTGGTGATGCCATCCAACAATCTTGGCCTCTGTCGTCCTCTTCTCCTCCTGCCTTCTATCTTTCCCAACATCAGGGTCTTTTTCAATGAGTCGGCTCTTCACATCAGGTGTCCAAAGTATTGGAGCTTCAGCTTCAGCCTCAGTCCTTCCAATGAATATTCAGGATTGAGTTCTTTTAGGATTGATTCGTTTGATCTTGCAGTCCAAGGGACTCTCAAGAGTCTCCTCCAACACCACCGTTCAAAAGCGTCAATTTTTTGGTGCTCAGCTTTCTTTGTGGTCCAACTTTCACATCCATGCATGACTACTAGAAAAACCATAGCTTTGAATAGACAGACCCTGGTCAGCAAAGTGATGTCTTTGCTTTTAAACACACTGTCTAGATTTGTCATGACTTTCCTTCCAAGGAGCAAATATCTTTTAATTTCATGACCACAGTGATCTTGGAGTCCAGGAAAAGAAAATCTGCCACTGCTTCTAATTTTCCCCTTCTATTTGCCATGAAGTGATGGGGCCTGATGCCATGATTTTTGTTTTTTGAATGTTGAATTTTAACCCAGCCTTTTCACTCTCTTCTTTCTTGATGAGCCTGCCTCATTAAGAGGCTCTTTAGTTTCTCTTCACTTGCTGCCATTAGAGTAGTATCATCTGCATATCTGAGGTTGTTGATATTTCTCCTGGCAATCTTGATTCCAGCTTGTGAGACATCCAACCCAGCATTTCACATGTTGTACTCTGCATAGAAGCTAAATAAACAGGATGACAATATACTGCCTTGTCATACACTTTCCCCAACTTTAAACTAGGTTCTCATTGTTGCTCTTTGGCCTGCATACAGGTTTCTCAGGAGACAGGTAAAGTGAAAGTGAAAGTCATTCAGTCATGTATGAGTCTTTGCAACCCCATTGACTATACAGTCCATGGAATTCTCCAGGCCAAAATACTGGAGTGAGTAGCCTTTCCCTTCTCCAGGGGATCTTCCCAAACCAGGGATCAAACCCAGGTCTCCCACATTACAGGCAGACTCTTTACCAGCTGAGCCACAAGGGAAGCCCAACAATACTGGAGTGGGTAGCCTATCCCTTCTCCAGCAGATCTTCCTGACCCAGGAATCAAACCAATGTCTCCTGCATTGCAGGCAGATTCTTTACCAACTGAGTTATCAGGGGAAGGCAGAGACAGGTTAGGTGGTCTGGTATTCCCACCTCTTTAAGAACTTTCTACAGTTTGCTGTGATCCACACAAAGGCTTTAGCATAGTCAATGAAGCAGAAATAGATGTTTTCCTAGAACCCCCTTGCTCTCTCCATGATTTGACAGATGTTGGCAATTTGATCTCTGGTTCCTCTGCTTTTTCTAAATCCATTGTGTACATATGGAATTCTTGGTTTAGATACTGCTGAAAACTACCTTGAAGGATTTTGAGCAAAACCTTGTTAGCATGTGTAATAAGCAAAATTGTCTGGCAGTCTGAACATTCTTTGGCACTGCCCTTCTTTGGGATTGGAATGAAAACTGACCTTTTCCAGTCCTGTGGCTACTGTTGAGTTTTCCAAATTGGCTGGCATATTGAGTGCAGCACTTTAACAACATCATCTCTTAGGATTTGAAATAGCTCAGCTGGGATTCCATCATCTCCACTAGCTTTGTTTGTAGTAATGCTTCCTAAGGCTCAGTTGACTTCACATTCCAGGATGTCTGGCTCTAGGTAAGTGACCACACCATCATGGTTATCCCAGTCATTTAGACCTTTTTTGTGTAGTTCTTCTGTGTATTCTTGACACCTCTTCTTGATCTCTTCTGCTTCTGTTAGGTCCTTACTATTTCTGTCCTTTACCATGCCCATCCTTGCATGATAGATGCAAAATTAGAGATACCATATTGTTCACAGTTTCACTCCAGTATCACCATAGCTTCTACTATGTGGAGGAAATGTCATGAACAATTATCAGTGTATGCAATAAACATAAATTCTCAAAACTTCTCCAAGAAGAAAGCCCATAAAAACCTAGGTATCTTTTTTTTCCTCTTTTCATGTGTGCACTAAACACAAGCAAAGTTTTGAGGCATTCACCTATATTTTTCAAGTCATTTCCTTCCTACCTGATATTCCTTAGCTCTCTAGATTTTGAGGGAAAACAAGGACGGAGACAGAGGCCTAAACTAATGTCTCTCTATGACTCTGACAACTCTTAAAGGCTGCAAACACTATCACTTTTTCCAGGTACCCTGTAGCATATTAAACTGTTAGTGACAGTCACTATTAGGATATTGAAAATACAACAAAAAATTGAAGACAACTCAGAAGACAGCAACCAGAATGATAGAAATTTCAAAGCTAACATGCTAACTTTAATTTCTTAACCTCAGCCTCATTTCCCATTTTTTGCTATTTCTTCCCCTCCCAAGTTAAAAATTATATTCTAATGCTTACCTGGTCAGTCAACAATGGCTATAACAAGAATGAGAAAAATTTCTGAGTTTATACCTTAAAAAGCACTTATATCCCATCAACTCATTGATTTTCATGGTAAGATTTGGTGAATTAGTGAGGCAGGGAATATTGGTGCTGCTTTGAGATGAGGAAGTTGAGGCTTATATACATGAAGTGACTTGTACAAAGTCACAGGGGTAGTAAATGCAAAAGACATACCTTGGCTTCCAACCTAGTACTATTCCTATGACATCATCATGCAGTTCAACAGACATTTGGGCACCTATTGTGCACAAAACATTGAGAAGAATAAGTGGTATAGAGTATATGAGGAATTGCCATATATTCCTTAACACTTAAGCAGATAGAGTTTAAATAACAGAACATTTTGAAAAATTAGCAAAGGAAACCTTGGTTTATCTTATTCACTACAGTATGCCCAGTGCCTACAATATGCCTGACATACAGCAGGTGCTCAATAAATATTTACAAAGTATATGAATAAATTAGTGAATAAAAAACCATGAAAAGGTCAAAGTAACAATAAATATAGTGTCAAGTATATATCAATAAGTGCTTGGGAGACTATTATTCTTCGAAATCTTCTTTAAAACAGACTATGCATTATAACACTTAGAAAGGTTAAACCTGGGTCCCGTAAAATGCCACTTAAGATCTGTGGGGCCTTGGGAAAGTCAAGAGATTAAAATCTCTTGAACAATTCATTCCTTAATTCAACAGGTATTTATTGGAAATTCATTATATGATACACTGTCACAGATTAAAATAATATAACAATAAGCTCAAAGAGCTATTATGATAATAAATTAAAAGAAGACATATAGAGTGACTAGCACATAGTAAGAACTAAATATATGGTAGATTTTATTTTTATTATCATATCTTCCAATAATCACATTTGATAAATACCTTAGACAACTGAACACTGAGGAGACGGAATGAGAATACTGTCTTCCAATTACAGAGCAAAATAAAAAACCATAACCAAAAAGTCCACACAGATTTGCACTTGGATCCAATAAACCAGTTCTACTGGTATAGAATGGGGGTCATCCAACCTGGCAGCACCCACCACTACTGGAGAAGACAAATTATTACAACAGAATATTGTAGATAAAAGGAATCAAACATTTCTAGGAGGAAAAGTTTGGCCAGAACTGGAGATATTTAAATTAGAGAAGAGGAGACAGGAATGTGAAAGTGGGGAGACACTGAAGAGCAAAGAACAGTTGGCATGTGAGCTATTTCCAAAGGCATTAAAAGGAAAAGGACTTAAGTTGTGTGTGATTACAACCAAGGAGGGCAGACCTAGGTGACAGCTTGATGGAGGGAAATTTGTATTCATAAAATATGAAGTGACTGAAATTTCAAGCAGATATATTGGGAAAAACGAGGGCTGGAAGGGTGGTCAGAGTGGCCCACCAAAAAAGCTCAGATGTCCTTTGAATAGTACTCATACAGATGACAAAACCCTTATGGGAGAAAGTGAAGAAAAACTAAAGAGCCTCTTGATGAAAGTGAAAGAGGAGAGTGAAAAAGCTGGCTTAAAACTCAACATTCAGAAAACTAACATCATGGCATCTTGTCCCATCACTTCATGGCAAATAGATGGGGAAACAGTGGAAACTGACAGACTTTACTTTTTGGGGCTCCAAAATCACTGCAGATGGTGACTGCAGCCATGAAATTAAAAGACGTTTGCTCCTTGGAAGAAAAGCTATGACCAACCTAGATAGCATATTAAAAAGCAGAGACATTATTTTGCCAAAAACTGGTTTGCAACTACTGATTGTCAACTGGTTTTTCCAGTAGTCATGTATGGATGTGAGAGTGGGACTATAAAGAAAGCTGAGCACCAAAAAATTGATGCTTTTGAACTGTGCTGTTGAAGAAGACTCTTGAGAGTCCCTTGGACTGCAAGGAGATCCAACCAGTCAATCCTAAAGGAAATCAGTCCTGAATATTCACTGGAAGGACTGATGCTGAAGCTGAAGCTCCAATACTTTGGCCACCTGATGTGAAGAGCTGACTCATTGGAAAAGACCCTGATGCTGGGAAAGATTGAAGGCAGGAGGAGAAGGGGATGACAGAGGATGAGATGGTTGGATGGCATCACCGACTCGATGGACATGAGTTTGAGTAAGCTCCGGGAGTTGGTGATGGACAGGGAATCCTGGCGTGCTGCAGTCCATGGGGTCACGAAGAGTCGGACACGACTGAGCGACTGAATTGAACTAAAGTGGTATTAGAGTGCAGGTGCCTTAGGCTGAAGTCAGCATTTGGGAGCTGTCCTGGGTCACATTTAGTTGTAACATACACATTAATAGGAAGACGTGACTTACATAAACCTATTTTATTTTTTGGCCATGCTGCAAGGCTTGTAGGATTTTTAGTTCTTCAAGCAGGGATTGAACCCATGCCCCCTGCAGTGGAAGCACAGAGTCTTAAGCACTGAACTACCAGGGAAGTCTCTGACACTAAACAATTTTAGAAACTGAAGTTGGGTGCTGCTTGAAGAGAAATTATAAAAATCCGTGGAATTCAAAATCTATTGTCTGTCTTGTCTTAATTGGAGTCAGGCTCTTGACATGGGGAGGAGGTGTGGTAAGTTCTTTGAAAGCAGAATAGGAAATAGCTTAATGATAATAGGGGCTCCCCTGCTGGCCCAGAAGGTAAAGAATCTGCCTCCAATGCAGGAGACCAGGGTTTGATCCCTGAGTCGGGAAGATCCCCTAGAGAAGGGAATGGCAACCCACTCCAGTATTCTTGCCTGGAGAATCCCATGGACAGAGGAACCTGGGGGGTCTACAGTCCGTGTGGTTGCAAAGAGTTAAACACACTTTCACTTTAATAATGATAATTATGATGCCCCTCAGACCGCACTCGACAGTTTTCTGCATTTCACATATATCTTCTCATTCAGCCTACAGCAAAATAGTTACCTTGTAAATATTATTTAACATTAAATGTAATTGCTGCACAAATCTGCTTTTATTAAGCAATCCATAACAACAATTCAATTATTCTCTTTAGCTGCTCCATTAATCCTTCTTTCCCCACCAGGAGAGCAGACAGGTAAAAGTTTTTTTCTGTGCTGCTGTAGGAAGTTTTTTCTGTGTATTGCCAAATCTTATCTGAGCATCTCTGTCCTTGGGAATAGGTGCATCATGAAAGCACCTGTAGAAAATTAACTGCATTAGAAAACTCTAGGGGAAATAAAATATGAAGGAAAGATAAGTTAATACCCTCTAATACTGAGAAGCATGTCATAAACAAGCCAAATCAATAATCCTCATTAATCAATGAGAAAGGGTAAATGCCTGTTTAAAATGCAGCAGGAAACATTGCTTTTTAAAATGACTTTCAAGTGTATTTTACTTCATAAAGATTTTCATGATATCAAAAGAGCCATGGGCTATATATGACACTCAATGAGAAGCTAAGAACAATTTAAAATGTATTTTGGTGGAAAGAAAAATCTCAGATTACTCACACTCTATAAAGGCATCTTTCACAAAACTCTTTGACTCTATTGATATAAAAAGAATTGACCTTGATAATAGTAACGTTTCATGCGAAATCCAATTAAGTCCTCAAGACTCCAACTTGGAATCTTATGCTAGATATCACCATATCAAATGCATACATTAATCTCGAGTGTATTCTTTACAGGCAAAAATAAGGGTGAACATGAAAACTTCCTGATGTCAAAAAATATCTTAAGATTATAATCTTATATATCCACAGGTCCATTTTTTGGCTTTATTAAGCTCAACACATATTTGTTGAATTCAAAGGAAACACTAAGGAAGTGGCCTTGCACTTAGCACCAAACATCAAATAGAGATGAAGAATTCATATGCCCACCCCTTGAGGAGTGCTTTGTTGTTGTTCAGTTGCTAAGTCATGTCCGACTCTTTGTGACCCCATGGACTGCAGTATGCCAGGCCTCCCTGTCCATTACTATCTCCTGGAGTTTGCCCAAGTTCATGTCCATTGACTCAGTGATGCTATCAACTATCTTATCCTCTGTCCCCCCTTTCTCCTGCCCTCAGTCTTTCTCAGCATCAGGGTCTTTTCCAATGAATCAGCTCTTTGCATCAGGTGGCCAAAGTATTGGAGTTTCAGCTTCGGCATCAGTCCTTCCAATGAATATCCAGGGTCAGTTTCTTTTAGGATTGACTGGTTTGATCTCCTTGAAGTCCAAGGTGCTAGTGTAATGTAAAACTAGCACATACTTAGAACTGATGTATTATGGTGAATTTCATAATATAAGTACAATGAATTTATACCTGTCAAATACCAAATGAAGGTAAAGACAAATTATAAACCAATAACTGCGTGTATAAGTTGATGAAGATCTTGACAAGACATATTGTGCTAAGAAATGCAGAGGTTAAAATGAAGCATAGTTACTTACATTTTAGCTTTGACATCCCAGTTACTTAGGGAAATCAAGTGACTGATTTTCTTAAAAATTACATCAACCACACAGTTGTTAAGTTTGGAATATTTAAGAAGATAAATGTCACACAATTACTGGAATCTCTGTTACACATACTTCCAAAATATAAAATAAAATCATCTTTGCTTTCAGTCATGGATCATTTGTCTAATGAGGATCATCATTAAAGATGGATGTTGTCACATTATATGCACGACCAAGAGAACCAAAAGAATACTTGAACAGTCCAAGGACAGATAGTCTGAAATGAAACCTAAGATAAAATTATGGACAATTACTCAAAAGAATATCTTGTCTTTTAAGTCTTTTTTATTTTTCTGGATGTCATGTCATTTCTCTCCAGAACCATAATATCCATTTCACTTGAACCACGAGAGACAATTGAGCATAGCACATATGAGAATTGATTTTGGAAATGACAATCCAAGGTTCCAGTCCAAATTCAGATATTTATCCCCTATGTGACCAATGGAAAAAGGCTAGTTTTCAGAGCCTCATTTCCTTATCATTGTTTTCTGGATGTTTTGTAATTCACTTGTTCCTTAATCCCTCTGTCTTAGTTTGTGAATTTGATACTATCCTTAGTGGTATATTTAGATTGCCTTCCAGTTATCTTTTCTGAACCTACTGCTGCTTTTGTTCTGGTGTTACCATGTGGCTTAACTAAAACTTCTTATATATAAAATAGTCTATTTTGCACTGATAGAGATTTAATTTGGATTGCATGAAAAACCTATACTTTTTTACTTGCCTACTTTTGTGTTTTTGATATTGCAATTTACATCCTTTTTATATTGTGTATCTGCATCTGTTTAGAAATTATTCTAGCTATAGCTATTTTAATATTGCTTTAACTTTCATATTAGAATTAAGTAGTAAACACATCACCATATTGCAATTTGAGAGTATTCTGAATCAGACAATATGCTTATTTTTACCAGGGTATTGTATATCTTCAAATGTTTCCATGTTAATATTTAGCACCTTTCATTTCAACTTGAAATGGCATACTGAGTTTAGCACATTCCTAGCATCATCTTTTAGGATTTGAAATAGCTCAACTGGAATTCCATCACCTCCATTAGCTTTGTTCATAGTGATGCTTCCTAAGGCCTCTTGACTTTGCATTCCAGGATGTCTGGCTATAGGTGAGTGATCATCCCACTGTGATTATCTGGATCATGAAGATCTTTTTTTTTTTGTATTCTTCTGTGTATTCTTGCCACCTCTTCTTAATATCTTCTGTTTCTGTTAGGTCCATACCATTTTTGTACTTTATTGTGCCCATCTTTTCATGAAATGTTCCCTTGGTATCTCTAATTTTCTTGAAGAGATCTCTAGTCTTCCCCATTCTATTGTTTTCCTCTATTTCTTTGCATTGATCACTGAGGAAGGCTTTATTATCTCTCCTTGCTATTCTTTGGAACTCTGCATTCAAACGGGTATGTCTTTCCTTTTCTCCTTTGCCTTTAGCGTCTCTTCTTTTCGCAGCTATTTGCAAGGCCTTCTCGGACACCATTTGCCCTTTTGCATTTCTTTTCCTTGGGGATGGTCTTGATTCCTGTCTCCTGTACAATGTCACAAACCTCCATCCTTAGTTCATCAGGCACTCTGTATATCAGATCTAGTCCCTTAAATCTATTTCTCACTTCCACTGTGTAATCATAAGGGATTTGATTTAGGTCATACCTGAATGGTCTAGTGGTTTTCCCTACTTTCTTCAATTTAAATCTGAATTTGGCAATAAGTAGTTCATGATCTGAGCCACAGTCAGCTCCTGGTTTTGTTTCTGCTGACTGTATAGAGCTCCTCCATCTTTGGCTGCAAGGAATATAATCAATCTGATTTCGGTATGGATCATCTTGTGATGTCCATGTGTAGAGTCTTCTCTTGCGGTGTTGAAAAAGGATGTTTGCTATGACCAGTGCGTTCTCTTGGCAAAACTCTATTAGCCTTTGACCTGCTTCGTTTTGAACTCCAAAGCCAGATTTGCCTATTACTCCAGATATCTCTTGACTTCCTACTTTTTCATTCCAGTCCCCTATAATGAAAAGGACATCATTTTTGGGTGTTCATTCTAGAAGGTCTTGTAGGTCTTCACAGAACTATTTAACTTCAGCTTCTTCAACTTTACTGGTCGGGCATAGACTTGGATTACTGTGATATTGAATGGTTTGCCTTGGAAACGAACAGAGATCATTCTGTCATTTTTGAGATTGCATCCAAGTACTGCATTTCAGATTCTTTTGTTGACTATGATGGCTACTCCATTTCTTCTAAGAGATCCTTGCCCACAGTATTATGCATAACGGTCATCTGAGTTAAATTCACCAATTCCAGTCCATTTTAGTTCACTGATTGCTAAAATGTCAATGTTCACTCTTGCCATCTCCTGTTTGACCACTTTCAATTTGCCTTGATTCACGGACCTAACATTCCAGGTTCCTATGCAATATTGCAGTTCACTGCATTGGACTTTACTTCCATCTCCAGTCACATCCACAACTTTGTGGTGTTTTTGCACTCAACTCACATGCTAGCAAAGTAATGCTCAAAATTCTCCAAGTCAGGCTTCAATAGTACATGAACCATGAACTTCCAGATGTTCAGGCTGGATTTACAAAAGGCAGAGGAACCAGAGATCAAATTGTTAACATCCATTGAATCATTGAAACAGCTAGAGAGTTCCAGAAAAGCATCTACTTCTGCTTTATTGACTATGCTAAAGCCTTTGACTATGTGGATCACAACAAACTGTGGAACATTCTTCAAGAGATGGGAATACCAGACCACATTACCTGCCTCCTGAGAAATATGTACACAGGTTAAGAAACAACAGTAAGAACTGGACGTGAAACAACAGACTGTTTCAAAATTGGGAAGGGAGTACGTCAAGGCTGTATATTGCCACCCTGCTTATCTAACTTCTATGCTGAATACATCATGTGAAATGCCTGGCTGGATGAAGCACAAGCTGGAATCAAGATTGCAGGGAGAAATATCAATAACCTCAGATATGCAGATAACACCTCCCTTATGGTAGAAAGTGAAGAAGAACTAAAGAGCATCTTTATGAAAGTGAGAGAGTGAAAAAGTTGGCTTAAAACTCAACATTCAGAAAACTAAGTTCTTGGCATCCAGTCCCATCACATCATGGCAAATAGATGGGGATACAATGGAAACAGTGACAGACTTTATTTTGGGGGGGGACAAAAATTACTGCAGATGGTGATTGCAGCCATGAAATTAAGATGTTTGCTCCTTAGAAGAAAAGCTATGACAAACCTAGACAGCATATTAAAAAGCAGAGACATTACTTTGTCAACAAAGGTCCGTCTAGTCAAAGCTATGGTTTTTCCAATAGTCACATATGGATGTAAGAGGTGGACTTTAAAGAAAGCTGAGTACTGAAGAATTGATGCTTTTGAACTATGGTGTTGGAGAAGACTCTTGAGAATCCCTTGGACTGCAAGAAGATCCAACTAGCCCATCCTAAAGAAAATCAGTCCTGAATATTCATTGGAAGGACTGATACTGAAGCTGAAACTCCAGTACTTTGGCCACCTGATGCAAATAACTGACTCATTGGAAAAGACCCTGATGCTGGGAAAGATTGAAAGTGGGAAGAGAAGGGGATGACAGAGGATGAGATGGTTGGATGGCATCACTGACTCGATGGACATGAGTTTGAGCAAGCTCCGGGAGTTAGTGATAGACAGGGAAGCCTGGAGTGCTGCAGTCCATGGGGTTGCCAAGAATCAGACACAACTGAGCGACTGAACTGAACTGAACTGACAACAGATATCATACCAAAGAAAATAAACATATGAAAAGATTTTGAACATAATTTTTCATTAGAATAATACAAAATACAATAAAAACAATGAGATCCCTCTGCACAGCTATTCAAATGGATAAAACCTAAACATTTACAATATAAATTGCTGGAGAGGATATTTGGAGCAATAGGAACTGTCATTGCTGATGTGAATGCAAAATGGTATCGTTACTTTTTCTGAAAGACAGTTTGGCAATCTAAAGATAATTTCACCATATGATCAAAAGCTAATTTTACCATATAATCTAGTGATTGTGGTCCTACATATTTACTCAGTTGATTTGAAAACTTATGTTCACATAAAAATTCGAATGGGAACGTTCACAGAAGCTGTATTCATAATGCACCAAAACTGAAAACAAATATGAGTCCTTTATTAGGCAAATTGAAAGAAGAAATAGCTATAGCATATGTATGCAATGAAACGCTATTCTGTAATAAAAATAAATGAGATACCAAGTCATGAAAAGATACAAAAGAACCTAGGAGGCATATTGCTAAATAATAGAAACCAGTCAGGAAGGGCTACATACTGTATGATATAAATTATATGACATTCTGGGAAAGGCAAAATAATAGGGACAGTAAAAAAAAAATATGTGGTTGCCAGAGGTTTGTGGGGGGCAAAAGTGTAGAAGTTTTAATGGCCAAAGCACTGGATTATTTTAATGGTGGTGAATCTGTTCTGTATAATACTAAATTTATTGATACATGACACTATGCATATGTGAAAATTCATGTAATATTACAGCATAAAGAGCCAACATTAAATTATGCAAAATTTTAAAAATCATTTATAAAACTGAGGGATCCTAGGATGGAATGATACAGACACTGACCAAAAAAATCATCTAACCCTATTACAAGAGTATGAAACAACTTCACTGAATAGGATGGGAGAGAAGATACTGATCTAAATAACTTTGGAAATGAGTGGCTATTGCATGCATAAAGGAAAAAGAAACTGTAAATAAAAGTGTTGTACTTATTTGGCAAAGTCATTTTCCATGAGGATATTGGTTAATAATTGTGAACCCACCAAGCATGTTTACCAAAATGAAAAATTTTAGTAAATGTAATGCAGGATCCAGGATGGCCTCCTACAAGAAAAAGAACACTAAGTAACAACAAAAATAATCTGAGTAAAGTATGGTCCTTAGTAATCTTTTGATGCTCGACTGTAGGTTTTGTTTTGTTCTGTTTTTCTGCTCCTATATATCCTGGCTCTTCCCTTACCTCTTTGAAGCAGTCCCTCAGAGCCATCTGAGAGGCTGTTTCCTGGACTTAAGTCCTCTGTAAGTTCACTAAATGAAACATAATTCTCAACTTTTAGGTTGTGCATTTTTTCAGGTGACAAGGTTAATGTCAAATCTTAATAACAGGAAATTAAACTGGTTGCTTGAACTATAAGAACTTGGTTATATCTTCACAGGTTTTATGTTTATCCAAAATGATTCTAAAATTACACATTTATATAAAAAGATATCTAAGGTCTAGCCCAGACAACCTAATAAGAGTTTTCAGAGTGGGAATCTGCATGTTAAAAATTGCTCCTAGGTGAGTGTTGTTGCTGTTCAGTTGTTAAGTGGTGTCTGACCCCGTGGACTGAAGCATGCCAGGCTCCTCTGTCCTCCATTATCTCCTGGAGTTTGCTCAGATTCATGCCCACTGAGTCAGTGATGCTACCTAGGTGAATTTTATGCATACTGAAATTTGAGAATCACTACTCCAAATATATACCTATCTCCCAAAGATAATGGCTAACCATTTTAAATGTAAAATACTAGGTTTTATGGAGGAAATACTCAGGGAAAAAGGGGAGAGTAGCTTGGAAGTCATTCCTGCAGGCAAGGAGCTGGGAACTTCACACGCCAGGAGTTTTCCCTGTGGTTCGAGAAAGAAATGTGGCAATGTGGTGTCCAGACAGCAGGAGGTATAGTGCACTGTGCTCAGTGTGGTCTACCACACACACTGGTGTGGACCTATGGTGCAAACCCAGGCAGTTGGCTTTTCATTTTGTAATGCAAGTGCCTATCTAAGCTTTGATCACTGAGGCATCCCTCTAGTTCAAAGATAACTATCTCTTTTGGATAGCAGCCATTCTGACTGGCATGTAATGGTACATCATTGAGGTTTTGATTGCATTTCTTTGATAATGAGTGATGTTGAACATCTTTTCATGCGTTTGTTAGCCATCTGTATGTCTTCTTTGGAGAAATGTCTGTTTAGATCTTTGGCCCATTTTTTTATTGGGTCATTTATTTTTTCTGGAATTGAGCTTCAGGAGTTGCTTGTATATTTTTGAGATTAATCCTTTGTCTGTTTCTTCATTTACTATTATTTTCTCCCATTCTGAAGGCTGTCTTTTCACCTTACTTATAGTTTCCTTTGTTGTGCAAAAGCTTTTCAGTTTCATTAGGTCCCATTTGTTTAGTTTTGCTTTTATTTCCAATATTCTGGGAGGTCGGTCATAGAGGATCTTGCTGTGATTGATGTCAGAGAGTGTTTTGCCTATGTTCTCCTCTAGGAGTTTTATAGTTTCTGGTCTTACATTTAGATCTTTAATCCATTTTGAGTTTATTTTTGTGTATGGTGTTAGAAAGTGTTCTAGTTTCATTTTTTACAAGTGGTTGACCAGTTTTCCCAGCACCACTTGTTAAAGAGGTTGTCTTTTTTCCATTGTATATTCTTGCCTCCTTTGTCAAAGCTAAGGTGTCCATAGGCTCATGGATTTATCTCTGGGCTTTCTATTTTGTTCCATTGATCTATATTTCTGTCTTTGTGCCAGTCCCATACTGTCTTGATGACTGTGGCTTTGTAGTAGAGCCTGAAGTCAGGCAGGTTGATTCCTCCAGTTCCATTCTTCTTTCTCAAGATTTCTTTGGCTATTTGAAGTTTTTTGTATTTCCATACAAATTGTGAAATTATTTGTTCTAGTTCTGTGAAGAATACTGTTGGTAGCTTGATAGGGATTGCATTGAATCTATAGATTGCTTTGGGTAGAATAGCCATTTTGACAATATTGATTCTTCCAATCCATGAACACGGTATATTTCTCCATCTGTTTGTGTCCTCTTTGATTTGTTTCATTTGTGCTTGTGTTTTATAGTTTTCTATGTATAGGTCTTTTGTTTCTTTATGTAGATATACTCCTAAGTATTTTATTCTTTTTGTTGCAATGGTGAATGGTTTTGTTTCCTTAATTTCTCTTTATTTTTTCTCATTGTTAGTGTATAGGAATGCAAGGGATTTCTGTGTGTAATTTTATATCCTGCAACTTTACTATATTCATTGATTAGCTCTAGTAATTTTCTGGTGGAGTCTTTAGGATTTTCTATGTAGAGGATCATATCATCTGCAAATAGTGAGAGTTTCACTTCTTCTTTTCCTATCTAGATTCCTTTTATTTCTTTTTCTGCTCTGATTGCTGTGGCCAAAACTTCCAAAACTATGTTGAATAGTAGTGGTGAGAGTGGGCACCCTTGTCTTGTTCCTGATTTTAGGGGAAATGCTTTCAACTTTTCACCATTGAGGGTAATGCTTGCTGTGGGTTTGTCATATATAGCTTTTATTATGTTGAGGTATGTTCCTTCTATTCCTGCTTTCTGGAGAGTTTTAATCATAAATGGATGTTGAATTTTGTCAAAGGCTTTTTCTGCATCTATTGAGATAATCATATGGTTTTTATCTTTAAATTTTTCATGTGGCGTATTAAATTGATTGATATGCAAATATTGAAGAATCCTTCCATTCCTGGGATAAAGCCCACTGGGTCATGATGTATGATCTTTTTAATATGTTGTTGGATTCTGTTTGCTAGAATTTTGTTAAGGATTTTTGCATCTATGTTCATCAGTGATATTGGCCTGTAGTTTTCCTTTTTTGTGGCATCTTTGTCTGGTTTTGGAATTAGGGTGATGGTGGCCACATAGAATGAGTTGGAAGTTTACCTTCTTCTGCAATTTTCTGGAAGAGTTTGAGTAAGATAGGTGTTAGCTCTTCTCTAAATTGTTGGTAGAATTCAGCTGTGAAGCCATCTGGTCCTGGGCTTTTGTTTGCTGGAAGATTTCTGATTACAGTTTCAATTTCCGTGCTTGTGATGGGCCTGTTAAGATCTTCCATTTCTCCCTGGTTCAGTTTTGGAAAGTTATACTTTTCTAGGAATTTGTCCATTTCTTCCAAGTTGTCCATTTTATTGGCATAGAGCTGCTGGTAGTAGTCTCTTATGATCCTTTGCATTTCAGTGTTGTCTGTTGTGATCTCTCCATTTTCATTTCTAATTTTGTTGATTTGGTTCTTCTTCCTTTGTTTCCTAATGAGTCTTGCTAACAATTTGTCAATTTTGATTATCTTTTCAAAAAAAACAGCTTTTAGCTTTGTTGATTTTTGCTATGGTCTCTTTTGTTTCTTTTGCATTTATTTCTGCCCTAATTTTTAAGATTTCTTTCCTTCTACTAACGCTGGGGTTCTTCATTTCTTCCTTCTCTAGTTGCTTTAGGTGTAGAGTTAGGTTATTTATTTGACTTTTCTTGTTTCTTGAGGTAAGCCTGTAATGCTATGAACCTTTCCCTTAGCACTGCTTTAAAAAAGAATTCATTTGAATCAGTTATAATGAGGTGGATGAAACTGGAGCCCATTATACAGAGTGAATTAAGCCAGAAAGAAAAACACCAATACAGTATCCTAATGCATATATATGGAATTTAGAAAGATGATAACAATAACCCTATATGCAAGACAGAAGAAGAGACACAGATGTATAGAACAGACTTTTGGACTCTATGGGAGAAGGTGAGGGGGGGATGATCTGAGAGAACAGCATCAAAATGTGTATCTTATCAAGTGTGAAACAGATCGCCAGTCCAGGTTGGATGCATGAGACAAGTGCTCGGGGCTGGTGCACTGGGATGACCCAGAGGAATGGGATGGGGAGGGAGGTGGGAGGGGGGTTCAGGATGGGGAACACATGTAAATCCATGGCTGATTCATGTCAATGTATGGCAAAACCACTACAATATTATAAAGTAATTAGCCTCCAACTAATAAAAATAATTGGAAAAAAAAAAAGATAGCTATCTCAAATGAACACATTGCCCATTGCCACCCATATGACTAGATAAAGAGCCAGGCTGCCCTCATTCCCTACCACCTCCCCATTTCCTCGGCCCCACGCACCTCCTCTCCCCAACCAAGAAGTTGTTTTGCTTTAGAGATCTCATTTAATTTAGATAACCGACCATTTGGGCCTCTTGTCTCTTCTCTTCTGCTTTAATTTCCCACTCTTATGTATTAAATTCACCAATAAAGAATGAGCCCAAGGAACCACAGGCCGTCATCCTCAACCCCAATAAAAGCAGAACCTTAGGTCCACACATTTTCTCTCTCTAATCTTGACTTTGCTGTGTGGTCCCAGATATGCCATGCAATTTCCAGGACCTGTAAGTAATAAGCCAGTAATAAGTCTTTTATTTTTTTTTTAACTAGTTTCCTGATGGTTACTGTTGAAGGCATCTTGCAATGATAATAAGAAGTGGGAGAAGGTGAGGGTGGAGTGACTTGAGAGAATAGCATTGAAACATGCATATTACCATACGTAAAATAGATGACCAGTGCAAGTTCAACACATGAGGCAGAGCACCCAAAACCAGTGCTCTGGGAAAATCCAGAGAGATAGTGGGGAGGGAGCTGGGCAGGGGGATTCAGGATGAGGGGACTCATGTATACCTGTGGCTGATCATGTTGATGCATGGCAAAAACCACCACAATATTGTAAAGTAATTATCCTCCAACTAAAATAAATTAATTAATTGAACAATAACAACAACAAAAAAAAAACCAGAGCTACTACCTCCAGTCCAGCACTAACAGTGGCTATCCATAGGCTGAAACCAGCACACAACAGGGCCACACCTTTAGGGTAGGGCTATCACAGACTAAACCAGAAGTCCGTCATCTGAAATTGTTACCAAACACAAGTTCATGCAGTGAGGCCAAAGAAATCAAATGTTGGAGTTTGGAGCAGAGAACATGTTTATTACCGAGCCACGCAAAAGGAATGGGTGCCTCATATTGAAAACCCCCTAATTTCCTGATGGCTTGGGGATGAAGTTTACAGGCAAAATTTGGGGTGAGGGCTGTAGGGGATGTGACTTTCGTCTGAGTGGGTTGATGGTAAAGTAACAGAGTGATGCACCATTAATCTTGGACTCAGCCTGAAGTTGGGCTTCCAGGTGGTGCTAGTGGTAAAGAACCCAACTGCTGATGGAGGCAATGCAATTGATGCAGGTTCAATCGCTAGGTCAAGAAGATCCTTCTGGAGGAGGGCATGGCAACCCACTCCAGTATTCTTGCCCGGAGAACCCCATGGACAGAGGAGCCTGGCGGGCTACAGTCCACAGGGTCGCAAAGAGTCAGGATGACAGGATTGAAGAGACTTAACATGAACACAGGCAGACAGCCTGAAGGAATACTTCCCTTTAGTAGGGGAAGGGGATTGCAGGTTTAGTTCCTGTGGAAGAACTCAACATATTGTTAAGTATATCCCTTGAAGGGGAACCAGGATCCTGTCTTAATGGCTGCACTATTGTTTCAACTGCTCCTCCTTTGATTCTTCATTCCCTTACTTCCCTGACTAGTAACTGTTTCAATCAGCCCTTTGATACTCTGGGAAGGTTCAGGCAGCTGAAGTCTTTTCATCCTGCAAATAAAAAATGAGGAAACCAGAAAAAGCTTTTGTGCCCAGGAGGGTTCCACGAGATCCTACTCAGTTTCAGAATCTACAAATATACTTCAAGAGGATCATCAATAACTTGAAAATTTCTGCAAATTTAATGTTTTTGTTCATATGTTGATTTTACTTAGAAAGAAAGTCCTTACATGTCTTCAGATCTTCAAAAAATCCCATTACTCTCATGATAGTTAAGAACCACTGGTCCATTCTGTGTCTTAAATAGTGCAGTTAAGACAATGTGAAGATGTTTCATCAACAATAGGATGCATCTCCTTGCTATGTGCATTCTACCTTTGTAGGAACTCTAGGTAATATCTGAGAGCATCAAATCCATACCAGACATCACTCTGCCATTACAGATATTTACCATGCATATAACAGAAATAAAAATAGATCAGCCAGGAAAAATTATCTGTCAAAAATGTTCACTAAAAATGCAATACCTTTTTTTGATTATGAAAAACCAATCTAGTGTTTCACTAATTTGCTTGGTCCTTATAAGCATTATTATTGCAGAGAGGAAGCCAGTTCTAACTCCATGTTGAAACTGTTTCTTTGACTTGCTTTTCATTGATTTTGTTATAGTAATCATATAGTATGGTTTGCCTCAGAGAATCCTGCACCTCTGCCTGACTGTTAAACTAAAGAGCCTTTGTTCAGAACCCTGTCCACCTATGGATGGCAGGAAAGAAGAAATTAACATTTTCCCTGCCTGAGGCTTGCCCTTCTAAGAGATGTTTTCAAGGTTAATGGCCTTTTTACTTTGCTTCCTCACCTCCCCTCATCTCTGATCTATAAAAGAACCTGGCATCCAGACCCCAATAAGATGGTTATTTTGAGGCACTAGCTCACCATCTTCTCAGTCTGCCAGCTCCCTGATTAAAAACTCTTCCTTGCCTCAACACCTTGTCTCTTGGATTCACTGGCTTGTGGTGCAGTGAGCAGAGTGAGCTGGGACTCAGAAACACTATGATCCTCACCTTCCCAGAAAGTTAATATAAATGATTATGAAGCTCTGGGATTTGTTTTGCACTTTCAGAGCTAGGCGGTGGATACCACAGATGCCGGTGGGAATGCAAATTGACAAACCTTTTAAAAAGCACTTTGACAGTATGCATCAAGAACCTGAAAAAAAAATGGCTTTCTCTGCTGGGAATCTATCCTAAGGGCTAGATAAGTTTATCATCAAATTATTGGCTATGATGTTTTAAAAACCGAAGAAAGAAAAGAAATCACTTCAGAAAATAGGTTCTTCTGGATTGATGGTATTTACAAAAACTGACAAATCCACTTGATGGAAACATATGTAATCATTAAAATGTTTAAAAAGCATTTAGGAGCATTAAGAAAAGAAAAAGGCAGATACAAATTTATATATAGGACTTTATTATAATTATGCAAGAATAATACATAATATAAAGACTGGAAGGATATATACCAAAACTATTTATCAGTTCAGTTCAGTTCAGTTCAGTCACTCAGTCGTGTCCCACTCTTTGCGACCCCAGGCCTCCCTGTCCATCACCAACTCCCAGAGTTTACTCAAACTCATGCCCATCGAGTTGGTGATGCCATCCAGCCATCCCATCCTCTGTCGTCCCCTTCTCCTCCCACCCCCAATCCCTCCCAGCATCAGGGTCTTTTCCAATGAATCAACTCTTCCCATGAGGTGGCCAAAGTACTGGACTTTCAGCTTCAGCATCAGTCCTTCCAATGAACACCCAGGACTGATCTCCTTTAAGATGGACTGGTTGGATCTCCTTGCAGTCCAAGGGACTCTCAAGAGTCTTCTCCAACACCACAGTTCAAAACCATCAATTTTTCAGCACTCAGCTTTCTTCACAGTCCAACTCTCACATCCATACATGACCACTGGAAAAACCATAGCCTTGACCAGATGGACCTTTGTTGGCAAAGTAATGTCTCTGCTTTTTAATATGCTATCTAGGTTGGTCATAACTTTCCTTCCAAGGAGTAAGTGTCTTTTAATTTCATGGCTGCAGTCACCATCCACAGTGATTTTGGAGCCCAAAAAAATAAAGTCTGACACTGTTTCTACTGTCTCCTCATCTATTTCCCATGAAGTGATGGGACCAGATGCCATGATCTTAGTTTTCTGAATGTTGAGCTTTAAGCCAACTTTTTCACTCTCCTCTTTCACTTTCATCAAGAGGCTTTTCAGTTCCTCTTCACTCTCTGCCATAAGGGTGGTGTCATCTGCATATCTGAGGTTATTGATATTTCTTCCAGCAATCTTGATTCAAAATAATAATAATGCCCACTTCACAGCATTATTATTCTATTTGTCAGATGAGAGAATTGACACTCAGGTTAAATTACTACAACCTTAGTATCCTGGCACCAATTTGAGGTATAGCAATGTGTCTCTCAGTAAATAGCATGTCCTAACTAGGCCATGTGTCCAGAGGTCATATCTTCTCCAAGGGTCCCTGTATATCTAAATTCATGCTTTTCTTACAACTCTGTAAGTGAGCTTAGTTAATGACCATAGGTGATTGAGGTCTTAATTAAAATTTCAGGAAGGTTTGCTACAGCCAGGATGTATCCCATCGAGAATCTGTGAGAAAAAGAAGCAATAAGCATATGCAGTTTTTGTTGGCCTACAGATGGGTTATGACCTAAACGCAGAGAAAATGGATTATTTCTAGTCTTGATCTTATGTTGCTGATCTCAATTGTGTAGGTTATTGCAACTAGTACCATTACTAATTACAAGGAGAAAATTTGGCAGCAAAGAAATTACCCAGGACAGTCTGGGTGGAAAGTTTACTTTTATCAAGTTTAAGTGCATCATCTGATATTAATCCTTTGCAAAGACAAACAATTGAATCTCAAAGCAAGAGATTATGGCTTTGAAGAAATGACTAGGCTAACTTAAGGTGTTATTCATAAAACACTTTCTTCTAACCAGTGAAAACTAAGCAATTTAGAAATAAATACATAGAATATTATAATATTTTCTAACAAGAAAAAAACAGATTTACAAATGCAGGCTGTCATTTTCATAAAGTACAATTTCCAACTGCTTTTGAAAACTCTTAGGGGTCCAGGTCCTTCTCAATGTAATGGTTCTGGCTTCAAGACACTTAGAAATATGAAGAATACAAGCTAAAAAAGCCTTTTAAAGATCAGCTGATATAACTTTATTTTGCAGATAGAGATTTTAAGGTCAAGATTTTGAAAACCAATAAGAAAAAGATGGATGGAGCATCATAACATTGTCAAAGAACACAAATAAGAAATTCATCCAAAAATAAATAATAATGGAAAAATAAAGAACTAAAAAGTCTCTATTTCCAAACAATTTAAGTTAAAATAATAAACAATATTTAACATTTATTGGGCATTCTTGACTATGAAATAGGTACTATCTTCATCCACATTTATATACATGATCCTTTAGGTTGGCCTATGTGACCTACAGGAAAACATGTAAGGTTGTCAGGGTCCGGATGAAACAGCTCATCACACTCTTCTCCTGCCTCTATTCACTCTCCAAATACCCTGGTTAGGATATTCACCATCCTCCTCTTTCCAACCTCTAAATGTAGGGGAGTCCTATGGTTTTAAATATCTTCATGTCTCAAATGTTACCCCCCCCCCAGAAAGAACTTTCCTGAATACCCAACAGAGAGTAGGTCATCCTGTTATTATTTATCAAAGCACCATATCTATTCTTTCATAGCATTAACCACATCCTACAATTAATCATTTGTTTAGTCATCTGTTATCCGTGCCCTGTTCCTCTTTGTGTGTCGAACTCTTTCACAGGATAGAAAACATCCCAGTTATTTATCATAGCACCTATAACACACAGCATGACAAACAATAGCAGCTTAAAATAACTTTTCTCAGATTTCAGTGCTTCCACGCTATTCAGTATATCATGGGTGGATAACAGGAATGTGTATTTTTTTAAAAAGCATCCCAGTGATTTAGTTGCAGGTGCTTTGCAAATTACCCTTTGAGAAACATAAGTGAAAGAGATTGAATTTTTTTTTAATGAATACTTCTTTATTCATTCAAAATTTACTGAGGGCCTGTACTATACCAGATACTATGCTAGGACTAAGCCAAAGAACCATTTGATAAGTTTTCATGAAAGCTGGAAAAGGAAATAAACCTTACAAATACAAAGGAAGAAAACACCGTAAATCACATAAAGCAGAAAAAAAAAAGGATAAAGTAAACAGTGCAGAAGAACACAGAAAACTTTTTTAGCACTTTGTTTTTACTGGTAACATAATGGAAAAGTGAGAAACAGCTTTCATATTTACATTTCACAGCAGGTTTCATGGACTTTACTAAGAAACAATTAAGTTTTAGGAGGCTTTATTTGGACACTGGGCAATTATAATACCATGTGTACTTCAAAATAAATGCTTTCAAACTCCACAGGATGCAGGAAAATCATGTTGATAAAAAGCATTTTTTAAAATGTTCTGTTTCAGCAGGTGATATCATAATATCTTAGCTTTTAGAATGCCCCCTCTTATTTCCTCACTCATTGAAGAGTGCAATTTTCCACACACATGGTGCTCAATGTCCTTTTTTAGGTAAGGAAAATTCAAGAAAGTATTCAATTTATATCCAAATGAAAGCCATTAAAACAAGTGGATTTTTTAAACATAAAAACTGTAAGGCATCACAGTCAGAAATCAGCAATTATAGGACTTGACTTTTATCCATGATTCTCTAAATTTTCTTTCTTTGAATTCTAAATAACTTTGAGGGTTTTTTATAATCATAACTTTCTCCTCTGTGCAGTGCTGTTTAGAGAAAAATGATACAGTTTTGTGTTATTAATTTGGTCATTCATTAACTTACTTAACAAATACTCATAGAACCCCAGATACGTACCAAGTCCCGTGTTAGAAGTTAGGCAAACAAAACAGACAGAAATACAGGCCCTCAAGGAGTTTCCATTCAAGTGTGTGTGGTAAGGAGGTACAGTAAGTAAAGCGCAGTTTGAGTGCTATGGGGGAAAGTAGGGCTCAATACAAGTGAGTATAGTGGCTAAGGGGAGAGCCAGAGGAGAAGTTAGGGAGGTGGGCAGGAGTAAAATCATAAGGACCTATGGTAAAGTTTTTACCTTGGTAGAGGGATGAATCACTGGTTTTTTTTTTTCCCCCTCCATTTATTTTTATTCTTTGGAGGCTAATTACAATATTGTAGTGGTTTTTGCCATACATTGACATGAATCAGCCATGGATTTACATGTGTTCCCCATCCCGATCCCCCCTCCCGCCTCCCTCTCCATCCCATCCCTCTGGGTCTTCCCAGTGCACCAGCCCTGAGCACCCGTCTCATGCATCCAACCTGGGCTGGTGATCTGTTTCACCCTTGATAGTATACTTGTTTCAAAGCTGTTCTCTCTGAACATCCCACCCTCGCCTTCTCCCACAGAGTCTAAAAGTCTGTTCTGTACATCTGTGTCTCTTTTTCTGTTTTGCATATAAAGACCAATACAGTATACTAACACATATATAATGAATTTTAAAAGATGGTAACAACAACAAAAAAAAAGATGGTAACGAATCACTGGTTTTAAGCAGAGAAATAATATACTCCTTTAGAAATATCACTGTGGCTACAGTGTGGAGGACAGAGTGCAGACAATCAAATGTAGAAGCAGTGAGTCAAGTTAAGAAGATAATTGTCATAATCCAGGCTAGGAATCGTACCTTGGACAGGAGAGGTAGTCATGGGAGTGATGAATAATGAATGCATAAGGGGGTCTAAGGACTGAGCCCTAGAGTTGTTCAAAGTTTACAATTGGGAAAGTGGAGGAGGGGTTCACCAAAGATATTGAGGAGGAGAAACCAGTGAGGTGTGAGGAAAATCTAGAGATTGTAATATCCTTGAAACAAAGTGGAGATATTGTATCAAGGAGGAAGAAGTGATTACCTATATCAGAATTTGATTAAAAACCAAGCTATGTGAAGACTGAGAATGGGCTTTAAGATTTAGCAACATGGATATGACTGGTAACTGTATTAGGCTATGAGGGCCGGTATGACAAAATACCATAGACTGGGTGGCTTAGACAACAGAGATTTATTTGTTCACAGTTCTGGAGGCTACTGTCCATGATCAAGGTGCTTGCAGGTTTGATTTCTTCTGAGGCCTTTCTCCTTGGTTTGCAGACTCTTGCTGTGCCCTCACATGGCCTCTCCTCTGAAGCATGTGTCCTAATCCCCTCTTCTTATAAGGACCCCAGTTCTATTGGATTAAGTCTCAACCAGTGAACTCATTTTAATTCAATTATCTCTGAGGTACTGGAGTTTAGGACTTGAACATATGAATCTGGGGAGACACAATTCAGTCCCCAACAGCAACCTTTATAAAATCAATTTTGTTCAGAATGGTAGTACTGAAAGCCTCAAGAACAAGTTGGAGAGAAACCAAAGAGAGCAAGTATAGATTACTCCTTCAAGGGCTGTTGCTATCAAGGGGAAGGAGAAGTGGGGCAGCAGCCAGAGAGGGAAATGAAATCAAGAGAGCTATTTAGTTGTTTTAGAATGGGAGAAACATTAGTAGGCTATGTTTATGAGAAAGATCCAGGAGGGGAAAAAAGATATAGGAAAGGAAGACTATAATTGTAAGATGGATATTTTGGAGTTGGTGAGCAGGGTTAGGATTAAGTGCAATGGTTTCAGCTGGGAGTACAGACTTCATAGTAACAGGAACAAAGGTTGAGTGTACGGGGCACAGAAGCTGGCTGGTGGGAAGATGTGGTGATATTAATAGTAGTTTGAAGAAAATTTCTTCTGATTATCTCTACTCTCTCACTTAAACAGGAAGCAAGTGGAGGGAGTAGGTGCTTCATTTTTGTAAAAAGAGAGGCACAAAATAGTCATCGAGGGTGTTAATGGAAATGTCTATTACAGCATAATAGCTACACAGATTTAAGGATCCATTTGAGGCTGGTGATCTTGGATTTAAAATGAGACCACTTGGCATGATTGCATGAGTTTCTCTGACCATGTTTGATTTAACCAGGCTTGCTGCTGCTGCTAAGTCGCTTCAGTTATGCTTGGGATTTTGTCAAATGTGTATGATTAAGAAGGGAGAGGCAACAAAGTTGAAGGTAATAATGGACTATGGACACTAAGACAATGCAGATGGAAGTGAGGATATGTTCATGGCAGCAGTGGGGTGGGGGTGGGGAGAGAGTTGATAGACAAAAATTAGCAGAGTCACTATACTGGGGGTCCCAGTGAGATAAAATAGTTGTTATCAGGGTAGGAGAGGGAGTGAGTTGGTGATCAAGTGTGATACTTGACACTGACATTGTGGAGGGTTTGGAGTTATTGATAATAACAAGATAAGATATGGCTGTGGGAACAAGTAGCAAAGTTAGGAAAGAAAGTAAAAGTAAAGAACAGGTCATGAAACTGAGAGGCCAGGGTGTTGGAATACATGAATATTGAAATCACCAAGGGTTAAAACAGGAATGATATGACAAGACTGATAGTGTGCCAGAAGGTAAAATGTCTTTAATGCCTGTAGAGGAGTAAACTGGAAGTCAGTACATAGCTAAAATATAGAAGCATGTGTTAGCCAGGGTTCTCCAGAGAAATATAACCAATAGAATTTAAAGATATTTGTTATAAGGAATTGGCTCACATGATTATGGAGGCTGAGAAGTCCCAAGACTTGGAGTTAGCAAGGTAGAGACACAGGAGAGCCAGTGATACAGTCCCAGTCCAAGTCCAAAGGCCTGAGAACCAGGAGAGCTTATGGTATAATTTTCAGTTCAAGTTCAAAGGCAAGAAAAAAAATAATGTCCCAGCTCAAAGGCAGTTATGCAGGGGCATTCCCTCTGCATATTGAGGAAAGTCACCCGTTTGCTTCTATTCAGGCCTTTGATTGATTAGATGAGACCCACCCACATAAGGAAGAGCAATCTGCTTTACTCAGTCTATCAATTTTATTTTTTATATTAATAGTTTATTTATTGATTAATTATACTTTAATTGAAACTCAATCACAGTGAAATATTAACCATGTACTTAGTTTGTCTCTAATTGTAAAATAAACATCCTCTCTCCCTTCCCCACCCAACCTTGTTAAAGAGATTTTAGAACTCATCCAGCAAGGATGAGGGGGTTTTTTGAGTTTGCTGTTGGTGGTTTTAGTAATTAGACTGATTGTGCCATGAAGGGAGGTAAACCTGACTCTGTCATTTTAAAGTGGGTTGGCTGCCCCATGACCTTTCCTCCCAGATGGCATCTTGTCCCCCTAGGAAAGCTGGCTGAGACTGTGGTATTTCTAGGTTAATGGCTCTTAAACATGGAAGATTTGCCTTAGCAGCATGTAGCACCTCCCTTCCACTAGGATCTATTTTTATTTTTATTAGTTGGAGACTAACTATTTCACAACATTTCAGTGGGTTTTGTCATACATTGACATGAATCAGCCATGGAGTTACATGTATTCCCCATCCCGATCCCCCCTCCCACCTCCCTCTCCACCCGATTCCTCTGGGTCTTCCCAGTGCACCAGGCCCGAGCACTTGTCTCATGCATCCCATCTGGGCTGGTGATCTGTTTCACCATAGATAGTATACATGCTGTTCTTTTGAAATATCCCACCCTCACATTCTCCCACAGAGTTCAAAAAGTCTGTTCTGTATTTCTGTGTCTCTTTTTCTGTTTTGCATATAGGGTTATCGTTATCACCTTTCTAAACTCCATATATATGTGTTAGTATGCTGTAATGTTCTTTATCTTTCTAGCTTACTTCATTCTGTATAATGGGCTCCAGTTTCATCCATATCATTAGAACTGATTCAAATGAATTCTTTTTAACGGCTGAGTAATATTCCATGGTGTATATGTACCACAGCTTCCTTATTCATTCATCTGCTGATGGGCATCTAGGTTGCTTCCATGTCCTGGCTATTATAAACAGTGCTGCGATGAACATTGGGGTCACGTGTCTCTTTCAGATCTGGTTTCCTCAGTGTGTATGCCCAGAAGTGGGATTGCTGGGTCATATGGCAGTTCTAGTTCCAGTTTTTTAAGAAAAATCTCCAGCACTGTTCTCTCCACGTGGCTGTACTAGTTCTGCATTCCCGTACCAACAGTGTAAGAGGGGCTTCCCTTTTCCTCCGACCCCTCTCAATGCATTTATGCTTTGTAGACTTTGGATAGCAGCCATCCGAACTGGCGTGTATTGGGTACCTCATCTGTGGTTTTGATTTGGCATTCTTCTGAATGATGGAGTGATGGTTGAGCATCCTTTTCATGTGTTCTGTTTAGCCTTCTGTAAATGTCTTTCTTGTGGAGAGAATGTCGTGCTTTACATCTTCTGGCCAATTTTTTTGATTGGGTCATTTATTTTTCCCTGGAATTGAGCCTTCAGGAGTTGCTTGTATTTTTTGAGAATTAATCCCTCCTTGTCTGTTTCTTCATTTGCTACTTATTTTCTCCCAAGTACTGAGGGCGCGAACGTGTGCTTTCCACCTTGTTATAGTTTCCTTTGTAGGCAAAAAAAGCTTTCAGTTTCATTAGTCTTTGTTTGTTTGGCTTTTATTTTCCAAAATATCTGGGAGGTCGGATCCCAGCTCGTGCCAGCCAGCACCACCGACGGGGCAGGTCGTGGCCCAGGTGCGGGGCGGGGGTATGTGTTTTTCATAGAGGGACTTGGCTTGGGTGAATGGATGTCAGAGAGTGTTTTGCTATGTTCTCCTCTAGGAGTTTTATAGTTTCTGGTCTTACATTTAGATCTTTAATCCATTTTGAGTTTATTTTTGTGTATGGTGTTAGAAAGTGTTCTAGTTTCATTCTTTTGCAGTGGTTGACCAGTTTTCCCAGCACCACTTGTTGAAGAGGCTGTCTTTTTTCCATTGGTAATTCCTGCCCTTTGTTCGAAAAAGAAAGGGTCCATAGGTTTCGTGGATTTATCTCTGCTTCTATTCTGTTCCCATTATGCTATATTTCTGTCTTTGTCCAGTACATACTGTCCTTGACTGATTGTACGCTTGTAGTAGAGTCCTGGAAGTCAGGCAGGTTGATTCCTCCAGTTCCATTCTTCTTTCTCAAGATTACTTTGGCTAGTCGAGGTTTTTTGTATTTCCATACAAATTGTGAAATTATTTGTTCTAGTTCTGTGAAAAATACTGTTGGTAGCTTGATAGGGATTGCATTGAATATATAGACTGCTTTGGGTAGAATAGCCATTTTGACAATATTGATTCTTCCAATCCATGAACACAGTATCAGTCTATCAATTTTAATGTTAAATTCATCTAAAAGCACCTTCACAGACACAGCCAGAATAATGTTTGCCCAAATACCTGGATATCCTGTGGTCTGGTCAGATTAACACATAAAATTAACCATCATAAGGGATAACAGGAGATATATAATAAAATAATGTAAGATTCCAAGCTGGGAGGAGGAGGAAGAGAGAATAGTCTGTCATCAACAAGGAGGAGCAATAAAAATACCTATCCTAACTCCAGGATCAATAGTAATGGGGATGTGTTAGAGAAAAAGAAACCCATCATTTAAAAAGGCTACAGTGAAAGTCATTAGTGTAGAGCCAAGTTTCATTTAGAATAAGGAGGTAAAGAAATATTAAGAGAAGTTACTGAAAATAAAGATTTTACTAAACACTGTCTCTGATATCTAGAACGCAAAGTAGATGGTTTTTAAGAGTTGATAAAAAGTTTTTTTTTAAGGTGTACAAGATGACTATGGAGACAAGGAGAGCTGGGATACCTATGGACCTGAGATATAAAAGATAAAAGAACATGATAAGATTAGTCCTAATGACTCCAAATCAAAATAGTGGTCAAGGGACTCTGACTGTTGCTAAGCAGAGAGGAAGGGTGGGTAGTTTTGTCTTGAGAGCAGGGCTGTTCAGTTTTATTCTGCTCTTCATAGTTTTACCCCAGTATGAGAGATTTCATCCCTTAACATATATTTTTTTGCTGTGGATTTTTATGAAAAAAATCATCCAATATCTGATAAACTGTTATAATAGGCCCTTGCTTTACTCAATAAACTGTCATGCTGCTTAGAATACAATTCCCTTGAAGACAGAGTCTACCAGGTAAATATTCACTCCAAAACTAGTTTATCCTATAGAATCTTTTAACTTTTCTATCAGTGATTTTATATTGGCTAGTTTCTGCCCATAGGGATAACCTGTTACATTGCTTCAATGCACTCCTTGTCTATTCAACTTGTTAGGCCTATCCATCTCTTCAGGCCTTTGAGAATGGTCTGACAATTCCATCTCCCCCAGGAATCCACAACTGGGAAAGGCAGGGCAAACACCCTGGTCCAACTCAGTCTAACCATAAAAATCTATTACCCACGGGCTGAGCGATACTCCCTCACATACAAATACATGAATACACTATATCTCCTAGAAACTGTGAACATTATTTCTAAAAGGCAGCAAAAGACACACGGATGTAAAGAACAGATTTTTGGACTATGTGGGCGAAGGTGAGGGTGTGATGATTTAAGAGAATAGCATGCATATTACCATATGCAAAACAGA
This sequence comes from Cervus canadensis, assembly GCF_019320065.1. Taxonomy (NCBI): domain Eukaryota; kingdom Metazoa; phylum Chordata; class Mammalia; order Artiodactyla; family Cervidae; genus Cervus; species Cervus canadensis. The sequence continues at coordinate 109,043,728 of NC_057419.1, forward strand.
TGACCAGTGCAAGTTTGATGCATGAAGCAGGGCACTCAAAGCTGGTGCACTGAGACAACCCAGAGGGATGGGTGGGGAGCGGGGTTCAGGATGGGGAGGACACATGTGTACCCGTGATTGATTCATGTTGACGTATGGTTTGCCACCACATTATAAAGTAATTATCCTCCAATTAAAATAAATTAATTAATTTAATTTTTTTAAAGGGGGTATTTGCAGATATAATCAAGTTGAGGATCTTGAGATGAGGCTATCATTCTTGCTTACAAAGATGATCCCTAAATCCAATGACAAGTGTCCTTTTAAGAGTGAGACTGAAGGAGATTTGACAGACAGAAGAGGAGGAGGCAAAATGACTGTCAGCAGAGCGATTAGAGTGATACAGGCCACCATAAGCTGAAAAGATAAAGAAAAAGACTCTCTCCTTGAGCCTCCAATGGGAGTGCAGACCTCCATACACCTTAATTTCAGACTTCTGGACTCAAAAACTGTGAAGGCACAAATTTATACTATTTTAAGTCACCAAGTTTGTAGTAATTTGTTTCAATAGCCACAAGAAACTTCAGAGACTCACCCTTCAAATATTATTCTTCTCATGTATATTCACTCCTCTATTATATGTTTATTTGATGCATTTGATCATTCAAAAAGAATCACGGTGTATTGGGATCACATAGACCTGAATTTGAATCTCAGCTCGTAAAATTTGGGCAAGTTTTATATCTCACTGAACATCAATTTCCTGTTAAACAGAAGAATAATAATATTTTGAAAAATCGTAATAAATCATAATAAACATTAGAGATCATGATATGTTATGCTTATCAGAGAGTTGCCATAATGTACATATTCAGAAATGTTATTATATTCAGCATTCCATGAGAACACATTAATGATGCCTAACATTAAAATGTCCAAGAGATTGATAGTCATATCTACATAAGCAAATCCACCAAAGACCCAGGACACATCCCCCCTTCTTGCAAACTGCTTCCATGTATACTTTTCTTTATCAATATTTCTTAACAAAGCAGCACCCAGGAATTCTAAAATCTAATCTTAATTTTCAGGCAGGCTTGTGAGGGTAATCCTGGGTACTTCCATTTCTACCTCAATCAGTGTCTACAAAAAGACTTAATATATCTCCTAAGATACACAAAGACCTATAAAAGCCTATAAACATTTTCATCCTTGATGTGAACTTTTTCACCATAGGGCCATTAACATCATTGACACTAGACCTCCATTTAAACAGTTACTTTTTGCAAAACAGAATCATGAATGCCAGGGATTTAAAAGCAGCAGTCAAATCATTGTGTCAGGAAAACCAAGGCCATATATTTTATGTCCTCTTTCCTGAGGTACCTCTACAAGAGAAGTTTCACATAGTGTATAGTCAAATGTATAGTCAGAAGCCAAAGGAGGTCTCAGTATTTTGTTATCTCTTTCAAGTACAGTTGTAGATATTTTTAAATTAATTTAATTAAATTAATTAAATGTAATTAAAAATAGCCTACTATTCAATGATTTCAAGGAGTTTATTTATACTCTATGAGCATTTTTCAAATTCTATCTAGCAATATCTTGATATAAAAAGACATCAAGATATTATTCTGAGATGACTACCATGGAGGAAATTTTCCAGCTTTATGTTGGCTTCAGAACTACAAGTCTGAGAAACAGTCTCTCTCAGGGTCAGGGCTCTGGTGTTGATATTATTAGCAAAGAGCAAAGTAAAGCTCAGTAAATAGATACTGTCTTCCCTTTTTGCTCTTTAACTCTTAAAAATGTGCTGACTGCCCTGTAACTGATCAAAACATTTTCCTCAGTTTTTAATAATCCAGTGTAAGTGCTAAAGGAGTATAAGGAAAGGGCAAGACTGAGTCTGATGCATGTATATTTGAGTCAAGAAAAGTAAGCTGAGACAGACCTACTTCATTGAAGAAGTAAACATCTGAACCAAAGCACCAACTACCACAGAGCAAAATGTTATGCAAATACGAGATATTGAATAAATGTTTCTATCACAATTTCAAAAATTACTACTGACGTTGTTTATATTCTCCATGTGCAATTCTTCCAAAAGAAAGCTTGGAAATGACCAAATATTAAAACACAATGCTTATATGACAAGAACATTTAGCCTCTCAAATTCCATTGATCCATTCATATGTATGAGGGTAGCTACCGTCACAGTATAGCTACCATCACAGGCAGTTATACCTGCTTACCACAGAGTGGAACATGGCATCCAGAATTCTTTTTATTGCATTGTTAGCAATTTTTGACCTAAAGATATATAAACTGAGTTTACTTCTATACACTGCTTTAATTATTCCATGGCTGACTGAAAAAGTGGAAAAGGTGAAAGTGTTAGTCACTCAGTTGTGTCCGACTCTCCGACCCCATGGACTGTAGCTCGTCAGGTCGCTCTGTCCATGAAATACTCCAGGCAAGAATATTGGAGTGGGTTGTCAATCACTTCTCCAGCAGATCTTCCTGACCCAAGGATGGAACCCGGGTCTCCTGCACTGCAGGTAGATTCTTTACCATCTGAGCCACCAGAGGGAAACTGAAAAGGAGAAGTATAGAAAAAAGAAAAGGACTTGGAAGTAAGGAGGTATGTAAGAAGAAAAATAACTTCAAAACAGTCAGCTACCGCATGTAGATAAACATGGTTTCTGTGATGATATCTTTCAAAACCCATTATCTTTTGTTCTCCAAAAGCATCCTTTAACCTCAAACTTATATCTCTGGCATTTCCTAATTTCCCTAGGGTGGCAACAGGAATCCAATGTTTTCAATGATAACGAATTTTTTTTCAAATACTCCTATCTCTAGCAGAGCATAAGACTTTAATGTCACCTTTGAAAATAAAGTAATATGGAAAGCAGATGCTGTGTACATTGTTAGTAAACCTCAGAAAGATTTCTACTCTCAGTTGTCCTTGATTACTACTTTTTTTTTTTGGTAAATTAAATAAGGAGATAATAATGGCTCATAAAGTGCAGAAAACACTTTACAAAAAGAGCTCTATGCCATCCTTCTTTTGCAGGAAGGTGTACTTTCCTTCTTAGGGCATGCTCATTGAAGTCTCTCTCTTTGTTTTATTTAGTAAGGTAATGAGGCCTGAATTTTCTGATATCCCACAAACTCCAGTTATCTCACGCACAAACCTCTTTCACAATGCTTGTTTAAAGTCACTCAACAATTTATACAACAAATATTTACTAGTGCATACCAGATACTCAAGATTGTTTTAGATACTATTGTACAGTGCAGAATTAGACAAGCAAGAACCCGAATCTCAAAGAGCTTGCATTCTAATAGGAGACAATAAAAAATCACATAAGTGATTCTTTTACAAATGCACCAGCAGAGAAGTATAGCACAGTGAGAGTTTATAACAGTAAACTGGTGTTGTTTAGGAAGGGGAGGTATTAGCCAGGTAAGGCCACTCTGAGAAAATTACATTTCAAGTAAGATCAGAGATAGTTGGAGATACCTAGATAAAGAGAAGTGGGGAAAATTGTCCAAGGAAGAGAAACAGCAGAAATAAACCTATACGTCCGTGACCAATTGATTTTTTTATAAGAATGCTAAGACAATTTATGGGGTTAAAATAATATTCCTTTCAACAAATGGTGTTGGGACATTGAATTGCTGTTGTCATTATTGTTTAGTCACTAAGTTGTGTTGACTCTTTGCAACCAAATGGACTATAGCCCGCCAGACTCCTCTGTCCATGGGATTTCCCAGGCAAGAATACTGGAGTGGGTTGCCATTTCTTTCTCCAGGTGATCTTCCCAACCTAGGGATCGAACCCACATCTCCTGCATTGGCAGATTCTTTACCACTGAGGCACCAGGGAAGCCTGAGACACTGGATAGCCACACGCAAAAAAATGAATTTAAACCACTGCCTCACACCATATATAAAAATTAACTCAAAATTGAACCAAAGGCCAAAATGAAATATCTAAAATTTAAAACTTTGATAACCATGAAAGCATAGATATAAAACATTCAGTTCAGTTCAGTTCAGTCGCAGTCATGTCCAGCTCTTTGTGACATCACCGTCACCAACTCCCAGAGCTTGCTCAAACTCATGTATATCGAGGTGAACATAGAAACTATAAAAAAAGGTGTTAATTGTTGTGACTCTGGGTTAGGAAATTGTTTCATAAGTATGACACAAAAAGCATAACTAATCAAAGAGAAAATATATAAATTGGATTTCATCAAAATTAAACACATTTATGCATCAAAAGACACTATCAAAAAGTGAAAAGGCAATCCATCAAATAGGTAAAAATATTTGTAAATCATACATCCAATAATAATTAAGCATAGTATCTAGAATACATATGGAACTCTTATATAAAAAAATGGTTCAATTTAAAAATGGGCATTTCTCCAAAATATATATATATATATATATACACACAAATGATCAATAAGCACAAGAGAAAATGCTTGCCATCATTAACCATTAGAGAAAAACAAATCAAAATCACAATGATAGACCACTTAACACCAATTAGGATGACTATAATTAAAAACGTGGACAATAACAGGTGTTTCTGAGAATGTAGAGAAATTGTAAAACTCACATAATACTAGTGGGAATATAAAATGGTATAGCCACTTTGGAAAATAATCTGGCAGTTCTACAAAAAGTTAAACACAGAATTACATATGTCCTAGCAATTCTACTCTTAGATAGAAACCCAAGATGATTGAAAATAGATGTTGAAACAAAAGCTTGTACATGAATTTTCATAGCAGCATCATTTATAGTAGCCACAAATTAAAGACAACCCAAATTTACTTCAATTGACAAATAGAAAACCAAAATGTGGTATAAAATGTGGTATATTCACACAACAGAATATTATTCAGCCATGAAAGAAATGAAATACTGATACATGCTACAACAATTGTATGCTAAGAACAAGAAATCAATCACAAAAGACCATATATCATATGATTCTATTTGTAAAAAATGTCCTGAATAGGCAATCCATAGGGACAGAAATTAGTAGTTCCCAAGGATGGGGTGAGGTGGGGGGATGGGGCAATGAGGAGTAATTGCTAATGGGTATGGGATTTCATTCTGAAATAATGAAAAGTTTCTAGAATTACATAGTGGTGATGGTTACACAATTTTGTGACTATCATAAAAGTTCTGAACTGTACATATAGGAAGGTGAATTGTATGATATGTTAACTATAACTCAATAAAAAGATAATTTTAAAAAAGAGTAATACAGACATAAATGTTATGTTATAGAATTTAAGTACTTTCTGAAGAAATGGGAATCACAGAAAGACTTTGAATGAAAAAAGTGGTAAGATTTATGTTTCAAAAACACAAAACTAACAGTAATGAAAAGAACAGATTAGAAGGAAGAGAGCCTGAAAGAAGAAAAGTCATCTAGGAGTCTATACAAATAAACCTGGCAAGCAATGAGGTTTTATTATACTAAGGAAATCACAGCTGAAAAGAAAGGGACAAATTGAAAAGGTATTATAGAATGACCTATTTCTAACAGCACTGACCAGACTAGCTACTGAAATAATTGAGTATAGGATGTTTTCATTGATAAAACAAAGTTTTATTATTGATGGTTTAGTAGAATTAAAGTAACATACCAGGATTTATAAAACCAATTGTGTTTATTTTACAACAAACTGTGAATAAGTTTATGGTTCCTAAAATATGAATTACTGTTTCCAAAAGAGAACTATATTATAATGTTACCAAGTTTTTTTTTCATTTTCACTAAAACCTATCTAGAATAAGTACTAATTATATGTTTTACATTACATTAGTACTCACTGTATTAAATCTGAGCAATATAGAGTAAATGGGCAAACATTCTCTTTCATACTAATCCCATCTAGGGTAAATATTGATAAATTTTTGGCTTTTATCTTCCTGTTCTTTTTTTCCTTTTGTATGTATATATATACATATACACACATTTTTAAATATTAGGTTTTTAAATATTTAGGTTATAAAATATTCATAAATATCATCATACTTTACATGTATTTATGAAGTACTTTTATGCTTAACAATTCCTATTGGAACTTCCTCTCAAAAATACAAAGAAATCATTATTTTTACCCTTGCAAGGTAGCTCATGGGCTTCTCAGGTGGCGCTTGTGGAAAAGAATCTGCCTGTCAATCCTGGAGACATGAGAGATGCAGGTTCAATCCCTGGGTCGGGAAGATCCCCTGGATTAGGAAATGGCACCCCACTCCAGTATTCTTGCCTGGGAAATTCCATGGGCAGAGTAGCCTGGTGGGCTACAGTCCATAGGGTCGTGAAGCATTGGACGTGACTGAGTGACTACGTACAACAACAAAGTAGCTCACAGTGATGTAATTTATTATTATTTTTCTGTCTCCTTTGATGCACATTTAGGTTTGGGGGGCTTGCTTTTAAAAAATGAGTCACCCCAGCATCTTTGTCAAATCCTGTACTGTTTCCTATAAGTACTCCAGCAATTGTGGAAAATGGAGAAAAAATTACAGGGGTTCAGAGTTGGACTGGACAGTGACAGTTGCTCATTTTGAGGGCGACTTTGTTATTAAATTAGAGAAGAACCAGCAGAGTGACCCTCTAATGAAAATACTTCAGATGATAAACAAAGAAATGAAGGTCCATGGAGACAGACAACCTGAAACAAGGTATTACTTTCAAAAGGCAGCGTGAAACTGCAAAAAGAGTACAGAACTCAGGTGGGAACTCTGGCTCACATTCTAACTTTTTTTATCATGAACAAGTTTTAGGGCATCTCAGAGACTTAATATTCCAAATGTAAATAAAAATATCTCTTCACTGAGTTGGCGTGAGTCTCACATAAGAAATTGAATATGAAAGTGACTTTTAAAGTGTCAAATGTTGTTCACATATCAATTAATTCTTTTTTTTCATTTATTTTTATTAGTTGGAGGCTAATTACTTTATAATATTGTAGTGGTTTTTGCCATACATTGACATGAATCAGCCATGGATTTACATGTGTTCCCCATCCTGATCCCCTCTCCCACCTCCCTCCCCATCCCATCCCTTTGGGTCTTCCCAGTGCACCAGCCCTGAGCACTTGTCTTATGCATCCAACCTGGGCTGGCAATCAGTTTCACACTTGATAATATACATCAATTAATTCTTAATACTCATTCTTAATATCCAACACTTTGATGTGCTGACCACATTTTCTGTTAACACTCCAAATCCCCAAATACAGTGGCTTTCTACCAAAACACACAACTAGCATAACAGCCAACCTTATACTCCTATTTTACTAAATAATACCTATTGAAGAAAAGAATGATGTTAATATTTATTGACTACCAGATAAGATACTAGGCAGTTTTTTCTTATACTAGCCCTAAGATATAATTATTCCCATGACATAGGCACAGAAGTTTAGAACCAGAGAAGTCAAGTAAGCTGTTAGGTTTGGCAGAGTAAATCTAAGGCAAAGCTAAACAGGGATCAGCCTTTCTGATTCCCAATACATTCTCATCGAACTCAAACTTTGTGTGAGAAACAATCCATTCTCAACTTGCAACAAACAAAACTTTCCACGTATGCTTTTTTATCTCTTCTAATGTCCATTTTCTGATGCTAATTTCACCTTCTTCACTTCTTATTCCAATGAACAACCGATTTGGTTTTTTTACCCCCCATATACATGTTGATGGGATCTGCTACATATGTAGTGCCTCTTCTTCACAGATAGCTAAAACCCTTCCATTTTTTCTTCTTGTTACACAGGGGATAAAAAGTTGTTCCAAAAATCGAGACTAAAATTGATCTTATTTTTGAAACACACACACAAACACACACACAGCTGTAGTGAGAAAATATCCTAAGTCATTAATTCACTTTTTACTTTTCAGGTTCTCCCACCCCCAGAGCTGAATCTCATTCAATCCCTCTCAAAGGTTAGCTCCATGTTTCTCAGGGATAGAGATTATCTTGGGTGATTAAGAGATAAGAACTAGAAAGTACAGAATGTTGATTCTGAAAATAATGTCAGAAACCATCTAGGTACATTCAGGTACAATGAAAACATGAAAGTGCTATGGAAATGTTTTCCAAAGGGAATGGAGAGTCAGATTTGTCTCATTTCAGAAAAATGGGAAGTATGCAACATACAGGTCACTAACACTGAGTTATTTCTACCAGAGAAAATGCTGTTGGGACTAGACTAAAAGAGACAAGAAAGGCTGACTTATAGCTTCTTTACAGCGTTATTGGAAAGGAGGCAAGATACTGAAAGGTTCCTAGATGCACTCCCACAGGAGGGAAGAAACAAGGAAAAAAATGGCAAATAACACTCCCAACAAAAATACTGCCAAGAAGAGAGATGTGATTTATATCACCCATCATATCATAACATAGCACATCACCATCAACTTAAAGGATATAAAGGATTCATAACTACACAACAAGAGAATGCACAAGTCAACAGAAACTTAAGCATGAGCTCGCAACACTTGGCAAAGAAGTTGGATAAAACAAAACTGTCACATATGAAGCCAAATGGGAAGCAACACAAAGAATGACAGATACTTCTGAAATCACTGTAAAGGACAGAGAGAACAGGACTGACCGAAGTAAAGAGAATAAAATGTAAATGAAGAAAAAATTTGTAAAAGATCTGAGAAAATTTAACATATAGAGGGCAGGTAAAACAGAGTCAACATAAAGAAGTATCAGTATGCATTATACATATTTAAATAAATAATTATGAAAGTTTTGCAAAAAGGAATCAGATCTCAAATCTACATATTAAATGGTTACACCAGGTTACACAAAAACATGACCAAAAAAATGAGTAATACTTAGATATATCCTACTGAAATATAAAGAAAAAATTCTCTGGGAACTCAACAAAAATATCAAATCAATTGTGAATGAAAAATATTAGGATGGCCTCAGACTTCTAGATAATAACATTCAATGCTAAAAGACAGTGGAACTAGGAAAGAAAAAAAAAAAAAGATCTACCTATAACAAAACTGTCATTCACTATCAAAACCTGAGACTATGTAGTTTCCAGGGGTTTTACAGGGTTCTTTACCTTTTGAAGAAACAACTAAAAATGGAAAAAGAAACTAGCTAACAGAAAGACATTCAATGAAAATTAGACTAAGTAGTTATTATTTAATTAGGTTATCTGATATATTAAGATTAAAACACATGGAGAATTATGGTCACAGGAATAAGGAACTTCCCTGACGGCCCAGTGGTTAGGACTCAGTGCTTCCACTGCAGGGGGCACACGTTCAATCCCTCCTCAGGGAACTAAGATCCCACCTGTTACATGGTATAGCCGAAAAATTTTACCACTGTAAAAATAAATATTTGCAACATGTATCATCAATCCCTAGTGAATAAAGAGCCTCTAAAAAATTGAGAAACACCAACAACCCAAGAGAAACTTAGGCAAGGATATGAAAAAGTTAAGCAGGTCTAGAATATAAGAAATTCCATAGGACAAATGACCTGGTTTACTCAATAAATAATTTACAGGGGGAAAAAAGATGGAGGGCCATTGTTATTAGTTAAAAGACGGTTTTAGAGATATATAAACCAAAGGCACTGTGTCAACATTTTTGAAACCTAATTCAAACAAATAATTAAAAACACTTTTTAAAGATACTGTGGATATTTGAATATGGAGTATTAAATATTAACGAGTCATTGTATTTTAGTACATGATGGTGATGATATTATGGATTGTTTTTAAAGGCTTATCTGTTAGAGAAACATACTGAAATAAGAAAGGGTGAATTAATATGATATCTGAGATTTTATTTTAAATATTCCATAAAAATTATAAGAAAGAAAAGGGATAGGTGAAGCAAAAATGTTGGTAAGTTTTGAATCTGGAGATAGGTCTATGGGGACTCATTATATTATTCTCCCTACTTGTGAACATGTTAAAAATTTAATTGTGTTCATTCAAAGGAGCAGTTCTAAAAGCCCTGTATGGTAGTGCAATTATCTGTGTCTAGAGAACAAATAAATCAGAAATATCCCAATTACTTCAGTTACCACTGAAAAACCCTTTGCTTTCCTTTACTGTTATTATTTGTTTTGTTTTAAAAGTAACAATTTTAGGTGAGGAATGTAAGAGTCTTGTGACAGTTTTTTATCTTGAGCTGACTGACTCTGAACTGACTGGTCATGTAAGTAGGGACTTTGGCTAAAATGGGCTTCCTTGGTGACTCACAGGTAACGAATCTGCCTGCAACGTGGGAGACCTGTGTTCGATCCCTGGGTCAGGAAGATCTGGAGAAGGAAATGGCAACCCACTCCAGTATTCTTGCCCAGAAAATTCCATGGAAAGAGGAGCCTGGCAGGCTACAGTCCGTGGGGTCACAAAGAGTTGGACACGACTGAGCGACTAACACTTGATTAAAATAGAAGAATTACATTATTATAATTCTGCTCATGAAATTCTTTGTCATTTAGGGTGGGGGAAGAAGGTATGCAAATATTATGGATATTAAGAAAAGTTAATTTGTTATTGATCATAAGTGAGATACCAGGAGGTACATAAATGCTGCTATCTAACTATTCTCAAACCCCCTTTGCAGCATCTCACCACCACCTCCCCTAACTCATCCAGGGGAGGGCTTCTGCTCCTTTAACAAATCTTGCTATGCAGTTCATAATTATTTCAAGCAAACTATTATCCATCACGGGCTAACTGCATTGCTGTTGTTTTTTTTAACTCCCTGGACAATACAATATTTGAAGATAACAAATAATAACAGAAGCATTTCAGACAAGAAGGGGAAAAATGCAAGGGGAATGATCAGAAGTAGGGGTTCCAGCACTGTCGAAGGACACCAAACAGGTCATAGTTCATTGTATTTAATTTTAGGAATAAGTGGACATAAGACTGTAGGAAATATACTTGAACTACTGAGTAATGCAAACCACCAGACACTTCTAATGCTACTTTAGCAAAATTCATGCATGCATGCACGCTAAGTCGCTTCAGTCATGTCAGACTCTTTGCAACCCTATGGAATGTAGCCCACCAGGCTCTCTGTCCATGGGATTCTCCAGGCAAGAATACTGGAGTGGGTTGCCATGCCCTCCTCCAGAGGATCTTCCAGACCCAAGGATCAAACTTGAGTCTCCTGGCAGGCAGGCCCAGCAAAATTCATTATTTCAAAGCAAATAATATATATACTTCATAAAATTATCCCACATTGATCACCCATCAAGGAAAACATTCTCAGGACCTTGAATTGATACCCCTTTATTAGCTTCATTTTAATTGCTTTAAGAAGTTAAAAAATTATTTAAATTCATTTACTGAAAAAATAAATACACCACTAATTTAAAAAAGACATCTCCCTCTACTTCCAAATCACTGTTATAATAACAGAAAATAACCAAACATAATGTGCATAATGTACCTCTAGTTTTACATACCATCCTGCAAAACACAATAACACAAGATTAATGGATGGCACTGCTTACCTACTCAAGTGATTAGAGAAATTCAATCATACTTTGGAAGATTCAATATGATTCCATGAGTATAATCTACAATATGGTTGATTTCATTAACAACATAATTTCAGTGACCTTTTCAAGTCCAGTGTGATGGGAATTCAGGAGTCTGAAGTTCATACTTGCTATTTCAACATTTTCACCTACTTTTAATAGTTTCCATCTGAGTGGTGACACTATCTTCAGATGTGCTTATCTGCTTCTCCATTCTCTTCTGCTGGGCTTATGCTACAATCAAACTATCACAAATTCCTCCCATGGGAGGCAGGCCCTTGCTAGTATTGATGCTTTTATTGCAGAATCTGCCCCCAAGGTAGCCAGATTCTTAACACTGCCCCTCTCTGCAGCTCACAGCATAACCTGCTCCTCCATGACATATGAAGGACACTAACTCACACACACAGAGTCAGCTCACACCCATGCCTACATGCCCAGGATGTGTGCATTTCAGATTCCAGAAGCTCCTAGAATGAGAGCTGTCATGAGTGCTACTCAGGCACTGCGTTGGCATCTTCACTGACCAGAGACCCCTTACTTCCCCATGAGAAGAAAGGACTCACTTGGTTTGGTGGTAGGGAGGAGATCTCATCTATTCATGCCTTCAACTTACACCCTGAAAAGGTCACCCTCAAATATAATCAGTTTAGATTCTCTTTCTGAACCTTACCTGTAGCAAGGTATCATCCTAATTTTGGTCCAAGGCACCATAAAAGCAACAAATTGGAATCACTATGAGGCCAAGAACTACCTTTCTTTGACCACCATATCTCTTTCTCCTCTAAGTCTACCCAGGCCACTGATTACTTCGGATGACTGATTTTTGGTTTCACTGGGTCTCATTCAGCTCTCAGCTCTTGACCAGCACTTTCCCACATCCACCCCCAGGATGGGCCTCAACCTCCTCTGCTACATCATTATCTACCCCTCTCACACCCTCCAGAAACAACCTGCTTAGGCTGGAAAAATGACTCTTGCTCTGGACTTTGCCTGTTCACCAAAGTAACTGTAAACTGGCTTTTTATCTGACTTCATGCCAGATCCAAAAGAGTAAACAAAGTCTCATGCTGCTCCCATTTCCACTATCCCTGAGCCTACCCTGCTCCAAAAGACTCCTGGCATTTTCCTACTGAGACCAAAGTCATAGCAAGAGATCTGTTTCTGGGATGATGCTTCGGTTCCCAGGCCTAAGAGTAAGAGCCCAAGTTTACTGAGTGTTCACGGTGTAGCAGGGACAGTTTAAACTATCTCATGGGTGTGATTTCACTGAATCCACACCCATAAAGTACCCAGGAGAATGATCAGGATCTCATTTAACCCACACTGTGAGGTTTACCAGTACAAATAAAAGAACACTTAGCTTCGAAAGGTCTTAAACAACAAGGACATTCATTACCTGAATTACAAGTTCTAAGGTAGGGCTGGCTCCATACATGGTACAATGAAGACATTGGAGCAGATACAAATAAGAACTCAGAACAGCTCAAATCCTCCTGGCTGGCAGAGACAGCCCCCACAAACCCCGGGACCAAGTTTCCCTGACTTAACACTGCAGTGACTTAACTGGGTAATTGCCTCACAAAGGTATGCAGTTTCTTTTCAACACTCACCCCACTCCCTCAGTGCCTCTGAGCCCTCTGGGCCCACAAACAGATCTCAGCATAGCTCAGATAGCAGTACAAGATCTAGGAATCTTGTCAGTTCCTTCAGGCAGGAATCTGGGGCACATTGATGGGTGGGAATTCTAAGGGGATCTGCCTAAGGAAGATGAAACGTTCAAATCAGGCTCCATTTAGTATGTGCACATTTATCCAGGATCTGGGATTTAATGTTAGCTCAAGCACCTAAAAGGGGTATTAAAACAATGTGCTACACCCTGAAATCAATAGCACTCCACAGGCACTAAGAGTTAAGGGGCAGAACATCTCTGACCATGTTGAGGAAGAACCCCAAAGCTCACAAAGATAGAAATACTGTGTGTCCCGACTTGTTGTTCCAGTCTAATTATTAATAGTGTCCCCTTGAAGCTCTCTCAAAAGTGTCCCAGTTTGGGATGGTGTGCCACCTGCCTGCTCAGCCACCCCTTACCCATGCCACCTCAGAAGAACCAGAGAACATTCCCTTCACCAGGGCTATAAGAAAGGCGTTGGTGGGGGTAGTACCAGTTTCCCCATAAAGCCCTGTGGTAACCGTCCTCTGGAGCTTAGCCGTGACAGTGGGGAGTACAGAGATTGAAAGTTGAACTAGATTCCCTGATACCAGTGGGAATAATGAGAGTCAGGGTGAAAGTGGCAAAGGCCAATGATAGCCCTTAACCATGAAAAGACACTTTTTGGGTTTTTTTTGGTAGTGCTTGTAATTTATTGAAAAGAATGCAAATGCTTTTTCCAGGTAGCATTGAGGAGCTGGGCTGAGTACCTGCTTTTGTTTGTATTGTTCAGTTTTTAGTATTTTTGTCCAAATGCACACCTCTATGGGACTGCTGCAATTTTGAAACAAAGATGACAGGTGTGCAAAACTGCTGCATAGGAGAAATGTCAACAATTGGGCTGCCAGGCACAATGGGCCCCTGTAGCAATCTGGTGGGGCAGGAGGAAGACTCGGAGTTAGTAGGGAACAATTAATCAAGTTGAAAGATTAGCCCCTGGGGAGGGGGGTGGAGTTGTTGGTGAACAGTCCAAATCAGTGTCCCAGGAGGTGTAGCCCACAAAGGCATCTTCTAGGTTGCTCCTGATCTCCAAAGGCCGGGTCTGTTGCTGGAATCTGGAAGAGGGTGCTTGGGTGGCAGCGCAGGTCGCTGGGCAGAGGTGCAGGCCTGACAGTCGGCAGGGCAGAGTATAGGCTGACCGGTTTGTAAGACGGGCTTGCCCTAGAGCTGGCGCTCAGAACACAGTTCTAATGAGCGGTGAGGGTCCTGGGGCTGGCCAGAGTGGGCGGCAGAGTGCACTTCAGAGACGCCCCAGCCTCAGCAGCAGGTGACTGGAGAGCACTATGCCTGGAACAAAGACAAGCACTACGGCCGAGAGTGGAGGGCGAGGAAGACAGCCAGAGGGGAGGGAAAGGCCAGGGGATCGCAGCGTTAGGGGAGCGCGGTGGCTCCGGGCGGGGCGAGGCGGGGAGGCAGTGGGGGGTGGCGGCGGGCAGTGCCCTTCCCCCTCCTAGGCCCGAGGGTCTCCGGGCCTAGTAATCATCTTCTTCATCTTCGTCTTCGTCGTCTTCGTCGTCATCCCAGCCAAAACACTGTTTCATCTCATCGAGGAAGGCCCGGTAGTCGCCCAGGATGGGGCTATCCATCTCAATGTAGGGCACCACCCACTCCTCGGCTTCCCCGGTGAGCAGGCTGATCAGGAATGCCACCTTCATGGCGTCGTTGCAGAATCGGTTCTCGTTGACGAGCATGTAAGACGCCGTCTGCACGATAAACTCGGGGAGCCGGGAGCTCTCGCCGTCAAACGTTTCGGGGAAGGGCACAGGGCAGCTCGGCGGACGTACCTGGCGCAGCAGGGTGGCCCTCTCGCACACCAGCAGCCGAAGCTGTTCCATGAGCTGGCTGTTCTCGATGCTAAGGGCGCGGTGCCGCATCAGGAGCGCGTGCAGCAGCAGGACGAGCTCGTCCACCATGGCGAACAGCTTGGAAAGGCAGGGCAGGGCGCAGCTCGCTTCGGTTGGGCTAAGGTGCGCTCGGAGGCCTCGCAGGAAGTGCGTGTCGGCGGAGACGCGCGGAGGCTAGGGGCGTGGGGCGGTGCGCGCAGGGGTCCCGGCGGCGGCGCAAGCTCCGCCCACACAGCCGAGCTGACGGCCCCGCGCCGGCGCCGCCCGGCTGGAGGGGCGGGGCCGGGGAAGGCAAGGGGCGGGGCCGGGGTGGCGCGGGCAGGAGCTCAGGGTCCGCGCTTGCAGGTTCCTGGGCAGCTGGATAAAGGCGGAGACCCAGTCTTGGATATGGGTCCGGCCGTAGTCTGGACGGTGCAGGCGCTAAAAACCCATCTCTCAGAGAGGTTCAACCTGCTCAGGTTTAAAGGACTCACCACCCTTCAGCCAAGCCGACTCATACATTTCGGTGTTCCTTGGAGGGCCAGTGGCCCCTGGGTTCCCTCTGAGTGGTTTTAACACATTTCTTGGCTTATGAAATCTCCCTCACCCAAAGAACCGTTAGCAGTGCTGGCTGCACGCCAGCGTCACACCCTGTAAGAGTTATGAAAGACCCTCAGGGGTCCTGTCTTTCATGACAAAATGATATTTAAAAGGGACTTTTCTTTGGTTGGAAAATAGTATTGTGTACCTCTATCCCTTTGTTTAAAATTATTTTTGTAAATAGCAAAGTGTAAAAAGTTCTGCAAAATTTAGCATCCAATCACCATTTGCAGGAGTCCTGCCTATCTTTGACTCTACTTCTGTCCTAATAATAGTGTTCCTTGACTACTGGGTATTTATTCCCTGCTTAACAATAAACACTTGTGTTTTTAAAATGGCTTGCTTTTCTACTTCGAATGCGATTATTCAAATAGTTGACAAATGAGTTGGGGAGACAGCCTCCGGGCCACCACATTCTGTTGGATCTCCTTTTAAAATACATTCCCGGTAGAATCACTTCTTGTTACTTCCACCTATACCACTCTGGCCCCAGCCCTCCTTTCTCACACAGGCTGTTGCAACTAACCACTTAACTTCCATTCTTCTCTTCTTATAGTGTATGTATTCCCCAGAGTAGGGGACAGGACTCCTTTAGAACAAAAGGTAGATCACTTCACCTCCCTGCTCTAAACCCTCCAATAGTTTTCCCCTCTCAGTCAAAAGAAAAACCAAAGTCTTGGTAATCGCCTCGCAGGCCCTGCCTCATCTGTGCCTCCTCTTAGATCCTGCTGAGCTCTAACCACATTGTTCTCCCTGCTGATTCTCGCACACTGGGAAGACCCAGAGGAATCGGGTGGAGAGGGAGGTGGGAGGGGGGATCGGGATGGGGAATGCGTGTAACTCTATGGCTGATTCATATCAATGTATGACAAAACCCACTGGAAAAAAATAATAATAAAGGGGAAAAAAAAGAAAAAAAAATACAAGTAGCTCTGGCCCCAGGATCTTTGTACTTTCTATCTTTTCTGCCTTGGAAGGCTCTCTCCTCATTTAACTGCCTGACTCTTTCTGCCTCGGGTTTCAGAGAGGACTTTCCTAACCACTTCATCTATCAGAGCACCTCACTCTCTGCCAGTACTCTCTAACCCATTACCTCGCTTCATTTCTCTACACAGCATTTATCACACCAGCAGCCATCATATCGTACCGCACTTTGTGTATTTGTCAGCCTCCACTTTAATATGGAAGTCTGTGTGCACAGAGGCTTTGCTTTGTTGGTTGCTCTATCCATAATACAAGAAAAGTGCCTGGCCCACAGCAAAACTCCATAACTTATTTGGTGGATGAAAGAATCTCAGGGTTCAGATGTTAAGATAAAATTTACAAGTGGTGGCAGCACAGAGTGTTCAGAAATGCTCAAGTGTCTGGTATGTTCTATCTCTGATCATGAATAGTTTCCATTGTGAAATTATGGCTGACGTAATAAAAGTGGCAAAATAAAATTTTTAAACCCTACTCTGTCCTTTTACAATAGAATTCGATGGACATCCATGGAAGTGAGAAGCTGAGAAAGAGGAGAGAAACGAGGCCAAGGTCCAGGGGAGAGGAGGAGGATCCCACTGTGGTGAGGGTGGGCAGGGAAAAGGACAGGCAGGTAGGAATATGAACCCTTGAACTCTCCTGGGATGCGAGCTCCCCCGCTGGATCAGAAGGCCCTTGAAACCAAGCAGGGACCCTCTCTCATTCATCCTTTCATCTTCTGCATCTGAAAGCATTAACTAGTTGCTCCATAAGTGTTCAGTGGCTGGAATGAAGGGACAGGAAGTGGTGGAGGTAGTTTTCTGGGCCTCCGGCTCATTCACAGCTCAGGGTGGAAGGTGGACCTGCCTGGGGCCACAGTGAGTATCCATCTCTACTTTCCAGCTCTAGACCCTAATCCTGGAGGAGGGGTCTAGGGTTTTAGTCCCAGAAGCACACATCCTGCGGCAGGCACTGGATCTGGCAATTGGCGTGGGTTGTCTTGTTGACCTTTGCACAAGGACCATATGTGGGGATGGGCCCTCTGGGAGCCTGAGACCCAGGAGTTAAAGACTTGCCTAAACCCAGGAGAGCAGTATGTTGGTGGTATGATAGATACCACTGTCTCAGCTTCTCTGATTATTGTGCCCATGTGCTTCCACTGAAAATTATTTCTGCACTGGACTTCTGTGGATTAGGAAGATCTGTTGAGGACCCAGAGCTGATTAGACCCTTGCTGTCCTACTCCCATTCCTACAAACCCATAACAGAGGAAGTCAGGGAGGAAACCATAGGAATCAATCACTAGTATTACCTCTGAGTGGGCTCTGGGTACCTAGAGAACAAGAAATGCCCAGGCCAGAACCGACCACAGAGCTGAGCAGGGATTTTGTGAGGTGCTTCCCAACCTGGAGGGAGAGAAAAAGAGACAGGCAGTTCATCAGTGACTCATGAGGGAAGCAGTTGGGAAGAGGCTGGTAGTACCACTAGAAAAATTATATAGAATTGTAATGCTCATGTTAACCAGCTTCCTGGTGCCTATGAGGCTGTCCGACCAAGGTCAAGGCCTACTAGCCCCTCCTTGCCCATTCATCCTGCTTACGACTGCATGGTGCCTTCCTTCTTCCCCTTTCTCCTCTAAAGTGACCCTTAAATGTTCCTTTATGGCTATGTGAAGATGCTGGCGGCAATAAGTATGCCATATGACTTATCTCAGACTCAGAAACTTTATCAGAACAGCTCTGGCCCAGAACATTCCAAGGGGGGTTCAAACTCCATGCTTTGGCATGAGCACGGGCCCAAGGCCAAGGGAGTGAGTGATCCAAGGTGCTGATCATTTCTACCTCCTTCCAAGCTCCAAACACTGCCCTGGTATATATATATATATATATATATATATATCTAGCAGTCAGACTGTAAGATTCCCTTGAAATAAACACAAAAACATCCCTAGATTTTTCATCTTCCAGAGGAATGTGTACAGATTGAGAAAGTCAAGCTGACACTTGAATATGCAGACAGGAGCAGAAAACAGCTTTGAAGGGAATATTTGCCAGAGGGTAAAATGGATGCCACTAAGATGTGGGCCTCTGCCCATACACACCTCCCCTTCATTCTTCTTAACCAGGTCCACCTGGGGCTGTGTTTTTACGGTAACCACACCTGCAGGGCTGTGGAGACCTTCAGCCTAAAGAGAGCATAGGAGGGTACAGCTTTCTTCCTCCTGTCTTCATCCTCTCCAGCTCACCAAAGTGCACTGAAACATTTTTTCAGTGTTTATTCAAGTACTGAAGAAACATTCTTATGTCAAAAGAAATTAACTAATACTGGCATGCTGAAATAAAAAGGAAACATTCCCAATACCTTTCCTTCTTCCTGCAAAATCTCACTTAACAGGATTATTGAAAATCCAAACTTTGGTTTGCCTCCTTCCATTGTGTGTGTGTGTGTGTGTATGGTAGATATGTGTGTATATATATAATATATATGTAAACACACACATGCACACACACATATATAGTGTTTACAGAATCCTAATACATATAGTTCTGCTAACAAATATATGTCAAACTCCCTCACATGTCAGGAGGCACAGAGATATGATGCACAGAGCCGTCTTCTTCATAATTGCATAGTACTCCTGAATTTCTTAGGTACATTCCTGCCTCAGAACCAAAGAGATCCAACATAGCTCAGTTTCTCGGATGATGCGGGAGAAGGATGGCAACAAATACACTCACAGTCCCAAAGATATAGAACTGGAAAATCAGATTTCTATAACTGAATTATGATTTCTATGAGTTAATGTCTTATTATTACATAATCAGTATTCTTCATGTATATTTTTGGATGGCTGTCATATAGCATTTATTGCCCACAGTATATTGCACTAGATTTTTCTTCTCATGGTTTTTCATTCCTAGTTATTTTAATATAACTAGTATGTTGAACATGCAAGAGTTTATATAGTTGGTTTGTTTCTGACATTTTCATACATTTTAGGAAGTATCTGGTGTCATCATAAATTTTTTGTTGTAAGTGTTAAGAGTGTGGCTTGGCACAATTTGTGTTTATTTATTTTAAGTATAATTTAGACCTCTCTTTCAAATTGGCTAGTTACTTTGATTTAGACTAAATTTTTCATGAGGAAAAATGGATGTGGTGAGTTGAAAATGACCATAAATTCTTTGCCACTTAACCTATCAAAAGTGAAATCACTCTTTGCGACCCCATGGACTATATAGTCCATGGAATTCTCCAGGCCAAAATACTGGAGTGTGTAGCCCTTCCCTTCTCCAGGGGATCTTCCCAATCCAGGGATCAAACCCAGGTCTCCCACACTGCAGGTGGATTCATGACCAGCTGAGCCACAAGTCACAAACCACAGTTCTTTACCTTTGGCCCATCAAAAGGTAGAAACAATTTCGTCTGCTCCTTTAATCTGGGCTGGCATTGTGACTTGATTTGACAAATAAATTGTGGTAGAAGCAATTTGTAACTTATGAGGCAAAGTCTTAAAGACCTGAAATGTCTGCCTGTCACTTGGAATGCTCCCTACTGGGTGGGAGCCAGCCACCATATAAGAAGTCTAACTACGCAGAGACCGTCATGCTACAGGGAAGCTCACTGTAGCCCCATGGAGAAAAGGAGGTCATGAGGAAGAGCCATAAGGCAGCAGACAAACTTGAGAATGAAGCTCCCCCTTGGACACTCCAGCCCAACAGAGCCATCGCCTGAATGCAGCTGAGTGGACGACACCAGCTGACTGCAAAGAGAGCCTCATGAATTCCAAATCTACATAAACTCCAAGTTGACAGAATCATGAGCAAATAAAATGGCAGTTGCTTTAAAGCATGAAGTTTTGGCATGGTTTGTTTCATGGCAGCAGAGAACTGAAACATGGAAAAACTCAGGATAGGCTGCAGATATTAATAAAAGTATGAACTCCATGTCAAAGAACTGATATTATGCTAGGAATCCGTGCATGCATGCTAAGTCTCCTTAGTCTTGTCTGACTCTGTGCGATCCTATGGATTGTAGCCCACCAGGTTCCTCTGTCCATTGGGATTCTCTAGGCAGGAATACTGGAGTGGTTTGCCATTTCCTCCTCTAAGGGATCTTCCCCACCCAGGAATCAAATCTGCATCTCTAAAGTCTCCTGCATTGGCAGACAGGTTCTTTACCACTAGTGCCACCTGGGAAGTCCTAGGAATCTACAGTCCTGTCCTATTTTCTTAATTCTGTATTTGTCTACTTGGTATTCATTAATTACAGGGCCAAACTAACAGTCAAAGTTGTTTATGTCTCCCCTGCAGTCCAGATCTCAGATTCTGAAACCGTCTCCTGTATCTAAGTCACACACACCAAGTCAGTATTTCCTCTGACCTAAATCAACTCAGGGCTAGGTACCAAACATTAGGGACAGTCCCTATTCCTCAATGCTCACTAGAATTATTTAAACTAGCTAATCCTAAACTGTTTACCTAGCCTTGACTAGCCTTTCCCATGAAAACTCCAGTAAAGTCTCTCTGGCCTAAGTCTTCACCCTCACTCCTTTCTTCGTTTTGACTAAAACCTGGTGTTTCCCAGGTGTCCCTGCTTGGCATGGCATGCCCCCTCTTGTCAATGGCATTGACCTCTCCATATCCTCTTTCAGTCCATAAATTAAAATTAAAATTCTGTTGGTACAATTGAGACAAGTCCAAAGTAACCACCTCCTGTGGGGAACTGCTCAGGAGTGTGTATGTGTATGTTCACATCTGTCTCCTTGTGTGTCTATATCCATGTGGATATACACGTACTACTGCCCTCTAACACCATGTACCATCTACCACGACATGTACCATCATGGTGCTACTTGTAGTTAGAACTGGCAGTGTCACAGTATGACAAAGGTAAAATCAAAACTGACCATGTTTTCCAATGAATATGTGTGCCTACATAAAAACAGTGAAGCACATTTCAGAGAAGCATTAGGAAAAGAATAGAATTCTTGAAATCTGGGTTCAAATTCTCATACTCTTACTTACTGTGACTTGAGCAAGTCTCTTAATTTTTCTGAGTCTCAGACTCCTTTGCAATAAATATTCCTAATGGTGGTTTAGTCGCTAAGTCGTGTCCTACTCTTGTGACCCCATGGACTGTAGCCTTCCAGGCTCCTCTGTCCATGGGATTCTCCAGCCAAGGATACTGGAGTGGGTTACCATTTCCTTCTCCAGGGGATCTTCCTGACCCAGGAATTGAACCCAAGTCTTCTGCATGGCAGGCAGATTCTTTAGCAACTGAACTACAAGGGAAGCCCAATATTCCTAATAACAGGATCCAAATCATAAGGTTGCAGTGAAGATCAAATGATCAAATACAAAGGTGTTTGTCAAAAATAAAGCACTGCACACAGATTGCATATTATTTTTCACCAGATAATTGTGATTTATTAGTCTTACAGTGACTCTACTACTTGTATTTTAAGTTTAATGTGTAGTTAATTCACTTCTCTTATCATGGTATCCATAAATCTAGCTATGATGTTTAACTTTTAAAAATGTTTGCTCTTGAATAAGAAGTAGTTGGAAGCATAAAATAAGGTTTTATTTTGGTTTCTGTCAGTTAAAAACACGCTTCTCTCATAGATACGAGATGTAAGGTTTCTGGTTTTGTTTTTAGGGAAAACCAGTGTCCATTATGACCTTCTGAAGGCCAACCTGTAACATTTTCTATTTCCTCCTTCCATCTTGGGAGAATCTGTGCCACATCTGTGACGCGGACACATGATGCTCTCCCTGAGTAAAGAGGCAATTAATTGTACTTCCAGAAACTTTCTTTCATCACTGCGCCACCATGGTGATCACCTGGGAGAGGCCAGCAGACTTGGGACATCTGAGAGACTGGAAGCGAGGTTTTTCTCAGTCCTTGCAGCATCTCTGGTCACCCTTCTGCTGAGTCCCATGATTCTCTCCTCTCAGGCTCCCTAGGGTTTCCTACTGGCCCTTCAAGTCCCTTGTCTCCTCCTTATCCACTCAAGGTCTATTTCTCTCAACACAGAAAAATGAGTTCATTAAAAATGAGTTAAAAAGTCCTCCCAAGGGAAGAGGAAGCATGTGATGTTAAAAAGTATCCCCAGTACCTTTCTCAAACCCCATACTGGTTCCTGCAAGTATACCAGTTGCTATGCAAATTGGCAATGGAAGTCACAGTGTTGGAGGAGATGGTGCCAATTTCTCACTCTACGGGCTCCAAAATTGTTAAATGAGAGAAGAACCTGCAGAGTGCTCCACTAATGAAAGTACTTCAGATTTCAAATGAGGACATGAAGGGCCATGGAAGAAGAGTAACATGCCCAGGGCAAACATAGGACATTATCTTTAAAGGCAGCGTGGAACTGTGCAAAGAAGACTGGATTAGGGGTGCAAATGCCTGGTACAGCTTTGACATCTGTCATGTTCTCTTTCAGACAAGCCCTTGAGCACCTCTCAGATCCAATTTCCCTATTTATAAAAATGAATAAAAAATGCCTCCTCACAGAGCCAGTGTGAGTCTCAAATGAGAAAATGGATATGAAAGTAAGTTTTAAAGTGTAAAGTGGTTTTCACGCATTAATTCTGAATATGCATTCTTTTAAAACTTGTTTGAAAATAATTTCAAACATACAAGAAACCTGTATGATTTTGAAAAATCCCTACATGTCCTTCCCCCTGGTGAACCAACTGTCAACATTTTACCATATTTGGCTTAGCTTTTTCTCATAGTCAGTGTTTGTATGCTAATCAGTACATTTCTGTATTATATTTTTTTCCTAAACCACTTGAGAGCTGCAAGCATAAAGGCTCATTTCTACATATTATTTCAGTGTGTATTTGCTATAAACAAGTACACTGTCCTATAAAACCTCAGCCTAACTATCAAAATTAAGGATGCTCATTCTCAGTTGTATCAGACCTATCCAACTCTTTGCGATCCTATAGACTATAGCCCCCCAGACTCTTCTGTCCATGGAATTCTCCAGGCAAGAATATTAGAGTGGGTTGCCACTCCCTTTTCCAGGGGATCTTCCCAAACCAAGAATCCAAACCTGGGCCTCCTGCCTGTGCCTCCTGCATTGGTACATGGGTTCTTTACCACTGAGCCACCAAATTAAGGATATTGTAATGCTATTATTTAATCTACTTATCTTATTAAGATTTTCTTCAATTGTCCCCCCAATGAAATGTTTAGGTCCAGAATCCAGCCCTGGATCATGTGTTACATTTAGCTGTCATGTCACTTCAAGTCTTTCCTTGATGTGACTTTAGCTTTGGAGATTGCAGGCTTTCTAGTAACAAACTGTTCCTCCATTCCTGATAGTTCTCTGTTATTAGATTCATACTATGCCTTTGGGGAGTTTTTCTCAGTGCATCATATCAGAAAGCACACAATATCCTTTTATTCCATCACATGTGATGGTAACTTTTAGCAATTGGTTAAGATGGTTTCTGTCAAGTTTCCCACTCCAAAGTTAAGACAATTATCTTGTACATGTTAAGAAATATTTAATATTAGCTTGCATTCTACTTAAAAAGAGATTTTTCCATCCTATTATTTATGTTTATTTTTATCAGTAAGGCCCCTTAGATTCCTATTTTATTTAAAGGTTGTAACCCGTTACTGTCTATACTCATGTCAAAGCTCGAATTTCCAAAATTTCCCAAGTGGGAACCGTTTTAAGCTGCATCCTGTGTCCTTTGGATGTACTTACCTTACTCTTTGAGAACTTTCTTTCTTTCATGGATAATAAGCCATTCCAGGGTCATCTTGTACTTTTCTGGCCCCCACTCTGGAAATACCCATTTCTCTGAGGGAAATTCATTACCTGCAGTAGAGAATGGTTTTCAGAAATAAAGATGTCATGGTTAGGAATGCAAATTGTTATTGGTATTACAGATTTTTCACTTCTGGAACAACTATATAGCCATATGTGAAAACGATGGACC
Organism: Cervus canadensis; assembly: GCF_019320065.1. NCBI lineage: Eukaryota > Metazoa > Chordata > Mammalia > Artiodactyla > Cervidae > Cervus > Cervus canadensis. The sequence continues at coordinate 109,068,337 of NC_057419.1, forward strand.
TCATACCCTACTTCATTCCATATATAAACATTAACTTGAGACAGATCATAGACCAAAGGTAAAAGTTAAAACTATGAAGCCTCTATCCAGAAAAGAAAAACACTATAAATTGGACTTCATAAAAATGAAAAATGTATTGTTTATCAAAAGATGCTCTAGCAATTATGAAGAGACAAGTCACTGAATATATATACACAAATATATACATCAAGAACTAACATACAAAATAGGTAAATAGATTTTAGAATACTTATATAAAACATATGTATCAAGAATATATGAATCACTCCTAAAAATGAGCAATAAAAAAAAAGCTCTTAGAAGACAGTCTTTTCAGTTTTTCACAAAGCCGAACATACCATACAATCCAGCAGTTGCATTGCTTTGTATTTACTGAAATAAGTTGAAAATTTACATCCAAACAAAAGTCTGCACGTGAATGTTTATAGCAGCTTTATTCACAATCACCAAAACTTGGAAGCAAACAACATGTCTTTCAACAGGTCAGTGGATAAATAAACTGTGCCATATCCAGACAATAGAATAACTCAGCAATTTTTTTAAAAATGAGCTACCAGGCCAAAAAAGACATTGTAGACTTTAAATGTATATTGCTAAGTGAAAGAATTGATGCTTTTGAACTGTGGTGTTGGAGAAGACTCTTGAGAGTCCCTTGGACTGCAAGGAAATCCAACCAGTCCATCCTAAAGGAGATCAGTCCTGACTGTTCATTGGAAGGACTGATGTTGAAGCTGAAACTCCAATACTTTGGCCACCTCATGCGAAGAGCTGACTCATTGGAAAAGACCCTGATGATGGGAAAGATTGAAGGCAGGAGGAGAAGGGGACGACAGAGGATGAGGTGGTTGGAAGGCATCACCGACCCAATGGACATGAGTTTGGGTAAACTCCAGGAGTTGGTGATGGACAGGGAGGCCTGGCATGCTGTGGTTCATGGGGTCACGAAGAGTTGGACACGCTTGAGCAACTGAACTGAAGTGAAAGAAGCAATCTGAAAAGACTACATACTATATAATTCCAACTATATGACATTCTGGCAAAAGCAAGACTATGGAGACAGTAAGTTTAGTCGTTGCCAGTGGCAGGTTGAGGGGTAGGAATGAATAGGAAGAGAAGAGAAGCTTTGTTGGGAATGAAACTATCCTGTATAATAATATAATGCCATTATACATTTCTCAATACCCATGGAATGTACAATTGAAAGAGTGAACTCTAATGTTAACTACAGACTTTAATTAATAATAATGTATCACTATTGGCTCTTCAACTGTGACAAATATACCGCATTACTGAAAGATGTGAATAGTAGGAAGAATTTGTAAGGGAGAAGGAGGTAGAATTTGGGCACTCTGTACTTTCTGTTCAATTTTTCTGTATACCTAAAACTGCTCTAAAATTAAAACTTGTGCATTAAAAACAAAAGGCAAATGACTCAATTTTTTAATGGGCAAAAGTCTTGAATAAACTAATCTGCAAAAGAAGACATAGAAATGACCAATAGGTATATGAAAAGGTGATAAACATCACTAGTATAAAGGAAATACAGTAAGAAACTACTTTATTCTCATTTAGAATGGCCAAATTTTCTAAAGAACTGACATGATGTTGAGAATGTGAAATGGCTGGAACACTCATACACTGCTGTTAGGAAGTAAAATGGTGCAGCCACTCTATAGAGTTGACAGGCAATTTCTTATACGGTTAAACATATATCAGCCGTATGACCCAGTGATACTGCTCCTAGAATAAAAACATATGTTCACGAAAGTTTTCTACTAGAATGTTCATAAAGCATTGGAAACAACCCAAATGTCTATCAGCAAAAGAATGAATAAAACAAATTGTGGCACATCCCTATAATCGGCAGCACTCAGCAAATTACTAATACACACAACTCAAAGATGAATCCCAAAAGCATCATTCTGAGTGAAAGAAGCCAGCCATACCTGTATGGCTCAATTTGTATGGAATCCCAAAACAGTCACAATTACATTTTGGCAGTAGAAATCAGAACAAAGGTTGCCTGAGGCTGGATGTGCAAGGGGGATTTATTACAAAGAGACACAAGAGAAATTTTAAGGGTGATGAAAGGTTTCTATATCTTAACTGCAGTGATGATTACATGGTTCTGTACAATGTTAAAATTCATCCAACTGTACACTTAAGATCCATACCTTCTAATTTATATAAATATACTTGATTTTTTTAAAAGGACTGTGGAGTATTATCTCAAAGACCTTAACAAAAGAAACATTGATGCAAAATTCTCAACAGAACAAATCTGACATTTGATAATAAAGACACAGAAGTGCTTTTAGCATTTGGGAAAAACTAATGAAGCATAACTCCCATGACTCATTTTGGAAGATACTGCTAATTTTCAAATTTTGATTATCTGTCTCTCAGGGTCCATTCAGAAGGCACTCTTTTTGTATAACATGTATGTGTACAAATTTCAGTTACCGTGTGCTGTGGCCTGAATTGTGTCCTCATCCCAAAATTAATCTGAAGTTTAACTCAGGGCCTGGAAGATCCCCTGGAGAAGGAAATGGCAACCAACTTCAATATTCTTGCCTGGAAAATTCCATGGACAGAGGAGCCTGGCGGGCTACAGTCTATAGGGTTGCAAAGAGTTGGACACAACTAAGTGTGTGCACACAACCACCATTATGTCAGAGTGTGACCATATTCAGAGACAGGGAATTTACAGAGGTGATTAAGTTAAAATGAGTTAAGATGAGCCTTAATCCAATATGTCTAGTGTCTTTACAAGATGAGGATATTTGGTCACAGACCTATACAGATGGACAATGATGTCAGTTCAGTTCAGTTCAGTCTCTCAGTCATGTCTGACTCTTTGCGACCCCAAGGAAGATGTTGTAAAGACACATGAAAGAGGGAGCCATCTACAAGCCAAGGACAAAAGCCTGGATCATGTCTTTCCCTCATGGTTCTCAGAAGGAACCAACCCTACAGATATCTTGATTTTGGGCTTCCAGCCTCCAGAACTATGAGAAAATAAATTTCTGTTATTTAAGCTACAAATTTGTGGTACTTTGTTATGGCAACCTTAGCAAGCTAATACACCATGGTTAAGTTAGCTAACACCACTTTCCAAAAACAGAGTTCAAATGTCAGTTACCACTTGAATAATTGCATAGCGTGTTAGTCATTCAGTCATGTCCAAGTCTTTGAGACCCCATGGACTGCAGACCATTAGGCTCCTCCGTCCATGGGATTTTTCAGACAAGAATACAGGAGTGGGTTGCCATTTCCTTCTTCAGGGCATAAGGTACAGATGTTTTCAACTAACTCTTCAGTCCACATGTTACTGTATAAATAACAAATACACATCATGATAAATGACCAATCACATCATTTTTTACAATGTGTCAATGATTGGTCACTAAACAGCTGATATTCAGTTCAGACACAGACGGCAGAGCACACATGCTAAATGTGTTACATACTTTCCTCCCAGGGAAAAAGCCATGTGACATTTTATAAAAATGGATAATAGAAAGATGGTACTGGTCAACAGATGAAGGTATAGCAATGAAACAAAAAAATAAAACCAAGCATGATGTGGGAAAGTGGTCATAATGGAGAGAATGAAAAAGTCACAGAAGTGACACATTCAAAAACACATTAAAGGACCCATAAAGAAATTTCACAGTACTAAAAATGCAAAGGAGATGATCTATATCTAGAAGCAAGTATGATCATTTGCCAAGGTATAGAAAAGATGCTTATTTGCTATCATTTGCCCCCTATGTGCTGGGAAGCGGTTGTGATTTTCTAGGATCTCAAGGAAGCTCTGAATGTCTATCCCTGTTTGTGGTTACAAAGCAGATGTCCCTAAGAGCTTACTAGGAATCTCCCGGGAATCTTAAATCTGCCTATGCATCTGGCTGCAACTGCTGCTGGAGTGTAACAGACGGATCTGTTCAACCTTCTAAATCTCATGCAAGTGTCTCTTATTGGCAGACTTCAATCTGGGACCATTTAGGAAAGGAGATTCTGAGAAACTATTCTCTAGCTTCTCTTCTGTGATGTAAAAACAAAACAAGCAACAACAACAATAAAAAGCTTAAAATCGTTTGATGGTTGTAGTAGGGAGAATAATGGCCACTGAAAGATGTCCAATCCCTGGAACCTGTGAATGTTACAAGTGAAAAGGAACTCTACAGATAAAATTGCACATTTTTAAAAGGTGAATTGTACTGTATGTAAATCATCTCAATAAAGTGTACATTTAAATCATCTCAATTAATGTATATTTAATAAAGTATACACCTGGGGCTTTCCATGTAGCGCAGTGGTAAAGAATCTGCCTGCCAATGCAGAAGACTCAAAAGACAGAGGTTCGATTCCTGGGTCAGGAAGATCCCCTGGAGAAGGGAATGGTTACCCACTCCAGTATTCTTGCCTGGAGGATTTCACAGAGAGAGGAGCCTGGAGGGCTACAGTCCATAGTGTCGCAAAGAGTAGGACATGACTGAGAACACACACACACAACATCTCAATAAAATATACATATATATGAAGAAACACTCGTGCTTACACTAAGAAGCATAGTGTAGGGTTACGCAGTATTGTAGTCCATGCACTCTGTTGCTGATCTACTGCCTTGTCTTACTGATGCAGGTATTAGAATCAGGGCTCTAGGCCCCTTGGTCCTGCTGGACCTTCAGCTTCAGTTCCTCTAACTTATGGATGAGACATGTTCAACTTCTTAATAAAAAACTTTAGCGTCTCTTGAAGTTCAGCCGCATCACCAAAGAGGTGATGGGAGATTGATGGGGATAATTAGCTTATTCTAGTACTTTTCTGGTTTCTCCATCTTACACATGCTTTATCTCCTAACTTCCCACCCTGCTCTCTTCAAAGCAAACACAAACTCAGAAGCAACAGTTGTATAGAGATCCTTTTACCAGTTCCCACAATAGCACATGATCAAGTGATTCCTATAATAAATGTTGCATTCTTTATTACTTGTAGTGGTTCTGATGCAGTGGCCATACAGGTCTGGTTTCCATTCTATCTCCATCTATCTGCTTGGACAATATGATTGCCCACTTTGCTTCCCCACATTTCCAAACTACATAGCAGTTCTCCCAGATACAAATTCTTTCAGCTTTTATTTTATGACAAAAGTAACAGACTGTGCTTTAACTGCTCCCTTAAAGCCACATTTTGCCATTTCCAGTCTCTATCACAAGCAAACAATATGAAAAAATACCGTTATTTTATTGATATAAATGTGCACCATTGGGGATCTTTTTTGTAAGCTAGTTATCCTATGCTTTATCTTATAAGATCTCCCAATCTGTGAACTTTTTCATCTGAAGTGGGAATTTTTGATACTGACTGATTTTCATTAAAAGACACTAGACTATGTTCTGAGTCAGGGTAGAGGTGGTGGAATATTAATGTCCACACTGATACAGACTTTCACACCAGTGAAAACCTAAGATTTCTCTGCTAGGTTTGAATATACTTATTTTGGCAGCCTATAATCAACATAAACCTTGGACATGGAAGAAAGTAGAGACAATTCCCTATGATCTAAGCTAATATCCTGTGAGATATGGTTTATCTTTTCATTTAAGTTCTGCTATTTTGCCTGGAGAAGACTCTCAAGAGTCCCTTGGGCTGCAAGGAGATCAAACCAATCAATCCTAAAGGAAATAAATTCTGAATATTCATTGGAAGGACTGAGTCTGAAGCTGAAACTCCAATAATTTGGCTACCTGATATGAAGAACTGACTCATTGGAAAAGACCCTGATGCTGGGAAAGATTGAAGGCAAGAGGAGAAGGGGACAGCAGAGGATGAGATGGTTGGATGGCATCATCAACTCGATGGACATGGGTTTGAGCAAGCTCCAGCAGTTGGTAATAGACAGGGAAGCCTGGCGTGCTGCAGTCCATGCGGTCTCAAAGAATCAGACACGACTGAGCAACTGAACTGACTGATTTTGCCTGGACTCAAAGATAATAGAAAAATCATAGTTTGAAGAAATATGACCAAAATAAGGCCAAAGCACTTAGCTCCTTTGTATTAAAAAGCCTGGTCTTACTTTTCCAAAAAGAATGGCCAATAAACCTTTGAGATAGTTGGCCTCATTTTGTGAGCAAAGTGAAACAAAACTACAATGTTGATAATATAGCACTACTTGTTCATATAACAAATTAAACAAGATATGCACATTGTTTCAGTGAACAATTGCCTTAAGTGATGCTTCAGAGAACTGTTCATTACAAAGTGATAAAATATGAAACTAGTAGAAACTGATTTCTCAAAGTAACACCAAATTTTATCACACTTTCAAAAGAAACTACTGCAAACAGCGATAAATCATAGCTTGGCAGCAGTAGGTCCCTAGGCTTCTAAGAAAATAGGATTGATGCTCTAAAGGTAAAATTAAAGTTTGCATTCCCATTAACTTTTAATTAATCAACTCCGTACCTACCTCTGAAAACACAATAGCACTCTCTGGAAGCCCATTTTTGATGGACAGTTTCGAGACAAAACCTCTGCGTTACTTCTGTTGTGATGAGACCTGTTATCTCCTTATAACAGCTCAACAGCCAAAGGAGCTTTGTGACTCAACTAGAACACTTGCGAGAACTGAGGACAAATGAACTGAAGGTAGCCTGTATTTCACCAGGGTTCTAATGTCTTTCATTAGAACGCTCTTGGGCATTCAAGTAGTTTGGAAATGCGTTGCCTCATTATCTCATGGAAGCCTTGTAGGTTTTATATTTGACACATAACATTGTATAAATTTCAGGTATGCAACATATTAATTTAATATATTTAAATGTTGTAATATGATTACCCTTTGTAGTGATCATTAGCACCTCTATGACATAATTACCATTTGTCGTAGTGGGCCTAACTAACTTCTAGTCTCTTAGCAAGTTGGCTGATTATAATACAATATTGTTGTTTATATTCACTAAACTGTGCCCCAGGACTTACTTTTCAGCTAGTTGCAAATTTGTATCCTTAAATTTGATCTCTCCTATTTCCCTACCCCTCTGATACTGGAAAACCCTACTCTCTGTTTTCATGAGTTGGGCTTATTTAGACTCCACACATAAGTGAGATCACATAATCTAAGTACCCATCAATGGATGAATGGATAAAAATATACAAATATTTCAACTGTGAGAAAGAACAAAATCCTGCCATTTGAGACAAACAGATCTCTGAGATATTATGTCAAATGAAATGTCAGACAAAGGAAGACAACTCTGAAAGTCTATAGTTTTAGATCTAGAATGAACCTTGGAGGTCACTCAGTCCAAGGTCTAGAGTTTGTAAACTTGTTCCATTAACAAATGCAGAGGGTGAAAATTCCTAACAGAGTAAGGAGATGTTGATAGTTGAGGAGATAAACACAGGGCCAAGTGAAGATGACTTGAGGATGGCTTTGAGTTTCAGTACTTTCTGTCCTTGCTGCCACATACCAGGAAAAGTACAGGGTTGCCTTATGCACTTGGGGCTAAGCCATCAACGTTATGATCACCCCTTTTCCAATCTGCTCAAGATCTATGTGAAAGGACTTTCAGAATGAAACGGAAGACTTTCTATGCAAGGTTCTTATTTTACATGTGGGCCTTCTCACCCTATCCTTACCTATTCAGATCAGAAAACTACTTGAGATATGATTATTTTTCTGACTCTTAGTTTGTTTTAATTTTTCTTTCCCTCTAGTTTTAGTAAAATTTTTTATTTTGAAAATCCCAGTTTGTCATATCTTGGCAATAAGGAACAAAAAAGTAAGATAAAAAAAATTGTTGTTTTTTCTTTAGCTACAAAGGAAGTGGCTATAGATTTCTCTTGACATGAGGTTTAATAAGAAAAATTGTAAGAGAGAAATGCCAAGGAGAAGGCAAAAACTCAGAGTGAAAGAGAGGAGTGCACTTGCCCAACGTCTCCCATGGGCTTGGAGAAAATGTTTCAGGAGCAGTTCAGTGGCAACAACACAGTAATGATAAGAACACTGGGAATAATAATGGGCAGAGTTAAGAGTGCTGGCTATGCCATGTGATTTTAGGTAAGTGACCTGACCTCTCAACTGTAGCTTCCCCTTCAGAAAAATGTACTGCCAAATTTGAAAAATTATGTATATTAAATCTTATAATCGTTTAGTTGCTCTTTGCGATCCCGTGAACTATAGTCCACCAGGCTCCTCTGTATATGGGATTTCCCAGGCAAGAATACTGGAGTGGGTTGCTATTTCATTCTGCAGGGGATCGTCCCGACCCAGGAATCTAACCTGCCTCTCTTGCACTGCATGGGGATTCTTTACCACTGAGCCACCAGGGAAGCCCAAATCAGAAAATGGATATTAATTGAAAATAATTCATAGATGATAGGCATTCAGCGGATGTTTATTATTAAGAATGTTCCTTCCAAATCCATTATGTAGTTTCTTGGGCAGACCACTCCTGACTCACAAATGTTTGGATGTTTGGGGGCTTCATATTTTTTAAATATCAGTTTTGGACATTGGCTTTCCATCTGAATTTTGTTGTAACAGAAGTCCCTTTCCATCAGAAATTGTAATGTTCTGTGTTCATTATAATTTGTGGCTACTCTAGAAATATTCATGCTGTAAATGATATGCTTATTACCCAAGAGAAACACAGTCTGAACTACCCAGTTGAGCTGGAACTAAATCAACTTTTCCAAAAGTGAATCATAATCCTCACTAATACACTTTGACTGCTGTTCATTATGCTTGTAATTGTGGCTGATACATTTATTGAAATATTTCCATCTAACTGGACTCTCTCCCAACTAGTTAGCATATGGTAGACACCCCTGCTCCATCAAGTCTTCTGATATTGAGCAAGAATGAGGGACTAAATGCCAAGAAAGTTCTAGGCTATGATACTTATATTTTTTGGTGTGTGTAAACCATGAGAGAAAATTCTCTCATAAGAGGAAAAAGGATATTGTCTATCACTTTTTAAAATTAATAGGTTTTATATTATAGAGAAGTTTTAGGTTTACAGAAAAATTAAGCAGAGACTACTTCCCTCCCATTTTTCTGTGTTGTGAAAACTTGACACATTTCAGATGAGAAGTTTATTTTCTGCTCCTTTCACTCCTGAAGAATTCAATTTTAATAATAAATATGCTACAAAATGAAATGTTATTCAATAATCATATATTTCTTCTTATTATGAGCTCATCAAAAGTGTAACTTTCTACTACTGATAATCATTTGCAAAGGAAAAGGGGAAAAATGTAGGATTTTCAGTTCTGAATAGAAAAATATCCAGAAGAGATTTTTGTGCAGTCTTCCTGTGCCAATAAAAACACTAGCTTCATTTCAGGGAACATAACTGGCTCTGTGAGCTGAAAAAGTCAGTTTACTTGGCTAAGTGTCCCACTTTCCTTAGCTGCAAAACGAAGAAGTGGGACCAGCTAAGTGGTTCTCAATGTTGGCTGCTGCATACTATAACCTTCTGAGAGGCTTTACAATCTTACTGAGGCCAGGCCTCAAGAATATAGGAATTTGTATAATATAGGAATGATCTTGTCCTTAAAGATTTGGCAGAATTTGACCATAAAACTACCTGGATGGGATGTGTGTATATGGGTTTATGTGTGTGTGTAGTTTACCCAGGCAGATTTTACCCTACGATTACATTTCTTTAGTGGTTATGTATGTGTTGTGTGCTCAGTCATATCTGACTCTGTGACCCCATGGACCATAGCCCACCAGGCTCCTCTGTCCATGGGATTCTCCAGGCAAGAATACTAGAGTGGGTTGCCATTTCCTTCTCCATTAGTGGTTATAGGTTTATTCAGATTTTCAATGTTTTTGTGAAACACTTTTGAGAAGTTTTGTTTTTCTAAGAAATTATCACTTTCATACATGTTGAAATGATAAAGTCACTCACAGTATTCCCTTTTGCCTTTTAAATCTTTTCTAGCTGCAGTTATGTTCAGATTTTCACACTTAATATTATTTAACACCTGTTTTTCTTTTGGATCCATTTTTCCACTTTTATCTATTATATTTTACTTGCAAACAGAATTTTTGTTTCTCTTCTTTGTTTAACCCTTTACTTCTGCTTTTATATTTATTTCCTCCTTTTTAAACTTCTTTGTGCTTTATTCTGCTGTCCTTTTTCTAATTTCTTGGGTTGCACATTTTCTTACTAATGTTACGCCTTTGAACTTTTCTTATACATCTGTTTCAGTCTACAAATTGCTCTCTCATTACTGCTTTGGCTATATCTCAGCACTTTTGATATGAAGTGCTTTCATTGTAATTCAATTAAAAATAAGATTTAATTCAATTATAGCTCTGAATATGCTTCAGGCATTATTAGAAATATATTCTAATATTTCTAAATATATTAAGAGTTAGTTATTTTTTGTTATTTCTGATGTATCATTTCATATTAAAAAATATTGTCTGATCTATATGATATTGTTTGATACTTGTTCTGGGCTAAACTGTTTTTGCTGTTCAGTCACTAAGTACTGGCTGACTCTTTGTGACCCCATAGACTGTAGCATGCCAGGCTTCCCTGTCCTTCACTATCTTCCAGAGTTTGCTAAAACTCATGTCCACTGAGTCAGTGATGCCATCCAGTCATCTTGTCCTCTGTCTTCCTCTTCTCCTCCTGCCCTCAATTTTTCACAGCATCAGGGCCTTTTCCAAAGAGTCAGTTCTTCGTATTAGGTGGCCAAAGTATTGGAAATTCAGCTTCAGCATCAGTCCTTCATTAACTATTCAGGATTAATTTCCTTTAGGATTGACTGGTTTGATCTCTTTGCTGACCACTAGACTCTTAAGAGTCTACTCCAGCACCACAGTTCAAAAGCATCAATTCTTTGATGCTTACCCTTCTTTATGGCCCAATTCTCACATCCATACATGACTACTGGAAAAGCCATAGCTTTGTCTAGATGGATATTTGTCAGCAAAGTAATATCTCTGTTTTCTTTAATACACTGTCTAGATTTGTCACAGATTTCCGTCCAAGGAGCAAGCATCTTTTAATTTCACAGCTGCAGTCCCTGTCTGCAATGATTTTGGAGGACAAGAAAATAAAGTTTGTCTCTGTTTCCTTTGTTTCCCCATCTATTTGCCATGAAGTGATGGGACTGGATGCCATGATCTTAGTTTTTAAAATGTTGAATTTTAAGCCAGCTTTTTCACTCTCCTCTTTCACATTCATCAAGAGACTCTACAGTTCCTCTTCACTTTCTGACATTAGAGTGGTATCATCTGCATATATGAGGTTGTTGATATTTCTCCCAGAAATCTTGATTCCAGCTTGTGAGTCATCCAGCCCAGTATTTCTCATGATGTACTCAGCATATAAAATAAGTAAGCAGGGTGACAGTATACAGCCTTGATGTACTCCTTTCCCGATTTGGAACCAGTCCATTGTTCATGTCCGGTTCTAACTATTACTACTTGACCTGCATACAGATTTCTTAGGAGTCAGGTAAAGAGGTCTGGTATTCTCACCCATTTAAGAATTTTCCAGAGTTTGCTGTGATCCATACAGTCAAAGGCTTTAGCATAGTCAATGAAGCAGAAGCTTTTCTGGAATTCCCTTTCTTTTTCTATGATCCAACGGATGTTGGCAATTTGATCTCTGGTTCCTCTGCCTTTTCTAAATCCAGCTTATACATCTGGAAGTTCTTGATTCATGTACTGTTGAAGCCTAGCTTGAAGGATTTTAAGCATTACCTCGCTAGCATGTGAAATGAGTGCAATTGTATGGTAGTTTAAACATTCTTTGTCATCACCCTTATTTGGGATTGGAATGAAAACTGACTTTACCAGTCCTGTGGCCACTACCGGATTTTCTAAATTGGCTGGCATATTGAGTGTAGCACTTTAACAGCATCATCCTTTAGGATTTAAAATAGCTCAGCTGGAATTCCATCATCTCCATTAGCTTTGTTCATAGTGATTCTTCCTAAGGCCCACTTGACTTCACATTCCAGGATGTCTGGCTCTAGGTGAGTGATCACACCATCATGGTTATCTGGGTTATAAACCCCTTTTTTGTACAGTTCTTCTGTGTATTCTTGCCACCTCTTCTTAATATCTTCTGCTTCTGTTTGGTCCTTGCCATTTCTCTCCTTTATTGAGCCCATCTTTGTGTGAAATATTCCCTTGGTATCTTTAATTTTCTTGATGAGATCTCTAGTCTTTCCCATTCTATTGTTTTCCTCTATTTCTTTGCATTGTTCACTTAAGAAGGCTTTCCTATTTCTCCTTTCTCTCCTTTTTTCTTGACAGAATCTCAGTATTTACTTTTACACACTATGTTTTTTTTTCCCATTTTTACTGAGTTATAGTTGACAAACGTTGTATGCATTTAAGGTGTACAATGTGATGATTTGATATACATACACATTGTGAAATAATCTCTACAATCAGGCCAGTTAACATATCCACAACCTCATAAATTTGCCTTTTTTTTTTTACTTTTTATCTTTTTTTCCTTTTTTTTAACTTTTATTTTTTAGCATGGATAATCTAATGACAGCATGGTGATTATAGTTAACAATACTGTACATATATATTTGAAATTTGTTAAGAGAATGGATCTTATGTGTTATCACAAGAGATGTATCTATTTTTTATAAATGTTCCATATGTTTTCTGGAAAAAAAATTATCCTCTAATATTAATGTTGTTTGTTGTTCAGTTGCTAAGTCATGTCTAACTCCTTGTGATATCATGAAGTGCAACACGCCAGGTTTCCCTGTCCTTCACCATCACCCAGAGTTTGCTCAAACTCATGTCCTTTGAGTCAGTGATGCCATGCAATGATCTCACCCTCTGTTGCCCCTTCTCTAGGTGTGAAATTCTATATATGTCCATTAGAGTGCTTGTGTGTGTACTTAATGACTCAGTCATGTCTGACTTTTTGCAACACTATGGACTGTAGCCCACAGGCTTCTCTGTCTCAGATATTCTCTAGGTAAGAATACTGGAGTCGGTAGCCATTCCATTCTCCAGGGGATCTTCCCAACCCAGAGATCAAACCCAAGTCTCCTGCATTGGAGGGGGATTCTTTACTGTCTGAGCCACCAGCTAAGCCCATTTATTAGAATAGCATTCCTACTTTTCCTGTACAAATATCCTATAGTCAACACTTTTACAGTTAGTTAGAAACTAATCCATTAGTTTCTGAGAGATAAGTTTGAAAATATTCTACCATGATCATAAATTTGTGATTTCTCTTTGTACATTTTGTGACATTTTTGGTGTTATGTGTCTTGATTCTATGTTAGGTGATTATAAATTATCAATAATATATATTTAACTTTTAGCATTATCTTTATCCCTAGTAATCTGTTTTTTTGCCTTAACATATATTTCATTTGATATTCATATATCCATAGCACATTATCCCTGGTGGCTGAGACAGTAAAGGATATGCCTGTCAAGCAGGAGAACTGGGTTCAATCCCTGTGTCAGGAATATGCCCTGGAGAAGGAAATGGCAACCCACTCTGTTACTCTTGCCTGGAGAATTCCATGGACAGAGGAGCCTGGTGGGCTACAGTCCATGGGGTCACAAAGAGTCGGACACAACTGAGTGACTAACACTTTCAATTTTTCACTTTTATAGCACATTAATCCTGATGTATTTTCTTCCATTCCTTTATCTTTAGTCTCTCTAGGTCTTTGCATTTTAGGCATATATCTTATAAACAATATATGGCTAAGTTTGTTTTATGTGCAATATAAGAACCTTGATTTTAAATGACAATTATAGACATATTCTTTGTGGTTATGATATATTTGAATATATTTATATTATTTTATTTTAGTTCTTTTCTATACCCCTTCTTTGTTTTAGTTTACCTTTCTCTCCTCTCTCATTCTATTCATTAATCCACTCTTCTTTGTCTATCTCTTTCCTTCTTTTGGTATAAAGTGTTAGTCACTCTGTTGTGTTCAACTCTTTGCAACCCCATGCAAGCCCATCAGGCTCCTCTGTCCACAGAGTTCTCCAGGCAAGTATACTGGAGTGGTTTGCCATTTCCTTCTCCAGGGGATCTTCATGACCCAGGGAATCAAACCCGGGTCTCCTGCATTGCAGGCAGATTCTTTACCATCTGAGCCACCAGGAATTTTATTTCTATTATTTTAGTTATTAGCCTTAAGATTTTAAATAAGTGACTTAAAATCTAAAATTTAGCAGTATCTTTACTCTCTTTTTGAATAATTCAAAACCTTAGAATATTTTTACAGAGATCATTTTCTTTCATCTTACATCTAATGTTATAATTCCATTTGGTCTTATGCCCTTCTGAAATTAGCCACAATTATCATTTTATGCAATCCATACCTGAGTGACTCACATATTTATCACTTTGTTAGTTACCATTGCTTTTTAAATCTCACTCCTTTCTTCTGAGTTCAGATTCTACCATTTTGAAGTAGTTCCATTAATAGTTATTTCAGCAAATTTCTATGACTGGTGAACTCTCATTCTTTATTTATTTGAAAGATATATTCATCTTTACCTTACAAAGTAGCTATAGAATTCCAGATTGATGATTGTATTCTTCCATTACCTGAATTAATGATTTTATTTTGTTCTGACCTCCATCACTGCTTTTGAGGAGCTTTAGCCTGTCTAATATTCTGTGATTTCTTTACAAGTAATTTTCCCTCTCTGGTTACAAGACATTTCCTTTGTTGTTGAGACAGGAAGTCTCAGTTTTATTTATCTTCCTGTGGTTCATTATCCTTCCAGTGACTGAGGATTCATATTTATAAATTCTAGAAAAAACTTTGACTATTGCCTCATTCCTAGTCTAATTTCTTTTTCTGGAACTTCTATTGTATATTGAACTGTCTCATTCTATAAGCTATGTCTCCTGATATATCTTTCACATTTTCTATTTCTTTATCTCTCTGAAATGAACTCTGAATAATATTTTAAAATCTATTTTCTAGTTCACATGTTCTAAATAGATTATATACAGCTGTGCCCAATATTGCAATTTTAAGCTCAAAGAACATGGTATTCATTTTTGGAAGTGCTAGTTGGTTCTTTTTCAGATATACTCATTCCTTTTCTTTTTCATTTGTCTTGTTATCTCATAGGTTTTATTCCCACTAGACCTTTAATTATCACAAGCATTTATTTTATGGTCTATCAGATTATTTTAAGATCTACTGAGTGGAATGTGGGAAGGGTATGAAACTTCCATTTTCTGTGTCTGCAGTTCTCATTCATGATGGATCATTTCCTTCTGTGTTCTTAAATTCTGGATTGTGAGTTGTTTCTTTTTTTATACTGAATTTATTTTTGACTACACTGGGTCTGTGTTGCTGCATGTGGGCTTTCTCTAGTTGTGGCAAGTAGGGGCTATTCTCTAGTTCTGATGCACAGGCTTCTCAGTGCAGTGGCTTCTCTTGTTGTGGAGCACAGACCCTAAGAGTACAGACTCAGTCATTGTGGCACACAGACTTAGTTGCTCTGCGACATGTGGGATCTTCCCAGATCAGAGATCAAACCCATGTCTCCTGCATGGGCAGGTGGATTCTTTACCACGGAGCCACTAGGAAGCCTGTGAGTTATTTCTGTACAACTGTGTATGGAGGAATTGTGAGTCACCTGGCCTGGAGCTATATCTGTTTCGGATGATTTCATGTTTGCCAATGTCCAGGGACAGTAGCAGCTCACCCACAGTATACTCATTTCTTGGCTTGGAGTTTCTTGTATCACACAGGTGGAGTGTACCTTTTAACCCAAATCCACATGTGGTACAGATACAGCATTTTGAATTGTTAAGAGAAATATTTTGAAATGTTTCTACCTAAAGACATAGATATAAAAATTATTCCTTATCATATCCCTGGGCTTTGGGAGTCTTGATTTGTTTTGCATCTTCTTCCCCATAATTCATCCTTTAACCCACTGAAGTGTTTCAATGGCCCTAGCTTTAGATCAACATCTTAACTCCAAATTGTTTCCCTTGTGTGAGTCCAAGGTCCAATCTACTTTCCTTAGATAGATGTTAAAAACACTAACCCTTAGATTATTGACACTCATAACCCCTTACCATGGCTAGCTCTATTTTAGTTACAGCATTAAGTCATGTACTTTCCACTTTGGTATTCAGGTTTATCTTTGTTTCTGACACCTGAAACTATGATCTCAACTATGTACGTGAAAGAACTCTGTTATATTCAATTAAGATTTATTAGGTGTTCATTACAGGAGTATTTTCAATTCTCTTTACCATTCTGCTGCAATCAGAAGTGTGATTGTTTCTTTTGCCTGTCTGTCTTTCACAGTAGACTGACAGCTTCTCCCAGCTACAACTAGAGTCAAGACTTCATGGAATCTGTGTCAGAGGCATTCAACGGAATGATAACAGAATGTTCAACAGCATGGAATTTAAAAATGTAAGCTGTTTTCTGAGAATAGTCCAGGGTGGTTTATATTTTGGTTATGTGAGGATAGACATAAGAAGCTATGACAGGTGACAAAGATGATGTTCATTTCATTCCAAAATAAAAAAATTGGATTTATCTACCAATAAATTTGAGGCCATTAAAGAGATTTAAACAGTGGGATGTTATCATTTATTTGTGTTACAGGCTGACCAACTCAGTTTCTCTGGGGCTGGACTGAGCATGAGAAAAGGTGGATGTGGAGAGACCAGTGAGATTACCACCATAGGAAAAGAGTGAATTTTTAAAATCAGCCTATTTTTCAGTGGTTCAGTTTGATCTCTAGGTTTCCAGAGAGTAGAAAAGGTGCTTCATAGAAACGTATTGTGCACACATATACCACAAGTTCCCCCTAATTTTAAATAAATCTTGGAATGTTTATGTGCTCAATAAGTCATTAATTAACTGCCTAATTGATTTGACAAACAATGTACTAATCCATGGGCTTCCCAGGTGGCGCTAGTGGTAAAGAACACAGGTAGACGTAAGAGACACAGGTTTCATCCCTGGGTCGGGAAGATCCCCTGGTGGAGGAAATGGCAACCCACTCCTGTATTCTTGCCTGGAGAATCCCATGGACAAAGGAGCCTGTTGTGCTATGGTCCACAGGGTCGCAAAGAGTTGGACACGACTGAAGTGACTTAGCATGCACGCATGCACATACTATTCCATAGCTTCACCCCAACTACCTCAAGTCTTTATGAATCATATCTTCCCAATTGCATGAAAAGAAACTGAATTTAAAATGAACAAAATAATGAAATCCTCAAGACAGCCTAAGTCAGAAAAGAGGTTATATGTTTGCTTCTAGGAACGATACTCTCTCTATTTTGGAGGCTTTCAACTAAACTGCATAGGTATTTTGGCATATTGTGTCACTAAATCAATTGCCTGTATGGACAATTAACACCATCCATCAGTGAGTTAACATGGTACAAGAGTTCTCATTAAATTACTCTAAGACCTAAAATAAAATCACCTCCTTGTATAAAACTTACTGTCTTCCCTAAGTAACCCACAATGAATGATTTCTGTAGGAGAGAGGCTGAGTGTCGAGATCAGTCTGTTTCTGAAACACCCATCCATCCTCTAGTGAATACCTTTCAGCACACTCTCAGGTTTGCCTTTCTCAACCAATTCCCTAGGTTATCTGATGGCATAGAGATCTACTGGTGTCTACCCTGTTTTAGTCTCTTCAAACAGCTCCTGAAGACAGGTGGAGTCAACACTGGTAGACTCGAAAGGAAAAAGATATATAAAAATATACCCAGGTGGGCACAACATGACATTTTCTTTCAAGTATTCTGCACTTGTGGCCTGCCAAACATTTCAAGAAAATTTTTCTACCATCTTTGGACAAGGTTCTTTTGAGTAAATGAGCTTCATATAAACAGTGAATAAGATAAGAGATTGGTAAGATATTAATAATTAGTAAGCAAGCTACTTATAACATTATAATATATAAATCACATTCTGTTGATTCAACTAAGAGTAGCGTGATGATTTTTTGCAATTTCTGAGAAGAATAATACTCTTTCCATTTCTCATCCTTATTTAACCCTATCATTATTTTTAAGGTTCATGAGCAATGCATTTTTTTTCAATTAGAGTGATGGCCTTGTTACTTTCAGGTAAAGACACTGTGTCAGGTACAGGAAGGTTTCCTTAAGAATACTCTGCTGGTAATGTAAGCAGCTCTTCCAGGAAAGAACATGGCACACTTAGCTCGTTGTGACAATCATGGAGAAGGATCAGGTGCCTGTGGGTCACCCTTGTGTTGTCAGTGGGTACAGAGTCATTGCCTACTGGCACTGGGGTCATTTTAGCCTCTCTTGGCAGGTTGTCTTCCGTAAGTGTCATCCACTGAGCCTACATGTGCTCTACTCTTTGTGCATTCATTTAGAAAACCTGTGTTGCAGTCTTAACACTTACCTTGCTTCAGAGTCAGTATAGTGAGTTGGTTTGGAGCAAGAGCTCTGGAACTGGGCAGTGAGGCTAGGTTCAAACACTGGCTCAGGTAATTATTGCCTTGTGACCTTGGGCAATTTGCTTAATCTTTGTGCCTTGTTCTTTTCACCTTCAAATTGGAGAGTAACTATACCTCTTCGAGTTGTTAGGATTAATCACTTAATACACAGTCTGTGCTTAGAAAAGTATACAGATGCTAAAACACTGCTTATTATTTCCAGACACGGTGTTAATCACTGAGGATATGGCTGTCAGAGTCTCTGTTCTCGGAAACCTTGAAAGCCTAACAATAAATTATGACAAATGCTGGACTTGGAAACTCAGGGGGTTATGGGAACCCCTATGAAGGGGAGCTAACACACTCTCAGATGAATCACTTTTCATAAGTGCCGTTGGAGCCAGTGAAAAAGCCCTGAGGCAGAAGTGTACCTTGCATAATTGTATGAAAGCTAAGGAAAAGAGAACACAGTAAGCTAGAAGGGTAGTAGGAGATGAAGCCCAGTGATAACAAGAGGATGTGGGACCTTTGTAGGCCTTTGTAATGCCTTGAAAATATGCTTTGAAGACAGGAGGAACCTTTGAAGGGTTTTGAATATAGGAATGATTCAATCTGACTACATTTCAGCAGACTCATTCTGTCTACTGTGTTAAGAATAGATGGTGTAATGGCCTGTAACAGGGAAACCAATGAGAAGACTACTGGAATAATTCAGATGAGAGGTGATGGTAGCTTGGACCTGGATGGAAGCAGCATTAGACAGGTCCACCCCTAAAATGTGTGGGGTTCAGGGAAAGAGTGTAGATGGAACACCACTGGAGTGGGTAGCCTATCCCTTGTCCAGCGGGTCTTCCCAACCCAGAAATCAAACTGGAGTCTCCTGCATTGTAGGAGGATTCTTTACCAACTGAGCTATCAGGGAAGCCCCTAATAGAAGCCCACAAATGATAAATACAATATAGTCTACCTCCATATCTTACCTTCATTTTGAGAATTTTTTAAATGTATAAATATATATGCTTTTTATATTACTAAAAGTTGGAAAAATATCAAATATGACTGAATTTATATATTATTCTACGTTTCTGGATGTTCTGTTGGTGGAATGACAATATATGCATGATTAATAACATAAAATATATAATTTATAGTTTCCTATATATCTGTTCTATAATTCTTTTCTTGCCTTTATTTCAGTGAAATTATTGTTATTATAATCAAGTTTTTACATAATACTTATTCTTTTCATGACAATGCCAGATTAGATATCCTTTCTTGAGTCATTGTAGTATTAATAGATTTTGTAATAAGTTCAATTTGGTGAAGCTTTGTGAGGCAACAGCAATTGAAATTGCATATAAAGTTATTAAAGGAATACTTAAATTCATAAATGAACCACAGATTTTTCTCACCATGTTCCAATAGTGTTATATAGTACATTGGACAAATTTTCATTAATGCAGAAATTATTATAATGTATTTAAATTTTAGCACTTAATTTTCCATGACATATATTAATACAAATTTCACAAAGACTTAAAACAACATATAAATGTGTACAGTAATTTAGGGAATTTGTATCATGCTTCCCATATGTTGTCTTCTCAGGTGACGCTAGTGGTAAATAACTTGCCTGCCAATTAGGAAGACAAGACACAAGAGATGCAGTATGAGAAGACTCCAGGAGAAGCGATGTTCTCAGTGGAGATCTAGGTTTTAGTTAGAGCAAGGGGGAAAGGAAATTTCAGAAAAGAGATTAAGAATACGGTGGACTTTGGTGATGATGGGAGTGGTGAATTTCAGACAGCTTCAAGAGTAGAAGGTTCCCAGGAGTCAGGGAAAGGTCAGAAAAATGGAAAGGATAGAGGTAGTGGTACAGAATTACATGGGATTAGACTTGTGAGATGAAACCTGGAAATTTGAAGCTACAAGTAGTAACTAACATATCAAACATAAAGGGCTAGTCAGATACATCCAGTGGTCTCAAGGCAGACTTTGGTGGTGTCCAACTCTTTGCGAGCTCATGGCAACCCCATAGTGTAGCCCGCCAGGCTCCTCTGTCCATGGGAATTCCCAGACAAGAATACTGGAGTGGGTTGCATTTCCTCCTCCAGAGGATCTTCCTGACTCAGAAATTGAACCCATCTTTCCTGCATTTCCTGCATTGGCAGGTGGATTTTTTTTTACCACTGAGCCACCTGGGAAGCCCAAGTTGTAGATTACAGCTCCCAATTGGATCTTAAAATGTTCTAGGGCAAATACCACATCTTTGACTTATTTTGCATTTCCTCTTAGTATTTAGCAATATTTAGTGTAGTTCTCTTCATATATACCATGAATGGTTTTTGACTACATACATCCATATTCACTTCCAGGCACAAGTGCAAAAGATTTTATCAACATAGTTTTTCTTCTCTAAGAGTTCTGGAATCAACCTGTCAGGCTTCAAAAGAAACTTTCACTGTGACTTTGATTCAAATTAAATTGAATTGAATCTGTGGCTTAATTAGAAGGATTATCTTTATAATACAGAGTATTCCAATAAAAGAACATGATCTACCCCTGCATTCATGCTTGTCTATGTATACATTTCAAATATTTATTACAAATTTTTGTCTCAAAAATTTTCTATAAAACTGAATTTAAAGTCATTTTAATCATGTATTCCATGTATTTGTCTTTTTCCAATTTATTTTGCCCTCAGCCAACTGTTTGTTGTGATCCACAAAGTCAAAGGCTTTAGCATAGTCAATGAAACACAAGTATACATCTTTTCAGAATTCCCTTGCTTTTTCTATGATCCAGCGGATGTTGGCATTTGATCTCTGGTTTCACTGCCTCTTCTAAATTCAGCTTATACATCTGGAAGTTCTCAGTTCATGTACTGTTGAAGCCTAGCTTGAAGGATTTTGAGCATAATCTTGCTAGCATGTGAAATGAGTACAATTGTGTGGTACTTTGAACAAAAGAGCACTTTTGTTTGTAATGAAGAGTGGAGTAGCAGACGAATTCCTCAAAGAAATGAGTTTTTCTCTAATTTAAGGCTGTCTGATCAAAATCCAGGGAGACTTAGGTTTAATTGATTTTCTACTATAGCCATTAAGTTTGCATTTTCCTGGATCGGTTATTTTTTCATTACTAATTCCTACTCTACAAAAACTAAAGTGTGAGTTACCCTCCAACATGTATGAAAACAAAAGAAAAAATATCCCCAATATGTTTTAAATGTTATTGGCTTGATTGTTCTTTCCCAGCTGCATAGTGAGGGTATTAGGGTTGACATCCCTGTGTGTGTACAATATATTTCAAATCCCCATTTGGAATGCAGTGACAGTCCTAGTGCTATAAAAGTAATATACTACTAAATAATTAACTAGGAAATTATGAAAAGCAAAATGGAGAATAAAAGACAACTGCAAAGCATCTATCACAACAAAATAGTCGTCTTTTCTAGTTGATTCTGTTTATTTTTCTGTGACTGAAGAACAAAATATCAATTATGGGCAGATGGCCATTAGCATAATCCATAATGCCAGAAGATAAAACAATGCTTTGTATCTTTCACCTTTGATTAGTAGCATAATGTTTTATCAGGCTCTGTATAAATAACACTGAGTAACAGAATATGGGCTTTGAAAAACCAACAGTTTGTTTTCAATAGTAGCATCTCTGTTAGGAAATAAAAGAAGAAAATATCATCCAAATCTTCATACAAGGATCAAAGTGTAGGATGTTTCTGATTCGCTTGAAATGAGGGTATACACTCAGTATTATAGCAATCCACTTACAGAATTAACATTTCCATGAAAATCTTCTTTAACAAGATAAAACAATTTGGACTTTCTAACCTAACCTAAAAGCAAATGGTATAAATAATATATCCATATTTTATGTGTTTGAAGCAAAGTTTATACTTTCAAACTTGGTGAGCTTTGGGATTCCTGTCTTAGATTTCACCTAACAGGCCTTTGACAGCCTCTATTCCACAAGGTTTTTTTTAACCTTCATTGCCCTCCACTCTACTTCCACCAGGAGGGAAAGAAATCAAAGGCCACAGACAACAAAGCCTAAGGAGCCTCCAGCCCCAGTATTTAAGATGCTCCCATGCTAAGGTTGGATGACTCACAGCTAATAGCAAATTCAGGTGAACATCGTCCATCTCTGTAGGAAGAGTGGGCAAAGGCTATAAAAGATGAGACTGAATGTTATTTAATTCTACTCAAGTACAAAAGTTAGAACCTCTTCTATAACCTGCATGAAAGAGAGTAAAGCACCACTGAACCTGCAAAGGGACCAATTTTAAATGAAACTATGTCAGCTAAGGAGATGACTTATGGTAGAAACAGCAGAAGAAGATCTCTAGCGGGGATTGGACTCAGCAATGGAGGAGTCTCTTCTAGGCAGTGCTCAGCAGAGATTGATTCATTCCTGTACCTATATCCAATGAGGTAGCCATTTTGGAAATATATTTTGCCACAAATGTATTTTGCAGATGGCATCAGTAGAGCCAGTTTGCACTAAAGGAGAGTTGCAGTGTCAGCACTCCACAAATCTGTGAAGATACAACTCAAGTCATAGACATAACAAGACAGGATGTTGAACAACTGCCATTACACTAAAAGCTCTTTGCAGTTTAATATTTTGGAACTTAATGACTAAAACTTGTAGGCCAACTAAAAAGCCCCTCTCACTGTTTGGTAGCAGTAGACAGCAAGGAGATCAAACCAGTCAATCCTAAAGGAAATCACCCCTGAATATTCATTGGAAGGACTGATGCTGAAGCTGAAGCTGCAATACTTTGGCCACCTGATGTGAAGCGTTGACTCATTGGAAAAAACTCTGATGCTAGGAAAGATTGGGGGCAGGAGGGAAAGGGGGCGACAGAGGATGAGGTGGTTGGATGGCATCACTGACTCAATGGACATAAGTTTGAGCAAACTCGGGGAGATAGTGAAGGACAGGGAAGCCTGGATTACTGCAGTCCATGGGGTTGCAAAGAGTTGGAAATGACTCAGCAACCGAATACTGCTGCTGCTGCTAAGTCGCGTCAGTCGTGTCCGACTCTGTGCAACCCCATAGACGGCAGCCCACCGGGTTCCTCTGTCCCTGGGATTCTCTAAGCAAGAATACTGGAGTGGGTTGCCATTTCCTTCTCCAATAACTGAATAACAACCTCTAAAAAGATCTGTTTTGCTTTTCATAACATTTATAGTTTTTTTCTGATCACAAGAACTATACTTGCTCAATATGAATATTATAAAATACCTAAAACTATAAAGAAAAGGAAAAAATTCTATCATCCCTTGATAATACAGTTTCTATATTGACATATATTTACCCAGGCCCTTTTTTTTTTTCATTTTGAATTCCATTTTAAATGTTAGAATATGTGTGTCTGTGTGTGTCTATGGGTCTGTGTTTTAAAACTAGATAACATTCCAAAAACAATTCTGTGTTTTTTAAATTAATGTATGAGTATTATTTCCCATGTCATTAAGTACTCTCCAATAATGTCATTTTTAATGACTACATAGTATTCAGATTGTCTCTAAAACTATTAAACATTAGTATAAATAATATTTTCTTCTATCTCTTTGGAGAAATAGTTAATGAAGTAAGATAGCAAAATTAAATATGTGGTATACATTTTAGAACAAAAATAATAATATTTGCAGATGTCATAACTGTGTACCTTGAAAACCCAAAATATTTGGGTAAATCAGCTATTAGATCAAGAAAATTAGGAAGTTGGCTAGAAATAAGTTTTGTTTTATGCTAACAAAGAATAATTAGAAATTGAAATTCAAGAAAGAAAAAGAAAACCTATTCACAATTGACACAAATTCTATAAAATACTAAAAAATAAATGTTATAATGAAAAAATATGAAAATATATTGAATCTATACAAAAGTACCTGAATATATGGATGGATATACAATGATCCTTGGAAATGAAGACCATACTTTAAACCTGCAATAGATTTCTAAATCTAAATTTCCTGTTGTTTGGATTGGATTCTCAAAAATATCAAAGAGTACATTTAATATGGCATGAGATAAAATATAGACCATGTGGCTTACATGAAACATATTTTGGAGGGTTCTGGGGGTTACCTCCAGGAATAAAGCAAGTGCCCTCCAGAGCAGTGGAAACAAGCAAAAGATAATCTTTGATCACTCATCAGTAATGACATGTAGGAGGCTACAGATACAGAAAACACACAAGCAGCAAATTGCAGCATCAGTTCAGTCAGTTCAGTCGCTCAGTCGTGTCCGACTCTTTGTGACCACATGGACTACAGCACGCCAGGCTTCCCTGTCCATCACCAACTCCTGGAACTTGCTCAAACTCATGTCCATTGAGTCAGTGATGCCATCCAACTGTCTCATCCTCTGTTGTCCCCTCCTCCTCCCACATTCAATCTTTCCCAATATCACGGTCTTTTCAAATGAGTCCGTTCTTCGCATCAGGTGGCTGAAGTATTGGAATTTCAGCTTCAGCATCAGTCCTTCCAATGAATATTCAGGGCTGATTTCCTTTAGGATGGACTAGTTAGATCTACTTGCAATCCAAGGGACTCTCAAGAGTCTTCTCCAACACCACAGTTCAAAAGCATCAATTCTTCAGCACTCAGCTTTCTTTATAGTTCAACTCTCACATCCATACATGATTACTGGAAAAACTTTGACTAGATGGACATTTGTTGGCAAAGTAATGTCTCTCTCTTTTAATATGCTGTCTAGTTTGGTCACAGCTT
Source organism: Cervus canadensis (assembly GCF_019320065.1). Lineage (NCBI taxonomy): Eukaryota > Metazoa > Chordata > Mammalia > Artiodactyla > Cervidae > Cervus > Cervus canadensis. The sequence goes on from NC_057419.1 coordinate 109,093,561, forward strand.
TTCTTCCAAGGAGCAAGCTTCTTTTAATTTCATGTCTGCAGTCACCACCTGCAGTGATTTTGGAGCCCAAGAAAAGAAAGTCTCTCACTGCTTTCATTGTTTCCCCATCTATTTGCTATGAAGTGATGGGACAAGATGCCGTGATTTTAGTTTTCTGAATGTTGAGTTTTAATCCAACTTTTTTACTCTCCTCTTTCATTTTCATTAAGAGGCTCTTCAGTTCTTCGATTCTGCCATAAGGGTGGTGTCATCTGCATATCTGAGGTTATTGATATTTTCCCTGGCAATCTTGATTCCAACTTGTGCTTCATCCACCCTGGCATTTTGCATGATGTACTATGCATATAAATTAAATCAGCAGGGTGACAATATACAGCCTTGCTGTACTCCTTTCCCAATTTGGAACCAGTCTGTTCTTCCATGCCCAGTTCTAACTCTTGCTTCTTGACCTGCATACAGATTTCTCAGGAGGCAGGTCAAGTAGTCTGGTATTCCCATCTCTTTCAGAATTTTCCACAGTTTGTTGTGATCCACACAGTCAAAGAATTTGGCATAGTTAATAAAGCAGAAGTAGATGTTTTTCTGGAACTTTCTTGCTTTTGTGATGATCCAGCAGATGATGGCAATTTGATCTCTGGTTCCTCTGCCTTTTATAAATCCAGCTTGAACAACTGCAAGTTCACGGTTCACGTACTGGTAAAGCCTGGCTTGGAGAATTTTGAGCATTACTTTGCTAACATGTGAGATGCGTGCAATTGTGCAGTAGTTTAAACACTGTTTGGCATAGACCTTCTTTGGGATTGAAATGAAAACTGACCTTTTCCAGTCCTGTGGCCACTGCTCAGTTTTCCAAATTTGCTGGCATACTAAGTGCAGCACTTTTTGCTTGATTTGCACTCAAGATGATTTTGCCACCTGAATAGCATTCTCTATGAGTAAAGAGCTAAGGTTTATTTATCTAATGATAGTTGATAAAGCAATACTGGGCAATAGAGTTAGTTACCATATTAATTATTTTTAATCAAAATATAAGTGGATATTTTTTACAGTTATAACAAATTTACAGTTCTTATGACAAAAGAAATGTACAAGTGCCAAGAAATTTTTGAAGAACAACGTGGGAGGAACTGACCTAGATCTCAAAATATATTGCAAAGCCAATGTAATCAAAGGACTTTGGTATTGACAGAGCAATAAACAAATGGACAAGTGGAACAGAAAAGAGAGTCAAGAAAGATCCAAATAAATATTGTTGTTGTTCAGTCACTGAATTGCGTCCAACTCATTGCGACCCCATGACCTGCAGCACAGCAGGCTTCCCTGCCCTTCACTATATATAGGAATGAAACATATTAAAATGGGGGCAATAAAAGAATGAGGGAACAAAGGATTATTCAGTAAATCCAATTAAGTCCATTGGTATCCACACATTTGGAAGAAAATTTAGATTCTTACCTATATTTTGAAATGATTAAAAATTAAATGAAAAAAGTTAGAGGTAGTAAGAGAATAATATTTTATAAATTCAGTATGGGTAAGGATTTCCTAGCAAGGTAAAAAATCTAGAAATGATAAAATAAAAATGTGATCACTTTAACCATATAAATATTAAAATCTTCTATGCAGCAAAAGATTATAAACTCAAATGACAACAATGAGGATAAAGCTTTTAAAAATATAACAGGCAAAACATACACCTCTAGTACACAGAAATCCTGCAAATCAATAATTAATGATTTATTACAGAAAATATAACTAATGCAATACAACACAGGCAAAGCTTGTGAATATAACGTTCACAGAATTAAAAAATAACAAATGTACAAAAATATGTGCAACCTCAGTAGTTGTCAAAGAAATGAAAATAGAAATATCAAAGGGATATGATTTTTTTGAAAATTAGAGTAGAAAAATTAGAAGATCTAATGATAATTACTGTTAAAGAGGGTACAGATAAGGGACAATAGCTCAAAGATGTTGGCAGGAGCATAAATTTGCTCTAACCATTTTGGAAAGTAATTTGACAAGTAACTATGAATGCTTTAAGAGCACACACCTGTATTTTTTAAATTTATTTATTTTAATTGGAGGCTAATTACTTTACAATATTGTAGTGGTTTTTGCCATACATTGACATGAATCAGCCATGAGTGTACATGTGTCCCCCATCTTGAAACCCCCTCCCACCTCCCTCCCCTTCCCATCCGTCAGGGTCATCCCAGTGCACCAGCCCTGAGCACCCTGTCTCATGCATTGAACCTGGACTGGCGATCTGTTTCACATATGGTAATATATGTGTTTCAATGCTATTCTCTCAAATCATCCCACCCTCGCCTTTTTCCACAGAGCTCAAAAGTCTGTTCTTTACATCTGTGTCTCTTTTGCTGTCTTGCATATAGGGTCATTGTTACTATATTTCTAAATTCCATATATATGCATTAATATACTGTATTGGTGTTTTTCTTTCTGACTTACTTCACTCTGTATAATAGGCTCCAGTTTCATCCACCTCATTAGAACTGATTCAAATGCATTATTTTTAATGGCTGAATAATATTTCATTGTGTATATGTACCACAGCTTCCTTATCCATTCATCTGCTGATGGGCATCTAGGTTGCTTCCATGTCCTGGCTAATATAAACAGTGCTGCGATGAACATTGGGGTGCACGTGTCTCTTTCAGATCTGGTTTCCTTGGTGTATATGCCCAGAAGTGGGATTGCTGGGTCATATGGCCGTTCTATTTCCAGTTTTTTAAGGAATCTCCACACTGTTCTCCAAAGTGGCTGTACTAGTTTGCATTCCCACCAACAGTATAAGAAGGTTCCCTTTTCTCCACACCCTCTCCAGCATTTATTGTTTGTAGACTTTTGGATAGCAGCCATTCTGACCGGCATGAGATGGTACCTCATTGTGGTTTTGATTTGCATTTTTCTGATAATGAGTGATGTTGAGCATCTTTTCATGTATTTGTTAGCCATCTGTATGTCTTCTTTGGAGAAATGACTGTTTAGTTCTTTGGCCCATTTTTTTTATTAGGTCGTTTATTTTTCTGGAATTGAGTTGCAGGAGCTGCTTGTATATTTTTGAGATTAATTCTTTGTCAGTTGCTTCGTTTTCTATTATTTTCTCCCATTCTGAAGGCTGTCTTTTCACCTTGCTTATAGTTTCCTTCGCTGTGCAAAAGCTTTTAAGTTTAATTAGGTCCCATTTGTTTATTTTTGCTTTTATTTCCATTACTCTGGGAGGTGGGTCATAGAGGATCTTGCTGTGATTTATTTCAGAGAGTGTTTTGTCTATGTTTTCCTCTAGGAGTTTTATAGTTTCTGGTCTTACATTTAGCTGTTTAATCCATTTTGAGTTAATTTTTGGAGCACAACAGCAACCCACTCCAGTATTCTTGCCTGGAGAATCCCCATGGACAGAGGAGCCTGGCAGGCTACAGTCCATGGGGTCGCAAAGAGTCGGACACGACTGAGTGAGTAAGCACAGCACATCATGTCACTAGTATAAATTAGACCCTCAATAAATATTGATTGAAAGAATGAAAAATATCTTTTATTGAGAGGAGGAAAATGTGGAACATGAGAAAGAGAAAGACATAAACCATTCATGCAAGTATTTGTTATATGTCCTAAATTATTTTTCCCAAATATTTATGATGCATATTTTGTGTTAGACATCATTCATCTATTAAACAAATCTTTAAAAATGAGTACCTATTATAAGTCAGTGCTGTTCCAGGAACTGAGGACATAACAATGAATAATATAGAAGATGGAGTTTGCACTGTATCAGAAAATTTTCTAGCCCTTATACACACACTGCCTACCTAAACATTTTTCTAGCATGTTTCAGAAAAGAAAAACAAAATACAAAAGCTTTCCAATAGGGACTATCCTAAAGTTGCAAACTGTATTGTTTCTTTCATTCATTCATTCAATCAACACATATTTACTGAATGCCTGCCTCTATGAGACATGTTCCAAGCAATGTGAAAACACAAGTAAATGAAAAAGACCAAGTCTTTGTCCTCAAGAGGACTGTGCTCTAAACATAGACAAGATAATTTCAAATATTAATAAGTGGCTGGAAAAAAAAAGTAACATGAATAAAATAATGAGAGAGTGGTTAAAAGCCAGGGTGATTTGTCGAGGTGACTTCTGAGCTGAGACCTAAATGACCAGAAGGAGTCAACCATGGAAAGATAGAGATGAAGAGTTAGAGCTAGATCTCCAGAGAGAACAGCTTCCAACAGAATGAATGAACTTGAGGTGTACTAGGAACAGAGAGGAACAAAATGATCAATGGAGGGAGTGGTAAGTGATGATTTCAGAGAGATGTCAGGAGGCCGGATCATGTTGGATCTTGTAGGCTAAAAGAAAAGGAGTGTAATTTTTACTCTATTATATGGTAGAAAGTCATTGAAAGGTGTTGAATAGGGGAGTGATGGAATAAGATTTACATTTGAAGATCACTCTGGCTGCTCTTTAGAAAACTGGTAATATGGAAGTAAGGGTGGAATCAATATTGCATTATCCCAAACTATAGACAATGGTAGTTTAGATTGGAGTGGGAGCAGTAAAAATGGTTAAAATCTGGATATATTTTGAAGGTAGAGTGTTTCAGGGACCCCAACACAACTTTTAAGTTTACTAATTTACTACAAGGACTCACAAAACTTAATAGCTTAATCTGAATGATAAGGTTTATTACAGCAAAGGATACATAGTAAAAGGAACAGGAAAAGATGTTTAGTGGGCAAAGTCTAGGAGGCTAAACATAGGCTTCATGTCCTTACCCATCTGGGGCCACATAGGGCAAGCTTTGTGTCTAGCACCAAACTATGGGGACAGGTGTGGAACGTATCAGTCTAGGAAAGCACATTTGAGTCTTTGGGCCTGAGGCTATAATTAAGAGTTGGTCACATAGGCATATCATAGTACTTAACTAGCTGTAGCAATGGAAACTTCAGGATCCCAACAATGCAACCAGGTGCACATCATTGAACTTCATGTTTATGCAAAGCAAACTGGCCAGCTGGTACAGCAGAGTCCATTGCTCCAAGTGAATACAAACATAATAAAATCATTACTCACTGACATAAATAACATTCTCGAGGTCACATTTCCAAAGTTGACCAGGGATCAATTGTGGTTCCAGATTCCTTGGACATACAAGACATAAGCAACCAGATCTGCTGTGTTAATTCTTTGCACACACAGCATCAAGAAGATTTCCTAAGGAATGGGGATGTGCGATGTGTGATAAAAAGGAGTCAAGGAGGTTTGTGATCTAAGTAACTGGAATAATTGAGTTGGCATTTTTGAGATAGAGGAAAATATGAGAGAGGCAGATTTACTAGAGATGGGGGAAGATCAGAAGTTCAGTTTTGGACATGTTAAGTTTGAGATGTTTATTAGCCATCTAAGCAGTGATGGCAAATAAACAGTTGGATATACTAGCTCAAAAGAATGGTCAGAAATGGAGACATAAGTTGGAGAGTCACTGCTATATAGTAGTTATCAAAACCATGGTTCTCAGTGACACTACCTAGGAAGATTGTACAGATGTAGATGGTTATCCAGAATGAAGTCAGCAGAGAAAGAGAAGCCAGGAAAGATTGAAAAGGAGATCCCACAAGATAGGAGGAAAAGAAGAAAGGAAAAGCAAGGAAAAAAATGTATTATTCTAGAAATAAGTGATCATCTGAGACAAGTGTTGCTAAGAGGTCAAGTCACTGAAGACAAAAACAGTGATTCTTGGTTTTTGCAAGTGATGGTCACAGTAACCTTGAATAATAGAAATAAAAGTCTGATATAAAAGGGTTGACAGGATGATGGAAGGTGAGGCATTACAGTGAGTACATACAAATCTTTTAAGGTATTTTGCTGTGGAGGGGAACCAAAGAAATGAGGAATTTTCTGGAATATGTCAGATGTCAAGGAAGTTTTTGGGTCTTAAATTTGAAGATACTACAGCATATTTACATGCTGATGGAAATGACCTAGTAAATATTCAAGAAAGAAGGAAATATATATAGGTTCTGGAAAGGGGACAAGGAATAAGAAACAAAATTCAAGAGGAGTGTGAACCTTAAGTAAGAGCATGATAATTAAAACAGTATGGTACTGGCATAAAAACAGATACATAAATCAATGGGACAGAATAGACAGCCCAGAAGTAAACATATACATATATGGTCAATTAATTTAGAACAAAAGAGCCAGGAATATACAATGGAGAAAGTAAACCTTATTAGGTAGGGGACTTTACTGTATGTGTGTATAAGAATGAGTTCTGTTCTGAGAACATGCTGGTAAGTTCAATCTGTTCTTAAGTCCGACAAAGTTAGCCTTGGTACCCAACTAACACAATCAGAGGGCAAGTTGTAATTTCACTCGTGCCTGATGCTGATGGAATGCGTGCTGGCATCTTTGAAAATCTGTGCCTTGAAAGTTCACATGTAGGGGAACTTTATGTGTGTGTGTGTATGCAGTACAACCGAATCATTTTGCTGTACACCGAAAACTAACATGACATTGTAAATCAACTATACTTCAATAATATTAAAAAAAAAGGAAAATCTACTGCTCCTCTCTTGTCACTGCTTTGTGTTTACTGAACTGATGAGCTGCTTAGGGAAATTGAAGTTTAATATTTGCAAGGCTTGTTGAGCTCGTCATTTCCTCCTTTCCTTCATTATTTTATTAAACACATGTTTTCTTTCAGGCTCTGTCCTGAGCTCTGCCAATGCAACAGTGAACAAGAGACATAGCACTTGCCCTCATGATGCTTACAGTCTAGCAGTCCAACAGACATTAATGATAGGATCACCCAAGTTTTATAATGTATACTATCAACAAAATAAGTGCTATGAGTTTCCTGAACTCTGATATAGTCTGAGGAATCAAGGAAAGCTTCCCCATGGAAATGCCTCTCTAGTTGTGATCTGAAGGATGAATTGGAGAAAACAAGACAGAGACAAGGAGTGAAAGAGTGTATCTTAGATAAAGGAAAAGAAAAAACCAAAGACCTTATGATGGTAGGGAGTTAGTGTGTTATTATGCGCCAAAGTTTGTACACATCTGTCGTTTTAATTCTTTCAACAATCCTTTCTGCAAAGTAGCTAAGCCCCCATTTTAGCAATGAGAATATGAAATCATACAGGGTTACTAGCTGCACAGCCTGGAGTAAGTGAATTTAAAGCCAGTATTGAGTGTCTCTAAGGCAGTGATTCTCATTCTGAGTTCTCCCATCCCAGAGCACATTTGGCAATATCTGGAAACAATTTTAGTTGCCACTACTTTGAGAGTGGGTGGGTAACTACTGGGTTGAGGTGGAGACGATGCTACATATCGTACAATGCACAGGACAGCGATCATAACAAACAATTATCTGGCCCCAAATTTTAATAGTGCCGAGGATAAGAAACCCTAGCACTATTGAAATTTGGGTTGACCGCCAACTCTTGACCCTTCCACAGACTTGTCCCTCTCCCTGGAGGCTTCTTAGCCTTTTGAGCAGATAGACTTCTGGTCAGTCAGCTCCAATTAGCCATGCATGCCCAGGAGTGGACATGGATTAGACTTAAGCGGAGACCTTTAGCTACTTGGCATTTCTTTCAATGATCCATACCAGCTTTGTATTGTCACTTCCACCTCATAGATGAAGAAACAGATGTCAGATAACATACCTTGAGTCTCAGAAGTCACAGTGACAGAGAAATTGAGTCCAGCTCTTTTGAAATTGAATCTGCTATCATTTTCCTTCATAAGGCAGCCCTTCAAAGGACAAATGTTTACTCTCAGCCTCCTCAGGTAAAACTGGCAAAGGCTGAAGATGCAGGTATGAATCTGGGTTGCAGGGGTGCTATAAAGAGTTTGTCAAATTTAGTGCCTGCATTATTTTTTTAGGAACTTGAAAATCAGCCCCGTGTTATTCAGCTTGAATTCTTCTCTTGCGAGGCCCAAAGCACACCAGACAGACAATCTGCTGTTTGTGTAGAGAATGTGTCAGGAGAGAAACGAACAGCACCCACATGCAAGCATCTGCTCAAGAAATCCATTTCACCATTAACCATACAATTGAGTGAGAAAAACATCTGTGCCTGCTATTGTAGGTGTAATCATAAAACCCGAATGGAGCAATGGAACAAACTGGAAGGGGGCAGAGGACAAGAAAAGAGAGAAGCACACAGCTTTATTGTCAGGAAGGAATGGGTCTGTGGCTGGGCTCCTCCACTGAATACCTTCACCTTTCAAACATGACACCATCTGTAGGAAACAGCAAGATCGTGAGCAGACAAATTATGCAAGGCAGCTCTCAGGAAGCAATAAACAAGGCAGAGGAATCCTGGAGGCTGCAAATCGATAGCAAAAAATATATCTAAATATATGTTGGTGGCATTTTAACGTTAAGGCAGATGACAGGATTGTGGAACAAGACACAATCAAAATGTCAAAGCTGAAGGGCCCTCAGAAATCAACTAGTTCAATCCCCAATCTTACTCATGAGGAAACTGAGGCACAGAGATGGATGTGATTGCCTAAGGTCACACAGCTAGTTAGTGGCAGACAATTCTAGGCAGTTCTGGGGAAACACTTTTTTTTTTTTTCCACACAGGCAAGAGAGAAACATTTTACAAAACTTTACAAATAACTGAGAACATCACCTTGAAAGCATAACTGTGTTACAGCAATATAAATTTATGCCTTGATTTGGGAAGCCAAAAGCCAGTGCTGATCTTTGCCCAAAGTGGCAAGATGTGATTCTGCCACTCAGGGTAAAACAGAAACACCTGCTAGATCTCAGCGCGTGACACAGCAACTTCTGCTTAGAAAACATACCTTAAATGTAAACGTGGTTCTATTTCTGCTGGACTGCCAGTTTTAAAGAACCACACAATTTTAATCTGAAGGTGGGAGGAAAGGGAAACCAACCAGGCCCATGGTGCCCCAGACCACACCCCTTTCACTGGTCCGAGAAGAATCTGCACCCAGGAAGTCAGGACGCTGGGCTCTGGCTTCTGATTCTGCCTAGAAGTAGCTGTATGACCACAGGATAAATACAGACCACTGGACTTGAGCCCTCCAAAAACTCTCCTCCTCCAGACAAAGGGATGAGAAGAAGCAAAAGGAAAAGAGAAAATGGAGAAATGTATGGGAAGACATAATGGGAAGAAGCAAGGTTGCCCTCTCTCCCTGCCTATGCCCTCAATCCCCAGCCCGACTGTTATGGAGTCCATACAATGTGCCTCCTAAATTCAGCCTGGGTTGTATCATGCATTTGATGGTCATTCATAGCCATCTTCTTTCATGAACTATCTATTCAAATCTTTCCCCCATTTGTATCATTTTTTTTCTCTCATTAAGGGATTATAAAAGGCATTTATATATTCTGGATGTAAGTATTTTGTCTGATATAAGTGCTGTGTGTAGTTTCTTCTAATCCAAGGTTTGCCTTTTCATTTTCTCAAAAATACCTTTCAAACAGCAAAAGCTTTAAATTTTGCTAACATCAAATTTATCATGTTTTAAATATGTTTGTGCATTTTGTATTCTATGAACTTTTACCTACTCCCAGAGTCCCAAAGATCTTCTCCTATGTTTTCTTCTAGACACTTTAGAGTTTCAAGGTTTACATTTAGTTCCACTTAGAATCCATTTACATTTATTATCCATTCTGGGGTGATTTTTGTGTATGGCACAAGGTAAAACTTGATGTTCACTTTTTTTTTCCTGTATTAATGTTCAGTTGATCTAGCACTATTTCTTGTACAAGCTGGATTTAGAAAAAACAGAGGAAGCAGAGATCAAATTGCCAACATTCGTTGGATCATGGAGAAAGCAAGGAAATTCCAGAAAAACATCTATTTCTGCTCCATTGACTACACTAAAACTTTTGACTATGTGGATCACAATAAACTGTGGAAAATTCTTAAAGAGAAGGGAGTACCAGATCACCTTACCTGTCTCCTGAGACACTTGTAGGCGAGTCAAGAAGCAACAGTTAGAATCTTACATGGAACAATGGACTGGGTTCCAAATTGGGAAAGGAGTATGTCAGGGCTGTATATTCTTACCCTGCTTATTTAACTTATATGCAGAGTACATCAGGCAAAATGCCAGGCTGGATGAATCACAAGCTGGAATTAAGATTGCCAGGAGAAATATTAACAGCCTCAAATATGCAGATGATAACACTAATGGCAGAAAGGAAAGAGGAACTAAAGAGCCTCTTGATGAGGGTGAAAGAAGAGAGTGAAAAAGTTGGCTTGAAACTCAGCACTCAAAAAAATCCACCTGCCAATGCAGAGGGCACAAGTGACATAAGTTCGATCTCTGGGTGGGAAAGATCTCCTGGAGAAGGGAATGGCTACCCACTCCAGTATTCTTGCCTAGGAAATCCCATGGACAGAGAAGCCTGGTGGGCTACAGTCCATGGGATTGCAAAGAGTCAGAAGCGACTGAGGACACACATGCATATATGCAAAACAATTCATTTTGATAAGCTGACATGACCTAACCTAACAACACAGAAATTAATCAGGATTTTTCTAATAATCCTTTTATGTTTAATCTTTATGGTATTTAAAGATTTTCACCAATACTCTTCTCTTTGGTATTTTACAACTTTGCAAGGTAAGCAGAGGAGATCCTACTAGCTCCAAATTACTGATAAAGACATTGAGAATCACATGGAAATAAGTGACTTGTCCAAGTACACAAAGCTAAAGTGGGGTGGAGCTAAGATTGAACCCTACCTCCTCTAATAGTCTGCTACTAAGTTTCAAATAAAAACTCACTAATATTACAATCATTGTTTCTTAATATTATGTCTCAGGAAGTTCAGATGGAACATATAGCATCACAAGATCTCTAAACATTTTTTTTAATAATTCTTTTCCCAAACTATGAGTGTCCCAGTATCACTCTCTGAACGCTAGGACAGAGACAACTTTTCCCATGACCTTTCGAGTGATGTCACTTTAGAAACCTTTTAAAAGACTGGGCCAAAGAAAAAGATTCCTGAGAGGGAGAACATGTTACCTTGAAGAGTAATCAGTTATGCAAATGGTTTCATTGCCTGTTATGCCATGGATTATGTTTTCATTTTTCATATTAATGTTCTTTATGTTTTTCAATTAGTCACGGCAAATTACCTGTCCTTCGCCTTGGCAAGGGCAACTCACTGGGCCTCAGTGGAGTATTTTCCAAGTTCTGTCTGGTGAATTCTTGCTCACATTCTTCTTGAGGCATTAACATGTAATTTTTTGAATTAATGAATGTGTTTCATTTGACACCATCTCATTCATGTAGGAAATTACTTATTGAATGAGGAATTGGAAATTTTCTCCTTTCTTTTTTTGCAATGGTGCATTTCAAAAAATTAACTTTAAGTTAAATCTTAAAAACTGAATTGGAATATTAAATAAAATTAAAATTCATTCAATATTTCTTAGTCATTCTAACAGGGAGGACTTGTGGCACAGAGCATACAAAATAGCAAATTCTCTAAATCCATGCCCACCTCCATTTTCCCCAGTCCAGTCACAGCAAAGTGCTTGCCCCATCTCTGCACTCCATCCGACTGTCCCAATATTTCCCATGTGACAATACCTGACTAGCTGCATTCTAACCACCTGTTTACTAGTCAGTCCCCATCCGTCCAACCCAAGCGTGTGAGGTCTTCTAGGACAAAAATAATGTCTTAATCAGGACTGAAATAATGTCTTAATCAGGACTGAATTCCTAGTTCTTAACACACTGCACAACACAGAAGTAAGCACTTAGAAACTAATGAGTGAATGAAGCCATTTGCCTTTGGAAAACATGAATATATCCTTGTTAGCTACAGCCTTAAATCACAAAGTAGGCTTTGTTCAGTCTATAATTTAACCATTACGCTGCATTCCCATAATCCTCTTTGGGGAGGGAAACCAAGTAACTTCTCTGCCCTTGAAGATCTCAGAGTCTAGCCAAGCTCTGCCAAATGTCAACTTTCTAAAGACCACATGGTAGACTCCGTTTATAGTACTTCATCAAGAGCTCTCATTTTCCTTTCCTTTGATGTGTGACATGGTCCTTAAGATTAGCAAGTTCCCTTTTGAAAGACATATGAATATGTTAGAGATGAGGGGAGACCTTTTGTTCCTCAAAGAGACTAGTGTTATTATATTTCGTAATTTTTTTGGTTAGTGGGGGCACTAGAATTTCCAGCCCAAGGCCTACCCAGAGTTACATCTCTGCTCTTCACCAGAGGATAGTTTAAATTTCTTTGCACTATAATTCCTTTGTTTCCGTCATTTTATGACTTTGGGGCAGGGGGAGAGAACAGTTGTGGACATTCTGTGTCTCTTTAAAGAACTGAGTTATTATTAAACCGATACCTCAACTATTGAAATCCCTTGTTGTTATTAATAATCACTGCAATCAGCAGGGTGGAGAGCCATGAAAGAAAATGCTCTTATTTATTCAAACTTTATGCTAATTAAGCCCAACAAGTGATATATAAGTAGATTCAAAAATATCTATACTTTTTATGCATTGTGCAAATAAGTGAATACAGATAATATCCTTTGAGGAAATGTTTACTTGACTTGAAATACAACTAAACTACAAAAGACCTAAAAAACAGCCTACAATGTCTCTCTTTCCAGAGAAGTCTTTTAAGTGATACTTGCTGCTAATGGAGTAGCGTTTGGAAATCATCAGAGGAATAGCATAGTTGAAGGATTGTAAAAAAGCCTGAGGAAATTTCTGTTTTCCTTGACTTGGGTACAATGTAGAGTCAGTACAAGTTGGTACAGTATAGAATTATTTGCCCTTCTCTAGAGCTCTCCAGGAAGCACAAATGCCATGTAATCTTCAGTGTCCCATTCTTGCAACTTACTGTATCAACAAACAAGAAGTTCCTTCCTGTGACTAAGGAACACTTTTCCTGCTTTGATGTAAATTCAGTTCCTTGTATTGTGAGGTTTTGCTGCAAAAAAAAAACAACTAATACCAATTCCTTTCGTACAAATTTTTCATGCCCTTTGAAACCATAAAAAGATGACTCCTATCTTCACAATCTCCAGACCAGATGAAACCTAGTTCACTCTGTTCTCATTCTCTTTAATCTTTCTTCCTCTGATCCTGTTTAAGAACCAAAACAGGAACAGCTCCAGAATCTTTCTCTATACCTCGTTCTTAGGGCTACTTGGAGATGGATACAAACTGAATTGTCCACCCACAAAGTCATTATATCATGCCCACAAATGCACATAGATAATTGCCTGGCTAAACAAAAAGCAGGTAAACAAAGAAATCCTGGAGAGACGTAGGCTGTGCGTGTATATGTGTGTGAGTGTTTATCATTAAGGGTTAGAATTGAAGAGACATGCAAATTTTGTAGCATTAACTCTGAGGTAGTCAATTTCAACAATGAATGAGAAAAAATTAAAAGGCAGCTAATTTAGAGATTTAAAATTTATGTCAAGAAATAAGGTTTTCAAATTCCTAGAGAAAGGCAAATCACTATTAGTCAAAATTCCTACCAGACAGAAAGTTCAATAGTATAATGCAGACGTGGTAGAGTAGAAAAGAGGAAATTAAAGTTCATATTTTGTTGGATGTTGGTTAAGTCTCTTAAATTCTATTATCCTATAGTATAGTAAACATTTCTTGGGATTGTGCCCCAGCTTACAATTTTCCTTTCTCTGAGGATGGCCCTCATACGCAGAGGTGATAGGCCACCAGTGGTCATGTTAATACTATGAGATCCTGATCCCGTGGCCACAGTTATTGATCCAGGGGTGGGCATAGGATCCAAACCAAATAAGTAAAATTCTTTCTTTCAGGAATTTAAAATCTGGAACAGAAAAGCACAGTGCGCTGTAAGCAGTTTCATTCTGTCTAGCCCACCTGAAATGAATTCTTTAAGTTTTTCACTTGACATTAATTTCCTTCAGTGCAGGTTCTTTGTCATTTAGCCCTCTATAGAATAACAGACGGGCTTCCCAGGTGGCTCAGAGGTAAAGAACCTGCCTGTCAGTTCAGGAGATGCAAAGAGATGCAGGTTTGATCCCTGGGCTCAAGAAGATCCCTTGGAGGAGGGCACAGCAACCCACTCCAGTATTGTTGTCTGGAGAATCCTGTGGATAGAGGAGTCTGGTGGGTTCCAGTCCACAAGGCCACAGAGAGTCAGACATGAATGAGTGACTAAGCACAAACAGGCGATGTGAAGACGCAGGGAGAAGGTGGTCATGTGCAAGTCATGGAGAGAGGCCCAGAACTGATCCTTCCTTCATGAATCTTAGAAGGAACAAACCATGCCATTACTTTGATCTTGGACTTATCTCCTACAGAGTTCAAAATGATGAGTGTACTGTAACTATTAAAACATAGATATATGTCAACAAACAAAGATGAAAAGCCAATATGCAAAAACAAAATGCACTGACTAGTTATGCAGTGGGTTATGGGTGAGTCCTTTCTTTTGTCAAAGCCCACAATAGCTGCATCTATCTAAGTAAAAAATTTGCTACAGTGATGGCAAATTTTGCTGAAATACTGGTTCTAACAGGCCATGAGTAGTACTAGAATGGAAGTCCCAGGTGATTCAGTAGTAAAGAATCTGCCTGCCAGTTCAGGAGACGCAAGAGATGCAGGTTTCATCCCTGAGTTGGGAAGATCCCCTGAAGGAGGAAATGGCAACCCCCTCCAGTATTCTTGCCTGGGAAATCCCATGGTCAAAGGAAGCTGGTGAGCTACAGTCCATGGGGTCACGAAAGAATCGGACACAACTGAGCAACTACGCATACTCATAGCTCACACATGGTACTAGAACATTTCTCTAAAATGGAAGGGGGAAATATATGTCATAGGTTTATTGCTGCAGCATCCTAAAAAAATTGTGGTGGCAGTAGAATCTGTACTATAATTAAATGTGTCCTAATTCTCAGTGTCTCTCTCTCCACATTTCACACAATCTCAACAGCTTTGCATGCTGTGCCTGGCATCCTTGTTGTCGTAACTGCTATAGTCAATTGTGAGTGGTGATCTAGTGAATGACTAAAAAATGGTCAATTAACTTGGTGTGGTCTTTTTCTCCTGAAGAATGAATTTTTCATGACTGGAAACAGTGGAAAATGCATGCTATTAAATGAAGAAACAGACAAAGGATTAATCTCAAAAATATACAAGCAACTCCTGCAGCTCAATTCCAGAAAAATAAATGACCCAATCAAAAAATGGGCAAGAGAACTAAACAGACATTTCTCCAAAGAAGACATACAGATGGCTAACAAACACATGAAAAGGTGCTCAACATCACTCATTATTAGAGAAATGCAAATCAAAACCACAATGAGGTACCATTACACGCCAGTCAGGATGGCTGCTATCCAAAAGTCTACAAGCAATAAATGCTGGAGAGGGTGTGGAGAAAAGGGAACCCTCTTACACTGTTGGTGGGAATGCAAACTAGTACAGCTGCTATGGAGAACAGTGTGGAGATTTCTTAAAAAACTGGAAATAGAACTGCCATATGACCCAGCAATCCCACTCCTGGGCATACACACTGAGGAAACCAGATCTGAAAGAGACACGTGCACCCCAATGTTCATCGCAGCACTGTTTATATAGCCAGGACATGGAAGCAACCTAGATGCCCATCAGCAGATGAATGGATAAGGAAGCTGTGGTACATATACACCATGGAATATTACTCAGCTGTTAAAAAGAATTCATTTGAACCAGTCCTAATGAGATGGATGAAACTGGAGCCCCTTATACAGAGTGAAGTAAGCCAGAAAGATAAAGAACATTACAGCATACTAACACATATATATGGAATTTAGAAAGATGGTAACGATAACCCTATATGCAAAACAGAAAAAGAGACACAGAAATACAGAACAGACTTTTGAACTCTGTGGGAGAAGGTGAGGGTGGGATGTTTCAAAAGAACAGCATGTATACTATCTATGGTGAAACAGATCACCAGCCCAGGTGGGATGCATGAGACAAGTGCTCGGGCCTGGTACACTGGGAAGACCCAGAGGAATCGGGTGGAGAGGGAGGTGAGAGGGGGGATCGGGATGGGGAATAAGTGTAAATCTATGGCTGATTCATATCAGTGTATGACAAAACCCACTGAAATGTTGTGAAGTAATTAGCCTCCAACTAATAAAAAAATTAAAAAAAATAAAATAAAATAAAATAAAAATAAAAAAAAAAAAAGAAAATGCATGCTATTGAACCACAGCTCCACAGGTGGGCCTCTATCTCTGCTTAGCAACAATGTCATCATCTATCCCCACAGATTTCTGACTGGCTCTCAGCTTTTTCAGACCCCATCACCTGGGCCTGCCAGCTTCTGCTCCTATCCACTCAGCCATTGCAAACCAAATCTGACCTCAAGGAGGGGAATATAAACAAGACTGGAACATTTTGACAAGGTATCATACACAAGATTGTGAGTGCACTGTACATATTCTATTGCTTCTGTCTCTTGGAGAACCATGACTAATACATCTATGCACGGACCTAGTGAAGAATCCCCCTACCCCCTTGCTTCTGTGCACCTTGCCTCATTTCCATAAAGTTCACTCTTTTCACATGACAAAATTAATGTTATTTTCAAGGTCCCTCCTCTGGTATACAGCTTGTCTATTTGCACCTCTATTTCTGTGATTACTATGCTCTGTTTAACATCAGAATTAACTGAGGACCTAGCGTCTTACTCGGTGTTAGCATTACATGTTCAATGATTGGCATATAGTAGATGCTCAACAATTAGTTACTGAATTAATAACTGGCCATAAATATAGTGTTCTTTTGCAAAGGTCATGAAATCTTTCTTTGATCAGAAACCTAAAAATGGTTTATTTTATTCAGCAAAGACTGTACATAGTATATGACATTGATTTCAAAATATTTTGCTTCCCTATGTCGGTTCTTGATGAGATAGTTCAATGCAATCCATCATTTTAATATTTGACAATTCTCAAAGTAAATTAATTAGTTAGTCCCAAGTCTTCATGGTAAACAGGGCAACATGCAGAAATTACAGATACTCTTTCTAATTTGAAAAATAATGCTTTCAGATGTGGTTTTTGTGCTCTTCAAAGGACCAAGATAAAATATTAAGCATCATTTAACTTGTCTCATACCAAAAGGTGCTTTGGGATGAAAGAAAGAGAGAGTGGGAAGGAAGTCAGTTAACATTCTTTCCCTGAGATCCTAACACAACAATCTAGACTTCCAATACAGTCTCTGTGGATGTGATACCAACCCCCATCTTAGAAATGCAAAAAAAGAAAGCATAGGTATATGAAGTGTATTTTTCACTGTCACTTGACTAAGTAGAACAGTGAGTGTGTGTACAAGTGTGTTAAGTTGCTTCACTTGTGTCTTACTGTTTGCGACCCCATGCACTATAGTCTGCCAGGCTCCTCTGTCCATGTGATTCTCCAGGCAGGAATATTGGAGTGGGTTGCCGTGCCCTCCTCTAGGGGATCTTCCCAGCCCAGGAATCAAACCTGCATCTCCTGCATTGGCAGGTAGATTCTTTACCTCTGAGCCACCAGGGGAACCCCAAGTGGAACAGAGAAGACTCAAATCAAATCTGACAGCCACTAAGACTTACAGTAAAGTGATTGCATCACCTGCCTTAGAACTCTTAATCCATTCCCCGTATCAAGCAAAACAATGAAAATATATTTTTTTTCTTTTTTTTTTTTTATTAGTTGGAGGCCAATCACTTCACAACATTTCAGTGGGTTTTGTCATACACTGATATGAATCAGCCATAGAGTTACACGTATTCCCCATCCGGATCCCCGCTCCCACCTCCCTCTCCACCCGATTCCTCTGGGTCTTCCCAGTGCACCAGGCCCGAGCACTTGTCTCATGCATCCCACCTGGGCTGGTGATCTGTTTCACCATAGATAGTATACATGCTGTTCTTTTGAAACATCCCACCCTCACCTTCTCCCACAGAGTTCAAAAGTCTGTTCTGTATTTCTGTGTCTCTTTTTCTGTTTTGCATATAGGGTTATCGTTACCATCTTTCTAAATTCCATATATATGTGTTAGTGTGCTGTAATGTTCTTTATCTTTCTGGCTTACTTCACTCTGTATAAGGGGCTCCAGTTTCATCCATCTCATTAGGACTGGTTCAAATGAATTCTTTTTAACGGCTGAGTAATATTCCATGGTGTATATGTACCACAGCTTCCTTATCCATTCATCTGCTGATGGGCATCTAGGTTGCTTCCATGTCCTGGCTATTGTAAACAGTGCTGCGATGAACATTGGAGTGCATGTGTCTCTTTCAGATCTGGTTTCCTCAGTGTGTATGCCCAGGAGTGGGATTGCTGGGTCATATGGCAGTTCTATTTCCAGTTTTTTAAGAAATCTCCACACTGTTCTCCATAGCGGCTGTACTAGTTTGCATTCCCACCAACAGTGTAAGAGGGTTCCCTTTTCTCCACACCCTCTCCAGCATTTATTGCTTGTAGACTTTTGGATAGCAGCCATCCTGACTGGTATGTAGTGGTACCTCATTGTGGTTTTGATTTGCATTTCTCTGATAATGAGTGATGTTGAGCATCTTTTCATGTGTTTGTTAGCCATCTGTATGTCTTCTTTGGAGAAATGTCTGTTTAGTTCTTTGGCCCATTTTTTGATTGGGTCATTTATTTTTCTGGAATTGAGCTGCAGGAGTTGCTTGTATATTTTTGAGATTAATCCTTTGTCAGTTGCTTCATTTGCTATTATTTTCTCCCAATCTGAGGGCTGTCTTTTCACCTTACTTATAGTTTCCTTTGTAGTGCAAAAGCTTTTCAGTTTCATTAGGTCCCATTTGTTTATTTTTGCTTTTATTTCCAATATTCTGGGAGGTGGGTCATAGAGGATCTTGCTGTGATTTATGTCGGAGAGTGTTTTGCCTATGTTCTCCTCTAGGAGTTTTATAGTTTCTGGTCTTACATTTAGATCTTTAATCCATTTTGAGTTTATTTTTAATCCATTCCCCGTATCAAGCAAAACAATGAAAATATATTGTGAGATAAAAATTTTGCAACAGAAAAATTGATATCGGATCTTCTTTCAATTTGTACCATATATTCAATAAATAGGTACTGAGGGGTCTCCATGTATAAGCGATTATGCTGGGAGCCAGGGGTACAGCAGGTTCAGAGGTATCACAGTCCCTGCATTCAAGGAGTATACATTTCAGGGGGGAGAGTTTAAAAAATAATTATAAAGCAACTTTATTATCAGTTTCAGCCAGTGTTACCAGGATGTTCTGGGTCACAGAAAAGTTGACCTGACCTCTGCTGGATATCTGAGATTGTTTCCCTGAGGATGTGACTTTCAGAGGTAAACTTGGGCTCCCCTGGTAGCTCAGATGGTAAAAAAAAAAATCCACCTGCAATGCAGGAGGCCCCAGTTCAATTCCTGGGTTGGGAAGACTCCCTGAAGAAGGGTTAGGCTACCCACTCCAGTATTCTCTAGCTTCCCCGGTGGCTCAGAATCTTCCTGCAATGCAGGAGACCTGGGTTGGGAAGATCCCCTGGAGGAGGGCATGGCAACCCACTCTAGTATTCTTGCCTGGAGAATCCTCAAGGACAGAGGAGCCTGGTGGGCTACAGTCCGTGGAGTCGCAAAGAGTCAGACATTACTGAGCAACTAAGCACAGTCCAGCATAACACATGGAGAGTAACAAGACATTGAACAGGCAAAGGATGGATAGAGAGTTAGAGACAGTTGAAATAGCATGTGAGGATTCTCTGAAGCAGGAAAGAGCATAGAATTTTAAAGGAACTGAAAGAAGATAGAAAGGCTGACAAAGTAGGCATAGAATGAAGATTTGCATTCTCAGACTCTGCATTGCTAAGCTCCAAGTCAACACCGGGTCCAGCCAACAAGGTGAAGAATATGCCCACACTCAGTTGCAAAGAAAACAGAGACAGCTGGTGAGATAAGCAACAAAGTGAGTACATCCCAAAGTTAATTTACCCTGGAAAATAATCCAAGATACAAAGAATTCCAGGTCCTTCATCTTTTGAGTCATCAAAACAATCCTGTGTTCCTAGTAAACATTAAATCCCTGCCCTTACATTTTAGATGAAACTACCCAATGTCCTTCTCATCATATCTATATTTTAATCTATTCTAGGTAACCATCACCTAAACTAAACTCTTCTAGGTCACCCTGTTTAGCTTGAAGCTGAATAAACCATTCTTTAGAAGATTTCTAATCAGTCATAAATGGTGCATTCAATTTCTCAGGGCCACATTTAGTGTAGAAAAGATATAATTCACTGAAGAGCTATATTGTTCTCAGAGTCTCAGTTACCTGAACAATAGGGATGCCAACTCAGTACTTACTGGCTTATGACAATCACAATATAAGCTGAAGCTGTTCTAACCCTCAGGGAAGCCATCAAGAAAGAAAGCATTCAGATAAATTAAATTTGTAAGTCAAGGCCCAACAGTAAAACAAGTTGTGTAGCTTTTCAGGTTAACCAATTCCCAATTTTCATTGTTAAAAAGTAGTGTAAAATAATTACAAATGAAAAACATGACATGAGTAATAATTTTTCTTAAAATCCAAGAGGAAAATTAAGTCAAATATTATTTGAAGTGCACAATTAGCAAAGTTTTGGAATGGCCCCAAGTGACAATTTCAATCTTAGCTCTTCAAATAAAAGCTGATGTGTTTTTAGACAATAAAACTGACTAAGATGTAAGTGGCTCACAGTTAAAGTAATTGCATTTCTGGTGGTGGTAAGTGAATTACAGAAGTGACAAATGCTGTACTTAAATAATTTGAAGCCAACAACATCTCCCGTCTGCGCAGAGCAGATTCAAAAGAGCAGAAGTCAGGAAAACATCTGCCTCATTTATTCTGTTCTTGCCTACATGGCTGAGGACCAGTTCCTAGTTTGAGCTGGAGTTATTCAAGCGCACAATACAGGCAGCAATGCTGTCCAACCAGCATCCTGAAAACAGCAGATATGTCAAGACTCTGATTTCTAGCAGCAGTCAGCTTACTTTTCTTAAAAGTGAAAAAATGATCAAAGTACCTCTAAATGTACAAATGTACATTTAACCTTGACAAAAACCTTTTTTTCCAGTTTCAGTGAGAAAGGACTGCTGTTCAAGGAAGGTGAAGAATACCACTTGGCCTGGAATGCCTGTCATTGCCAACTCTTAGAGTCTGCATCCTTTCTATCCTTCAGTTCAGTTCAGTTCAGTTGCTCAGTTGTGTCCGACTCTTTTTGTGACCCCATGGACCGCAGCACGCCAGGCCTCCCTGTCCATCACCAACTCCCGGAGTTTACCCAAATTCATGTCCATTGAGTCGGTGATGCCATCCAACCATCTCATCCTCTGTCGTCCCCTTCTCCTCCTGCCCCCAATCTTTCCCAGCATCAAAGTCTTTTCAAATGAGTCAGCTCTTCGCATGAGGTGGCCAAAGTATTGGAGTTTCAGCTTCAACATCAGTCCTTCCAATGAACACCCAGGACTGATCTCCTTTAAAGTGGACTGTACTTTACAGTGTACTTTACAATGGACTGGTTGGATCTCCTTGCAGTCCAAGGGACTCTCAAGAGTCTTCTCCAACACCACAGTCCAAAAGCATCAATTCTTCAGTGCTCAGCTTTCTTTATAGTCCAACTCTCACATCCATGCGTGACTACTGGAAAATTCTATCCTTCAAGGCACACTCAAATTCTACCTTTTCTTTCAAGTCCTGTCACACCCATCCTCTGGTTTCTATAACTCTGGTTTATATTCTATTGAGTATCATCCTGCATTCTATTTGGTGCTAGTGGTAAAGAACCCACCTGCCCATGCAGGAGACTTAGATGCAGGTTCTATCCCTGGTTTGGGAAGATGGCCTGGAGGAGGCCACGGCAACCCACTCCAGTATTCTTGCCTGGAAAATCCCATGGACAGAGGAGCCACACAGAGACAGACATGACTGAAGAGACTTAGCATGCACTGCACTCTATTAGCTATGCAAACATTCATCTGTCTTCCTAAATAATTTGTTAAAGTTATATATGAGGTCCTGGAAGACAGGTAACACCATCACAATACCACTTTTGATTTCTAAAGTAGTTTTTGGCATATAGTAGTATAATAGAGGCTTGTTGAATTAGATATGCACATGTGCTAAGTCACTTCAGTCATGTCCAACTCTTTGCAATCCTATGAACCACAGTCCACCAGGCCCCTGTGTCCATGGGATTCCCCAGGCATGAATACTGGAGTGGATTGCTATGCCTACCTCCAAGGGATCTTCCTCCACATCTCCTGCACTGACAGGTGGATTCTTTACCACTAGAGCCACCTGGAAAGTCCACTGAATTATATACCAGAAGTTAAAATCTTCTTTAAGCCAATGCCTTGAGATTGTTTAGGTAATACCTTGAAACCTGACTGCATGAACATGTGTAGTGAATAAACTTTTCCTGAACAATTCAACTGACCTTCTTAGTCAGATATCAATCAGCCATGGTCTAAGTATGCAGCAGTGCAAACAAGGAGTCTATATCCCCGAGTCTGTCAATCATGTTCTTCTAGAAGATCCCTAGTTGCTATGTTTGACAAATTCATGGTTGGATAGGTTTGGGGATGGTTCTGCTGTCCATCTGGTAAACAGAGTTTCTGTGTTAAAAGGAGACAATGTTTAATATCTGGAGACTTTCTGGAAGATAGAGGGAGGATTAAATAAAAATTGCAAAAGAAAAATTCTGGTATTTATCTCTTTTTCAATTCACAAATATCTTTGAAAATATCACCCTAAATAGTACTAGCCATCTCTTCACAATAAATTAAGAATATATATTTGCTTAATATATATTTTTTATGATCATAGTCATTGTACTAGTTCCATTAAGATATGCAACCTGATTATTGATTAAATGCTTGCTTATGCATTCAACTGAGCTAATAATTTATGTGGCTTCATCATCCACTCTGCAGCTGGATCTCTGAAATATGAAGTTGGATCAGCATGATATATCTTTTTTGTTAATAAAATATCCAGAAAATGTAGCGAAGTGTATATCCTGACTATTAAACTTGTAGAGTCAATCAGCATAAAAGTGTGCTTATGTAAGCACAGGACAGAATAAATGACATGTGCCACATGAGCCATGCATTTTGCATCATTATTCTCAAATTACATCCTGTTTGTCACTAAGTCTATCTGGCAGCCTGTTTTAAATGAATTAAAAACAGGAAAAGATACCAGTCCATGTGACTTTCATGCATCTTGCAGAAGAGGAAGTTTTTTTTTCAATCTCATTTCTTCCTTCTTGAGATTTTACTTAGAAAAATATAGACACTTAGTGAGATTACCAAAGTTGTATCTAAATATGCACACAATTTAGCTGGAACTAGGCATCAGGTTTTTTTAATTGATTTCATAACATTATCTTTTGTTCCCTGCTTCTTTTTTCATCAACACAGATATTTGTAACTAATATCTCCTTCTTTGCATAAGTAACAATAGAAGGAACTAAAACTACCTTAAACATTTCACTTAACTAACATGTTATTGTTAGTAACAGTTTTATAACAGTGGAAACAGTGTCAGACTTTATTTTGGGGGGGCTCCAAAATCACTGCAGATGGTGATTGCAGCCATGAAATTAAACGACACTTACTCCTTGGAAGAAAAGTTATGACCAACCTAGACAGCATATTAAAAAGCAGAGACATTGCTTTGCCAACAAAGGTCCATCTAGTCAAGGCTATGGTTTTTCCAGTAGTCATGTATGGACGTGAGAGTTGGACTGTGAAGAAAGCTGAGCGCCGAAGAATTGATGCTTTTGAAATGTGGTGTTGGAGAAGACTCTTGAGAGTTCCTTGGACTGCGAGGAGATCCAACCAGTCCATCCTAAAGGAGATCAGTCCTGGGTGTTCATTGGAAAGATTGATGCTGAAGCTGAAACTCCAATACTTTGGCCACCTAATGGGAAGAGTTGACTCGTTGGAAAAGACCTTGATGCTGGGAGGGATTGGGGGCAGGAGGTGAAGGGGATGACAGAGGATGAGATGGCTGGATGGCATCATCGACTCGATGGACGTAAGTTTGGGTAGACTCTGAGAGTTCGTGATGGCATGCTGCGATTCATGGGGTCGTAAAGGGTCGGACACGACTGAGCAACTGAACTGAACTGAACATGTTATTGTAGACTAATAATTTATTTCATAATATCAATGTTTGAAAGTACCTCTCACATTTAACTATGTTCTTATAATGTTATTTATTTTTCATAACAACTTTCTCATAACACCATTTTTAAATTTTCTTTTTGATCAAGAGATGTAGTAGGAGCTTTTCACCCCTCCACCCACATAAAGAATTTTTTGATGGTTACTCTGTCAGTCAACCAGAAGGCTTTATTCTAAAAAGCTATTCTTAAATATATAATAGATTGTTCTCCTTGAGATTAAGTGATACAGTGGGACCACAGTAACTTAACATACATATTGATCTTATTTATTCATGGGATAAACTTGGGAACAATGAAACAATTCTTTTCCTTTTTCATCAAAGATATAACTTTCTCTTTAACCTCTACCTTGTACATCACTCAGATGAACACACAGTTGGATGGAAAATCATATGTTACCCCAGCCTGAGGAAATTTAGGAGTACAAATGAATTCCAGATATCTAGCACTTTCTCCAGCATGGACCATCATATTATATAACATTCTTATCCCAGGATTCATATACTCCTTTTATTTACTTATATATTTTATAGCTTCATTGAGATATATTTGGCATATTACAGTGTGTAAGTTTAAGATGTAAGACATCTTGATTTGATACACTAATATATTACCATATAGTAATATGTTGTAAATGATTACAACCATAGCATTAACTAATACCTCCATCCTATTATACAATTAGCATTTCTTTTTTTGTGGGGGAAAACATTTAAGATTTACAGTCTTAGCAACTTTCAAGCATATAATACATTAATATTAGCTATAATCTTCATGATGTACATTAGACCCTCAACTTGTCAATCTTACAACTAGAAATTTTCATTCCCCAAGCCCTGGTAACCACCACTCTACTCTCCATTTATATGAATTCAGCATTTTTTGGATTCCACTTTTAAGTTATATCATGCAGCACTTGTTTTTCTCTGCCTGATTTATTTCATTTAGCATAATGCCTTCAAATATTACCCAAGTTGTCACAAATGGCAGTATATGCACTGCCTACACCACCTTCTTTAACCATTCATTCACTTATGGACAAGGTTATTTCCATATCTTGGCTATTGTGAATAGTAAACATTTGTGGCACAGATGTCCTTTTGAGATCCTGTTTTTACTTCCTGTGGATATATAACCAAAAATGGGATTGCTGGATCAAACGTTATTTTATTTTTAATTTTTTGAGGAAAGTCCATACTATATTCCATAGTGACTGCACCAATTTACACTTTCCACATCCTCCTCAACACTTGCTATTCTTGTCTTTTTTGATGATAGCCTTCTAACAGGAGTGAGATGATTATTTCATTGTGATTTTCATTTTCATTTTCATTTTCCTGATGATTAGTGATGTTGAGTATCTTTTCATGTGCCTGTTGGTCATGGATATATATTCTTTGGAAAAGTGTTTATTCCATTCCTCTGCCATTTTTTAAATCGGTTTTTTGTTTTTTGTTTTTTTCTATTGAGTTATATGAGTTTCATATAGATTTTTTTTGTATTTTAATGAGTTATCAGCTATATAATTTGCAAATGTTTTTCTCCTATTTTGTAGGTTACTTTTTCATTTTGTTGTTTCTTTTACTGTGCAAAAGCTTGCTAGTTTGATGTGGTGGTTTAATCACTAAATAGTGTCCCACTCTTTGTGACCCCATGGACTGTAGCTGGCCAGGCTCCACTGTCCACAGGGTTTCCTAGGCAAGAACACTAGGGTGGGTTGCCATTCCCTTCTCCAGGGGTCTCCCTAACCCAGGGATCAAACCCACATCTCCTGCTTGGCAGGCAGATTCTCTACCACTGATCCACCTGGAAAGCCCTAGTGATGTAGTCCCATGTATTTATTTTTGCTCTTGTTATCTGTACTTTTGGTATCATATACAGAAAACCATTTTCAAGATCAAAGTCAAGAAACTCTTCCTTTATAATTTCTTCTAGAAATTTTATTTTCAAGTCTTTAATCCATTTTGAGTTAATTTCTCTCAGTGGTGCAAGCTAGAGTCCAATTTCATTATCCTGCATTTGGTTATCCAGTTTTTCCAACACCCCTTATTGAATAAGAATATAATTTTGGATTGAATATTCCTGAGCTCCATGTCCCGTGTTAGTTGACTGTATATACAGTGGCTTAATTTTGGGTTCTTTGTTCTTTTCCATTGGTCTATGTGCCTGTTTTTATGCCACTATCATTCCTTTTTGATTACTATAGCTTTGTAGTATAGTTTGAAATCAGGAAGTATTTTGTCTCTAGTTTGTTCTTTCTCCAGTTTGCTTTTGCTATTCATGGGTTTTTGTGATCTCATACAAATTTTAGGATTTTTTTCTATTCATATGAAAAATGCTCTTGAGATATTAATGGAGATTTTATTGAATCGATAGATGACTTTAGGTAGTACTGACATTTTAATGATATTATTCTTTTGATCCATGAATACGATATTTATCCACTTGTTTGTCTTATTAAATTGTATCAAAGTCTTTGAGTTTTTAGTGTACAGATCTTTCACCTTCTCAATTAAATTTATTTACAAGTATTTTACTTTTTTGATGCTATTGTGAATTAGATTGTTTCATTCGTTTCTTTTTCAAATGTTTTGTTGTTAATGTATATGAATATAACTAATTTTGTGTATGTTGCTTTTGTATCCTGCAACTATACTGAACATAATTATTAATGCTTTTTGGTTGAGTTTTAGAATTTTATATATATGAGAAGCTTCAATACTTTGGCCACCTGATGCGAAGAGCTGACTCATTGGAAAAGACCCTGATGCTGGAAAAGATTGGAGGCAGGAGGAGAAGGGGATGACAGAGGATGAGACGGTTGGATGACAATACCAACTCAGTGAAGATGGGTTTGGGTAAACTACGGGAGTTGGTGATGGACAGGGAGGCCTGGCTTGCTGCAGTCAACCAGGTCGCAAAGAGTCGGACACAACTGAGTGATTGAAGTGACTGACTGAAGATCCGCCTGAAATGCAGGTGACCCTGGTTCTATTTCTGGATCGGGAAGATTGCTGTAGAAGGATAGGCTACCCACTCCAGTATTCTTGGACTTCCCTTGTGGTTCAGCTGGTAAAGAATCCACCTGCAATTCAGGAGACCTGGGTTCGATCCCTGGATTGGGAAGATCCAGTGGAGAAGGAAGGGAAATACTACACACTCAAGTATTCTGGCTTGGAGAATTCCATGGACTGTACAGTCCATGGGGTCACAAAGAGTTGGACACAACTGAGCAACTTTCACTTTCAATTTTCACTTTCATATATAAGATAATAAAATCTACAAAGAAAAACAATTTTACTTTTTCCTTTCCTGTTTTTGATGCCTTTTATTTCTAATAATTGCCTAATTGTTCTGGCTAGTATTTCCAGTATTATTTTAAACAGGAGTGGTGAGAGTGGACAGTCTTGTCTTGTTCCTGATCTTAGAGGAAAAGATTTCAACTTTTAACCACTGAGTACAATTTTGGCTGTGGGTTTGTCATATATGGCCTTTATCACACTGAGGTATGTTCCTTCTATACCTAATTTGTTGAGCATTTTTATCATGAAAGGATGTTGCAATTTGTCAAATATTTTTTCTGTAGCTATTGAGACAATCATATGATTTCTATCTTTCATTCTACTAAAGTGGTGCCACATTTATTGATTTGCATATATTGAAGCATCTTTGCTTCATGGATAAGTCTCACTTAATCATGATTTACACTCTTTTTAATGTGCTGCTGAATTCACTTTGCTAACATTTTGTCAAGAATTTTTGCATATACATTCATTAGAAATACTGATCTGTAGTTCTTTTTTTTTTTTTGGTTTTAGTATTCATATTAGGGTTTGGTATCAGGCTGATGCTCACTTTATGAAATAAGTTTGAGAGTGATCTCTTCTCTTTTGGGGGAAGAATTGTGGAGGATTGGTGTTAGTTATTCTATAACTTTTGGTACTACTCACCAGTGAAACCATCTGGTCCTGGGCTTTTCCATGTTGGGAAGTTTTTGATTACTGATTCAATCACCTCACATTGCTCTGTTCAGATTTTCTACTTCTGCATCATAGAAAAAACTCGTACTGAGTCATATGTTTCTAAGAATTTATCTATTTCTTCATTGGTGTATAATTCTTCATATTGATCTCTTAGAATCCTTTGTAATTCTGTGTATCAGTTGTAATGTCTCCTCTTTTATTTCTGATTTAATTTACTTGAGTTTCTTTTCTTTCTTTTTTTTTTTTGGAGTTAATCTAGCTAAAAGTTTGTCAATTTTGTTTATTCTTTCAAAAAATCAGCTCTTAGTTTTGTTGATCTTTTCTATTACTTTTGTGCTCTCTCATTTATTTATGTTCTGATCTTATTTCTTTCCTTCTGTTAACTTTGGATTTAGTTTTTTTTTGTTGTTGTATTTTAGTTTCCTTGAGGTGTAAAGTTGGTTGTTAATTTGAGATCTTTCTTAACATAGGCATTTATTGTTATAAAAATCCCCTCTTAGAATTGCTTATGCAGCATTCCATAGGTTTTTATATGTTGTGCTTTTATTTTAATTTGTTTTAAGATATTTCTTCATTTCCTGTTTGATTTTGTCTTTGGCCCTTTGGTTGTTCAGCTGCGTGTTGTTTAATTTCCACATATTTGTGTATTTTCCAGCTTTCCACCTATTGTTGATTTCTAGTTTAATACCATTGTGGTTAGAAAACATATTTGGTGTGATTTCAATCTTCTTAAACTTGCTAAGTCTTGTTTTATGACTTTTCATTGATCTCTCTGCTGGAGAATGTTCCATGGGCACTAAAAAGAATGTACATTTTGCTGCTGTTGAACACAATGTTCTTTACATATCTGTTCCATTTAGTCTTAAGTATGGTTCATATCCAATGTTTCTTTGTTGACTTTCTTTCTGGATGATCTATTCATTGTTAAAAGTGGGGTGTACTATTACTGTGTTTCTGTCTTTTTCCCCCTTCAGATCTGTTACTATTTCATTTTCTTTAGTATTTAGGTGTTCCAATGTTGGGCATATGCATATTTGCAATTGTTATTTACTACTGATGGATTAAACTAGGTTTTTTCCTCCAAATTGATAATAATTAATGTGTATAGATGTGGTATTCTTCCCTAGCTAAAAAGAATGCTGAATAAAGAGAGGGAATATTCTACTAATCACTTGTTGTCATGAGATGTAGTTGTAAGGAATTAATACATTCCTGCATATAGGAATCTGTACCTATAATGGCAATGTTGCTGTAACATCGTGGGGTAGAACCACAATGAATTCCATTTTGAATTTTTGTGTGTTAGCACTTCATCTATGTTCTGTTATAGTTCAATTTTTTCTCTGGTTATTTTTTTCTTTTTCTCTCCATTGTATTGGATACATGCATTTCTATTGGTATCTGAATAGCACCAGTCTTCTGAAACAGTCTTATATAAAGATTAATTTTAAAATATGTGTACATTTGTTGTTCTAAATTATACTTGGATTTTTCTTTGCTGGAAAGTTGGCACTCCTAACCTTGCATGTTCAAGAGTCAATCATACCAGTAGTGCTACTGATGAAGGTGATTTCACTTGCCAGGGGTTGGGGAAAGTCAGTAAAAACTGGTACATATGGCATGCTCTTGCATTAACCCAGGCCTGAAGTGGCTTGGCAATCTTTTAAAATATACAAACAAACAAACAAAACAGAACCTTGAATGTAAGGTAGAATTATTTTAATTAGAAATAAAACCTTGTACATTTTTTTCTACCCAGACTGCTTCTTAAAGCTCTGTAGAATGTTACCATGTGAAGTTTACTTAGACTAGCAAATAGTTGGGCCTGGTTCCTGATCTTACATCTATGCCAAGAGAAATCAGGATGCACACTTAACCTAGCATTTTCTATATTGCTCCACATCCCCTATTATCTGGACCCCTGGTTTTGTCATGGGGAACAAAGAAACAAGAGAACAAGGATAAAAGAACAAGAAAATGGCAGTTCCTGGGAGGAATGGCCCTCTAACAGCATTTAGGGAAGGGAACGAAGACTTAAGTCTGCACGGACAAGTTTTATTCATTTTTCAACCATTCCACCTAATGCTCTGTTTATGGGTTGAGAAGTGTCACCTTTGCAAATAGGCCACATTTGAAAAGCTCATCTGGGAATCTGTAGAGTCTTTTCAGAGTCCTCAAATGAACATCTTGACAGGCCATGAGGAGGCAACAGGACAAAGAGTCACACCTCAGCAGCAAACTTAGTCCAGCATGACTAAAAGTCCCTCAGACACAGTCAAATAGCAGAGGCACAGCACTCCAATCAGCAAGACGATCAGCCATCCTGTAGCTGCCTCCTCACACTATGTCCAAAAATGTTCCTAACAGATGGCTGGTTACCATATAGAGATGGGCACACCTGCCTCCCCGAGCTGCACATAGGAACATGTGCTACTGAATATGCAGAACATTTCTAAGCCAGTCAGCTCCAGGGCCCAGCAGTTGCTTGCTGCATGCAAATTTGAAAGGGCGATTCCAAGAAAGAAACCCTTCATTTCATTAGTGCTGATGAAGATTCTCCCTGATGTTTCTGTTTATTAATTTTGTATCCCATGCCCTCACTGAGGTGGAGACTTTGGCACCACTAGTAGAGATAGATCCACTTAGAACACTATTTGAAGACCAAATGCCTCCCTGAGAACTGCTTTGCCCTGACCCTGAGAAGGTGAAATGGATGACTCATTTTTTAATTTAAGAAGATTTTATACACTTTTACCAAGTTCTTTCATGGGTGGCAGTTGGTCTTTGCTTTAATGGTAGATAAGTGGCAAGTCTTTGTGTGGTGAATATCAGCATTTATATTTTGGAATCTTGATACTGAAAAATAGCTTTATCAAACTTCTCTGTCCTGCTACTCAGGGCAGTAGGGGGGCATGGAAAATTGGGAGGCAATGTGAGGGGGGCATGGAAAATTGGGAAAATTATCCCAGTAGTCCCCAGTCTTAGCCAACAAATGCCTTCACTTTGAAGGTTAGTATTTTAAATCTCAGCCTCCAAAGAGATGAAGATTCATGTTGATTTTTCATAACAAAAAACCAGCTATAAAACCTAATTTGATAAAACATACAGCATTCTGCACCTAAGAAAACAAAAGACTTAGCATGGTGCTTCTTCCTTCTCCAATTAAGGGCAAAGGGAAGACCAATTTAGATGCTGTAAAAGGAATTGATACAAGTGAATGAGCAAGAAAAAACATACCACACAGTCTAAACACACACAATTTGCCAAAATCCAGCCCAAGATAACTACAGAAATCTCTTTTCTTCTCTGTATCACTGACTAAGGATAACAGATTAAAGCCAGGCCTCTCATACTTGTATGCCTAGACATGACCTTCAAAGATATACATGGAGCAACCTCTTAGAATATTAAATTAACTTTAAAATTTGAAATGGAAAACATTTCTATATTAACACAAAAATAGGAATATTTTGAGATAGATTTTTTAAATCATACATACACACACACACATATATATATATATTTGAAATAATGAAAAGTCTTCAAAATGCTTGGGGCTTACACATGCTGCATCAGGCCATATGTAAGTCCAACCAAGGTATACATTCTACTTCCTTTGCGTGGAAAATTTTTCAGATGACTGCAATGAATATAATTCCCCAATCCCTGGGGATTCTCTTATAACTTTAAGCCATAAAAAGTTTTTTTATGATCCAACCTTTATCAGACTACCTTTGGGGAAAAAAGCCTCCAAAATAGGATTCAAACTGGAGAACTTGGAGGGTGAAAACAAAATCCTCCTCAAGCAGGTAGGAGAGTTATTTGCTCACTATTCTAATTTTACAGATGAGAAAACAGAGGCTTAGAGATATAAGATGACTTGCCCAGCTACTAAGCAAAAGAATTGTGACTCAAACCTACATTGTTTCAGGGAAAGTTGTGCCCCTAGCATTCTGCTCCATGGGGAATGTGCTGCTTTGTATCAAGGCCACAGCTATTGAGGAATCCTTTCAAAAACTCTATTTTAATCCTTTCAAATGAAATGATACATCATGATAATGCTTCTGACAACAGACTGAACTGAAGGACACAGAGATTGTCTCTGAGAGAAGTATCTCCTCAAATTTTTATCTTATCCTTGGAGAATCAGTACAAAGATAAAATGGCAAAGAAAATTCATTTGCTTAGTAGCTACAGTTTTATCTTAGTTTCACTCAAAGCTTTTGCCTTTTGTTTCTCATTTTAAAAAATAAACTGTTGAC
Organism: Cervus canadensis; assembly: GCF_019320065.1. Taxonomy (NCBI): domain Eukaryota; kingdom Metazoa; phylum Chordata; class Mammalia; order Artiodactyla; family Cervidae; genus Cervus; species Cervus canadensis. Next base: position 109,126,054 of record NC_057419.1, read on the forward strand.
TAAAAAGATACACAACTTGAGAGCTGCAAGTTGTTTTACTAGGGGCAAAATAAGGACTGCAGCCTGGTAGGCAGCATCGCAGATAGTTCTGAGAGACTGCTCCAAAGTGGCAGTGAAGTGAAAGTCGCTCAGTCATGTCCGACTCTTTGCGACCCCATGGGCTATACAGTCCATGGGACTCTCTAGGCCAGAATACTGGAGTGGGTAACCTTTCCCTTCTCCAGGGGATCTTCCCAACCCAGGGATCAAACCCATCTCTCCTGCACTGCAGGCAGATTCTTTACCAGATGAGCCACAAGTGAAGCCCAAGAATACTGGAGTTGGTAGCCTACCCCTTCTCCAGCAGATCTTCCCCACTCAGGAATCAAACTGGGGTCTCCTGCATTGCAGGCAGATTCTATACCAACTGAGCTATCAGGGAAGCCCAAGCAGCAGTGGGGGAAAGCCAATATATAAGGTTTTATGTATATAAGGGGGAGTTCAATATCATTAAGCACTCATTTTACAAAAGATTTTTTGTTAGTCATGAGGATCTGATGTCACCATGAAGGGATTTAGTGCTTCTCTAGATATGAGGAGATGCAAGGATTGAGAACATAAAATCTGTTCCTAAAAACATCCAACTTTAAAGACCTGTCCCACCAGATTCCCTGGAGCAGAGTACCTCACTCCACCCTGCACTCCCTCAGGGATTGTTGAAGGTCAACAGCTATAGCAGCACAGGGTTCAATCTCTGTAGAGACAGATGGCAAATGCCTTTGTTGTTCAGTCCTTGGCAATGCCCTTGGTAAGTGCCAATTTGCCGTTTTCAAAACAAATCTTCAAAATAACCACAATTGATACTATGACTGCTGCTGCTGCTGCTAAGTCGCTTCAGTCGTGTCCGACTCTGTGCAACCTCATGGACTGCAGCCCACCAGGCTCCCCAGTCCCTGGAATTCTCCAGGCAAGAAAACTGGAGTGGGTTGCCATTTCCTTCTCCAATGCACGAAAGTTAAAATGAAAGTGAAGTCGCTCAGTCACGTCCGATTCTTAGCGACCCTATGAACTACAGCCTACCAGGCTCCTCCGTCCATGAGATTTTCCAGGCAAGAGTACTGGAGTGGGTTGCCATTGCCTTCTCCAGATACTATAACTAGATAATAGTACTTGCCTTTATGTTCTAAATATATGCCACATTTTGTTCTGAGTGCTAACTAAGCCTAGGAAATTCAGGAAAGACTTCCTGGGGGAAGTAATATTAGATTTTTGTGTTAAAGTAAACAAAAAGATTTGACATAGAAAATTGGAAAACACTCTAGACCTATGAAATAGCATATGTGAAGGCCTGGTATACTGGGAGAAGTTCAGTGTTGGAAAGGATAGAAATGTAGGCATAGGCTGGAGTCAGTTTGTAGAATGTCCTGCTCACTGCATAATGACTTTGGGTTTTATCCTGAAGAAAACAGGGAATGATGAGCCTTTTCATGCAGGGTGGTGTCATCTTCAGTTTTGCTATTTCAGAAAAGCATTCCATGAGTGAAATGAAAAATGAAATGGAAGGCTATGAGAACATGGAGACAGAGTAGCAACAGGAGGCAGAGAACCAAACTGAAAGTCACTATAAGTAAAACACTCATAATAATATGGTAATGGTTAGACCAATACTTACTTGAATTCGAGCTATATGCCACTTGCTGTGCTAGGGAAACAGCAATAAGCAAAGCAGGCCTATTGAGTGAAATCTCCAGAACTGAGTTCTTGATAACTAAGATTCTTTTTAAAGTTTCCTGAGTAATTTTTGATCTGCAGCTAAGTTTAAGAAATACTGAATGAGAGCTCTGTCTGCTAAATTTCATCTGTGAGTAGCAGATACTAATTCATGCAATGAATATTTATTGAGTACCTATTATGTACCATTTAGCAGAAATGGATTACAGGAAAAAATTGTTCAAGGAATGTGATAGGGTGTGGGAGGTACTCTAGATGTAGTGACTGGTTACCTCTGAAAGGAGGTACCATTTGATCTAAAAAGAGAGCTGATTATTAGAGAAATGCTAATCAAAACTACAAGGAGATATCACCTCACACTGGTCAGAATGGCCCTCATAAAAAAATCTACAAACAATAAATGCTGGAGAGGGTATGGAGAAAAGGGAACACTCTTACACTATCGGGGGGAATATAAATTGATACAGTCACTATTGAGACCAGTATCAAGGTTCCTTAAAAAACTAGGAATAACACTAACATATCACCCAACAGTCCCACCAGTGGACATATACTCTGAGAAAACCATAATTGAAAAAGACATGTGTGCCCCAGTATTCATTGCAGCACTCTTTACATTAGCCAGGACATGGAAGCAATCTAGATGTCCATTGACAGATGAATGGGTAAAGAAGCTGTGGTACATATACAATGGAATACTACTCAGCAATAAAAAGGAATGCATTTGAGTCAGTTCTAATGAGGTGAATGAACCTAGAGCCTATTATACAGAGTGAAGTAAGTCAAAAAGAGAAAAATATATATTAACACATATATATGGAATCTAGAAAGATGGTACTGATGAACCTATTTGCAGGGCAGCATTGGAGACACAGAGAACAGACTTGTGGACATAGTGGAAGTAGAGGGTGGGATGAATTGAGAGAGTAACATGGAAACATATACACTATGATATATATAATAGATAATCAGTGGGAATTTGTTGTTATGACTCAGCGAGCTCAAACCTGGCACTCTGTGACAACCTAGAGGGGTGGGATGGGGTGGGAGGTGGAAGGGAGATTCAAGAGGAAGAGGACATATGTATACCTATAGCTGATTCACAATGATGTATGGCAGAAACCAACACAATATTGTAAAGCAACTATCCTCCAATTAAAAATAAATACTTTGGCCACCTGATGCAAAGAGCAAAGTCATTGGAAAAGACTCTGATGCTGGGAAAGATGGAGGGCAAGGAGAAGGGAGTGACAGAGGATGAAATGGTTGGATGACATCATTGACTCAATGGACATGAGTTTGAGCAGACTCTGGGAGATAGTGAAAGACACCTGGCATACTGCAGTCCATAGGGTTGTAAAGAGTCTGAATCGACTGAGTGACTGAACAACAATAACTAAAATAAATAAGTTTAAAAAATTAAAAAAAAATTTTTTTAAGAACTGAAGGGGAGGAAGGCATGGTCAGAAAGTTGTCACATTTTTTAGCTCTGTGTAAGCACAACTCCAATACTTTGGCCACCTCATGCAAAGAGTTGACTCATTGGAAAAGACCCTGATGCTGGGAGGGATTGGGGGCAGGAGGAGAAGGGGACGACAGAGGATGAGATGGCTGGATGGCATCACCGACTCGATGGGCATGAGTTTGGGTAAATTCCAGGAATTGGTGGTGGACAGGGAGGCCTGGCGTGCTGCGATTCATGGGGTTGCAGAGAGTCGGACACAACTGAGCGGCTGAACTGAACTAAACTGAAGCACATCTTCATAAAATATTATGCTTTACATGCATGCTTGTTTATTTGCAAGTGGATGCTTCTCCTAAAATCAGACTTAATCTGTGACTATACATGTGGGCATACAGGAGCATGTACACAATTGCACAACCATGCAAGTACATGTATGCACACACACAATCATCTCATACATAAATTTAAGGTAGCTAGAAACATTTCTTATGGAAGTATCATTTTGGAAAAAATTTTATAATTAAAGCTAAATTTTCTAAAGTAGATTGTTTCTACAAGTAGTCTAGAAAGCTAATGCCATTTTTAATTTAGCTTTTGTAGAATAGACTACTAGTTATAAACTTCAAGAAACATATAGTCATGTTATAAAGTTTTAGGGTATTATAAAAGAGCCAGATAATTATAACTGTTACTAGTAGTGAAAAACTTAGAACTATTTGCCCTAATAAAAGATGCAATAATTTCTCCACTTAAATCATACCCGAGTTATGTTAGAAGGTAAAAGTAAGTGAAATTCTATGATTAATGCTGAACCTTCAAAATGAAAACACGTGGGTTACGTTCTTACAAACTTTTATGAAATGTGCTGGTAGGCCATTTTAAAGTACATATATTTGTAGTAAAAGGAGCTGCCACTTTTAAATAAATAATAGGGCAAAGAATTCCACAAAAATACAGAAAGGCAGATACAGAAAATCATAACTCAGAAGAAACTCAGCCAGAAATCTCTATGGGAACCAGAGCAAGAATAGAAAAACCTAAACTGAGGTTGATAAATTACTAGAGGCTCTAAGTAGATAACTCTGAGAGTTAAAAATTCCAAGGGGCTCCATAATAAGACCCCCACATTTTTGTATGTTTTACATCTAGGAACTCTATCAGGTCCTCACAGTGAATATCAGAGAAAAATCTTCTTTTGCTTCCTGCAGGGACAGGGGGAAAGGAATCATTTTAAAAATGCACCAGAACATTCTGTTTTGTTTTTCTTAACAAAGTTTGTCTTTTTGAGAAACCATTTTAGTAGAACTTAACCTGCTAGGATTTTTCAGAGACTAATCTTCCTAAGAGAAGGGAAACACCCAAAAAGCAGCACTTCTGAAGTCCATCATCCAAACATGAAGGTCCACCAAAAGACTAAGACATAGTCATAGAAATATAGAATGCTTCCCTTCCTCTATGCCTCACCACCACATTACTAAAGGCCTGTTTACATAAGTACAGTTTACCTTGGACATTATGTCTGGCTATCAAGAAAAACCATAAGACATACTAAAAACCAGAAAGAAAAGAGCCAGAGAAAGTATCAGAACCAGAATCAGATATGACAGATAAATAGGAAATATCAGACTAGGAATTTAAAACAATTATGATTGATATGTTAAGTAATATTTAAAGTAAACAGCATACAAAAACATGAGCAATGTAAGCCGGGATACAGAAATTCTAAGAAAAAACAAAAAGAAATGCTAGGGACCAAAAAACACTAACAGAAATTTAAAAAGCCTTAGATAAGATTATTAGAAGACTGAATACAGCTGAGGAAAGAATCTTTGAGCTTGGGGATATAAAAATCTCCAAAACTAAAAAGCAAACAAAACAAAGGGGAAAAAAACAGCAAAATATCCAAGTACTGTGGGGAAAACTATAACAGAGGTAATATATGCATAATAGAAAGGCCATAAGGAGAAGAAAGGAAGGAAGAAAGAAGGAAATTTGAAACAATAATGACTGAGAATTTCCTCCAAGTTAATGTCAAATACCAAACAACAGATCCTGCAAGCTCAGAGATCACCAAGCAATATGATAAATAACAAAAAAACAAAAAACAAAAACAAAAACCTAAATCTAGGCATATCCAAACTTCAGAAAATCAAAGATAAAGCCTTTGTAAGTATCTAAAGGAAAAAGAAACATTACTTATGGAAGAGTAATGATAATACTTACACATGACTTCTCCTCAGAAACAATGCAAGCAAGAAGAGTATGAAACAAATTCTGAGATTTAAAACAAACCTACAATTCGATATCTTGTGAAACTGTCCTTCAAAAGTGAAGGAGAAATAAAGACTTTCTCAGAAAAATGAAAATTGAGGAATTTGTTGCCAGTAGACTGGCCTTGCAAGAAATGTTGAAAGTAGTTCTTCAGAGAGCAGAGTTATTTAAGAAAGAGAGTTGGATTTACATAAGGAAAGGAAGAGAAGGAGACAATGAATAAGCGAAGGCAAAATCACAACTTTTCTTTTTGTTAACTGATCTCAAATAACAGTTTGTTCAAATGATAGAAGCAATGTATTTGAATTTATTTAATATGTGCCCTTATAAATAAGTGAAATGAATGACAACAATGACTCAAGGTAAGGTTAAAGGAGGGAGGAATTAGAATTATTTTGTTACTGTAAGTGACTCACACTACTCACGGAGGCCTGGTGTGCTGCAGTCCATGGGGTCACAAAGAGTAAGACACGACTGAGCGACTGAACTGAACTGAGTCATAAAAGGGTATAGCATTACTTAAAAGTGGACTAGGATTAGTTGTAAATGTATATTTCAAACTCCAAGGCAACTATTAAATTTTTTAAACACGTATAATTGATATTCTAAGAAAGGAGAGAAAATAGAATTATATTAAATGCTTGATTAAAACCACAAAGAGCAGAGAAAGTATGGAAGACAAAAATAGGAGTAATAATAAGGACAACAAACATAAACCAGTAACAAATATGGTACATATTAATCCAACTATATTAGTAATGACTCTAAGCATCAATGTTTTATATACACAAATTTAAAAAGATTTTCAAAACCAGTCAGAATAGACCAAAAAAAAAAAAAAGACTCAGCTAAATATTCTCTACATGAAACCCATTTTAAATATAAAGATACATATGGATTAAATGTAAAGGGGTGATGAAAGATATACCATTTTAACACTAATGAAAAGAAAATAAGAACATCTATATTAATTTCAGGAAGAGCAAACTTCAGAGCAAGGAAAGTATCAGGAACAAAGAAAAGTTTTGCATAATGATAAACTGGTCAGTTCTCCAAGAAGATATAACAATCCTTAAAGGGTTTGTAGGTAATAACAGAGCACCATAATACATCAGGCATAAACAGACAGAGCTATGAGAAATGGATGAATCCACTATTATAGTTGGAGACAGTTTTGCTTCCTGTAAAATAAGAAGAATACTAGTGCCTAGTCAATAGGGTGAGTATAAGGATTCAATGAATTAACACATATAAATCCCTTAGAGAATGTCTGATACACTTTGAGAATATGAAAAAGTAATAGCTATTATTATTACTATTATCATTAGGCTACCTAGAATCATTATTATTTTCTATGTTTGACACACAGTTCATTATACCAATTTGTCACTTTTCCGTCTCTTCTGGAAACATCACCAGTCCAGGTTTGATACATGAGACAGGGATGGGATGGGGAGAGAGATGGGAGGGGGTTTCAGGATGGGGAACACATGTACACCCATGGCTGATTCATGTCAATGTATGGCAAAAACCACTACAATATTGTAAAGTAATTAGGCTCCAATTAAAATGAAGTAATTAATTTAGAAAAAAAAAACAGGAGAATAGATGAGTATGCTTAACCACTCAGTCACGTCCGACTCCTTGTGACCCCATGAACAGTAACCCACCAGGCTGCTTTGTTCATGGGATTCTCCAGGCAAGAAAACTGGAGTGGGTTGGCATTTCCTCCTCCAATAGAGGTGTATAGAGAAGATGTATTTTTTGAAAATAGATCACAGAGTGAGACCGTTTATTCTTCTACATTATTCTTCTATTCTGAACATGACCCCTGCTAAACTGAAGGGAGAAAGAAATTTGCTGACAGAACAGATCAATAAAAGTTATTCGTTCTCAATTTCATCCCCTAATGTTTGAATTCACCCCTTAGGCTGGGCTTATGACAGGATTTAGAAGGTAGAAGAGATGGGATCATTTCCTAGTCCCTGAATCACATTGTCCTTTGTCCAGCCTAGATAAAAATACTGTGGAATAGAAGGGGAAGTCACACATGAATTGATAGTGGAATTGGAAACAGAGTGAAGATATATTTATTCTGCTCCACTGGAGAAGCAAATGGCAAACCACTTCAGTATTCTTGCCTTGAGAACTCCATGAACACCATGAAAAGGCAAAAAATTAGGACACTGAAAGATGAACTCCCCAGGTTGGTAGGTGCCCAATATGCCATGGGAGATCAGTGGAGAAATAACTCTGGAAAGAATGAGGAGACACAGCCAAAGTCTAAACAATACCCAGTTGTGGATGTGACTGGTGATGGAAGTAAAGTCTGATGCTGTAAACAGCAATATTGCATAGGAACCTGGATTGTTAGGTTCATGAATCAAGGCAAATTGAAAGTGGTCAAACAGGAGATGGCAAGAGTGAACATTGACATTTTAAGAATCAGCAAACTAAAATGGACTAGAATAGGTGAATTTAACTCAGATGACCATTATCTACTACTGTGGGCAAGAATTGCTTAGAAGAAATGGAGTAGTCATCATAACAAACAAGAGTCTGAAATGCAGTACTTGGATGCAATCTCGAAAGTGACAGAATGATCTCTGTTCATTTCCAAGACAAACCTTTCAATATCACAATAATCCAATTCTATGCCCCGACGAGTAATGCTGAAGAAGCTGAAGTTGAACGATTTTGTGAAGACCTACAATACATTCTAGAACGAACACCCAAGAAAGATGTCCTTTTCACTATAGGGAACTGGAATGCAAAAGTAGGAAGTCAGGAGATACCTGGAGTAACAGGCAAATTTGGCCTTGGAGTACAAAACGCAGCAGGTCAAAGGCTAACAGAGCTTTGCCAAGAGAATGCAAACACTCTTTTCCAACAACACAAGAGAAGACTATACACATGAACCTTAGCAGATGGTCAATACTAAAATAAGATTGATTATATTCTTTGCAGCCAAAGATAGAGAAGTTCTATACAGTCAGCAAAAACAAGACTGGGAGCTAACTGTGGCTCAGATCATGAACTCCTTATTGTGAAACTCAGACTTAAGTTGAAGAAAGTAGGGAAATCCACTAGGCCATTCAAGTATGACTTAAACCAAATCCCTTACGATTATACAGCAGAAATGACAAATAGATTTAAGATATTAGATCTGATACACAGAGTGCCTAAAGAATTATGGACGGAGGTTCATGACATGGTACAGGAGACGGGGATCAAGACCATTCCCAAGAAAAAGAAATGCAAAAAAGGCAAAATGGTTGTCTGAGGAGGCCTTACAAATAGCTGTGAAAAGAAGGAAGCAAAAAACAAAGGAGAAAAGGAAAGATACACCCATTTGAATGCAGAGTTCCAAAGAATAGCAAGGAGAGATAAGAAAGCCTTCCTCAGTGATCAATGCAAAGAAATAGAGGAAAACAAAAGAATGGGAAAGACTAGAGATCTCTTCAAGAAAATTAGAGGTACCAAGCAAATATTTCATGCAAAGATAGGCACAATAAAGGACATAAGTGGTATGGACTTACAGAAGCAGAAGATATTAAGAACAGGTGGAAAGAATACACAGAACTATACAAAAAAGATCTTCATGACCCAGATAATCATGACGGTGTTATCACTCACCTAGAACCAGATATCCTGGAATGTGAAGTCAAGTGGGCCTTAGGAAGCATCACTATGAGCAAAGCTAGTAGATGTGATAGAATTCCAGTTGAGCTATTTCAAATCCTAAACAATGATGCTGTGAAAGTGCTGCACTCAATAATGCCAGCAAATTTGGAAAACTCAGCAGAGGCCACAGGACTGGAAAAGGTCAGTTTTCATTCCAATCCCAAAGAAAGGCAATGCCAAACAATGTTCAAACTACTACACAATTGCACTCATCTCACAAGCTAGCAAAGTAATGCTCAAAATTCTCCAAGCCAGGCTTCAACAGTGCGTGAACTGTGAATTTTCACATGTTCAAGCTGGATTTAGAAAAGGCAGAGGAACTGGAGATCAAATTGCCAACATCCATTGGATCATCAAAAAAGCAAGAGAGTTCCAGAGAAATGTCTACTTCTGCTTTATTGACTATGCTGAAGCCTTTGACTGTGTGGATCACAAAAAAACTGTGGAAAATTCTTAAAGAGATGGGAAAACCAAACGAGGTCACCTGCCTCCTGAGAAATCTGTATGCAAATCTGTACACAGAACAATAAACTGCTTCCAAATTAGGAAAGGAGTACGTCAAGGCTGTATACTGTCACCCTGCATATTTAACTTCTATGCAGATTATATCATGCGAAATGCTGGGCTGGGTGAAGCACAAGCTGGAATCAAGACTGCTGGGAAAAATATCAGTGACCTCAGATGTGCAGATGACACCACCCTTATGGCAGAAAATTAAGAAGAACTAAAGAGCCTCTTGATGAAAGTAAAAGAGGAGAGTGAAAAACGTTGGCTTAAAGCTCAACATTCAGAAAACGAAGATCATGGCCTCCGGTCCCATCAGTTCAGTTCAGTTCAGCCACTCAGATGTGTTCGACAATTTGTGACCCCATGGACTGCAGCATGCCACACCTCCCTGTCCATCACAACTCCATGGCATGTCCATTGAGTCAGTGATGCCATTCAACAGTCTCATCCTCTGTCGTTGCCTTCTCCTCCTGCCTTCAATCTTTCTCAGATTCAGGGTCTTTCCCAGTGAGTCAGTTCTTTGCATTAGGTGGCCAAAGTATTGGAGTTTCAGCTTCAGTATCAGTCTTTCCAGTGAATATTCAGGACTGATTTCCTTTAAGATTGACTGTTTGGATCTCCTTGCTGTCCAAGGGACTCTCAAGAGTCTTATCCAACACCTCAGTTCAAAAGCATCAATTCTTTGGCACTCAACTTTCTTTATAGTCCAATTCTCACATCCGTACATGACTACAGGAAAAACCATAGCTTTGACTAGAAGGAACTTTGTTGGCAAAGGAATGTCTCTACTTTTTAATATGCTGTCTAGGTTGGTCATAACTTTTCTTCCAAGGAGCAAGCATCTTGTAATTTCATGGCTGCAGTCACCATCTGCAGTGATTTTGGAGCCCCGAAAAATAAAGTCTCACTGTTCCCATTTTTTCCCCCATCTATTTACCATGAAGTGATGGGACCAGTTGCCATGATCTTCGTTTTCTGAATGTTGAGTTTTAAGCCAACTTTTTCACTCTCCTCTTTCACTTTCATCAAGAGGCTCTCTAGTTCTTCTTTGCTTTCTGCCATAAGGGTGGTGTCATTTGCATATATGAGGTTATTGATATTTTTCCCGGAAATCTGATTCCAGCTTGTGCTTCATCCAGCCCAGCGTTTCTCATGATGTACTCTGCATATAAGTTAAATAAGCAGGGTGACAATATACAGCTTTGGCATACTCTTTTCCAGGTTTGGAATCAGTCTGTTGTTCCATGTCCAGTTCTAACTGTTGCTTCCTGACCTGCATACAGGTTTCTCAAGAGGCAGGTCAGGTGGTCCCGTATTCCCATCTCATGAAGAATCTTCCACAGTTTGTTGTGATCCACACAGTCAAAGGCTTCAGCATAGTCAATAAAGCAGAAGTAGATGTTTTTCTGGAACTCTCTTACTTTTTCAGTGATCCAACGAATGTTGGCAATTTGATCTCTGGCTCCTCTGCCTTTTCTAAATCCAGCTTGAACATATGGAAGTTCACAGTTCATATACTGTTGAAGCCTGGCTTGGAGAATTTTGAGCATTACTTTGTTAGCTTGTGAGATAGTTTGAGCATTCTTTGGCATTGTCTTTCTTTGGGATTGGAATGAAAACTGACCTTTTCCAGTCCTGTGGCCTCTGCTGAGTTTTCCAAATTTGCTGGCATAGTGAGTGCAGCACTTTCACAGCAGCATTGTTTAGGATTTGAAATAGCTCAACTGGAATTCCATCACTTCCACTAGCTTTGCTCATAGTGATGCTTCCTAAGGCCCACTTGACTTCGCATTCAGTATCTGGCTCTAGGTGAGTGATCACACCATCATGATTATCTGGGTCATGAAGATCTTTTTTTGTTTAGTTCTTCTGTGTACTCTTTCCACCTGTTCTTAATATCTTCTGCTTCTGTAAGTCCATACCACTTATGTCCTTTATTGTGCCCATCTTTGCATGAAATATTTGCTTGGTACCTCTAATTTTCTTGAAGAGATCTCTAGTCTTTCCCATTCTTTTGTTTTCCTCTATTTCTTTGCATTGATCACTGAGGAAGGCTTTCTTATCTCTCCTTGCTATTCTTTGGAACTCTGCATTCAAATGGGTGTATTTTTCCTTTTCTCCTTTGCCTTTCACTTTTCTTCTTTTTACAGCTATTTTTAAGACCTCCTCAGACAACCATTTTCCCTTTTTGCATTTCTTTTTCTTGGGGATTGTCTTGATCACCACCTCCTGTACAATGTCATGAACCTCTGTCCATAGTTCTTCAGGCACTCTGTTTATCAGATCTAATTCCTTGAATCTATGTCTTACTTCCATTGTATAATTATAAGTCCGGTCCCATCACTTCATGGCAAATAGATGGGGAAACAATGAAAGAAGTGACAGACTTTATTTTCTTGTGCTCCAAAATCACTGCAGATGATGACTGCAGCCTTGAAATTAAAAGATACTTGTTCCTTGGAAGAAAAGCTATGACCAATCTAGATAGCATGTTAAAAAGCAGAGACATTGCTTTTCCAACAAAGGTCCATCTAATCAAAGCTATGGTTTTTCCCATAGTCATAAAGGATATGAGAGTTCAACTATAAAGCATGCTGAGCACCAAAGAATTGATGCTTTTGAACCGTGGTGTTGGAGAAGACTCTTGAGAGTCCCTTGGACAGCAAGGAGATTCAACCAGTCTATCCTAACAGAAATCAGTCCTGAATATTCATTGGAAGGACTGATGCTGAAACTGAAACTCCAGTACTTCGGCCATGTGATTCGAAGAACTGACTCACTAGGAAAGTCCCTGATGCTGGGAAAGATTGATGGTGGGAGGAGAAAGCAACGGTAGAGATGACATCACCAATTCGATGGACATGAGTTTGAGTAAGCTCCAGAGTTGGTGATGGACAGGGAAGCCTGGCATGCTGCAGGTCCATTAGATACCAAAGAGTCAGACACGACTGAGTAACTGAACTGAACTGCACAGAAACATACATTTAGAGCAACAAAATGAAAGGGAAGAGTTGGGAAAAAATCACATATTTACAGTAAGGCAAGTAGGCAGTATCCTTTTGTTGTTCTTGAAAAAAAATATTTGTTACATAACATCTTCTGAAGAATTAGTTTGAAAGAAGCCTGTTTTGCTGTGGTTGTTGTTGTCCTTGTTGATTAGTATGTATGCATATAAATGGTAGTGCTCTTGTTATTAGAAGCAGGGGGGAGCTAAACTTCTTTGAGTAACTACTATGGGAAAGTTGTCTAACTTTAGAAATCCCCTTAGAAAACCAACAATGTAAGTTTTGTCCATTCGAAATGTTAAGTGCAGAGAGGTTTAAGTGAATTCACGTAGCAAGTCAGTTATGTATCTGGATTCAAATCCACACCTGTCTAGTGGTAAATTCTTTCAGATGCTCTCATACTACCCTCACTGTTTTTTTAGAAAAAAAATCACACTCAAAGGGGAATTTAGAGTTCCCCTAGAAAGCCAGTATATTATATAAAATGACTTTTTCGTATGTTTCCAGCCTTAGAATAGAAGTTTTGGTTCCTGGTGCCTGGAAATTTTCATGCTAACCCAAGGTCACCTCCATCCAGAATTCTTCAGGTATATGAAGTTGACTCCTAGACTGTCCTTCTCTGGCATACAGACTTAGAGCAAAAAGAACTTGACATTGAAAACAGATAGTCCTGAGTTCTGATATTAGTTTCAGAATTTGTCTATAACAATGGGCAAGTATTTTAGGTTCTCCTGAGCCTCAATGCCCTCCTTTAATTTTCTTTTCTACTTCCTTTCTTCCTAAACTCATTTGGAGTAGATTAGAGGTATCTCTCAACTTACCTTTGGTCAATCCCTTGGATGTATTAAATACTGCCACCGTAATTATGTGTAACAATCATTATCTAAACTTGGTGCCTTAAGGTTATTCCCACAAATCTCCGGGTTGGCTGGGTGTCTCTACTTCAACACTAGAGCTGTTGAAGGTGTTCTGACCCACGTGTTTCCTTCCAGTGCCTACGTTAAAGGGTCAACAGCTATCCTGGGACATTCTCATGGTCATTGCAGACAGAGAGGAAGGCAAGCACAAGCATGTGAGTCCTCTTAAATTATAGGGTCAGAGCAGGCATATTGCTACTTATGTATGTCCCATTCTCTTGGTTAAAACAAGTTACAAGGCCAAACCTGGCCAAGTCAAAAATCAAGGTGTGGCAATGTACCTTTTATGTTCATCAGTGACATTGCAAATGTATGGATGCAGGGGAAGGTGAAGATTTAAGTTGACAAGTCAGTCTGTCACCATCTTTGAAACTATTTGAAATATTCTTCATCCTTCTCAGCATTACTATTCTACTTCATTAGGAAAAAACTTTCAGTTTCCTGACTTTCTACCTACAAGCTGTTAGTATCCACATTTACCAACCATTTATTTTCTCTTTTCTTCCAGTCTCAGATTAAGATACATCATTCAACCTGTGTTTTGAATTCCATTCCCTTCTCACTCCTCTGGAAACCATTGATTATCTCTTCCTCTCCCACATACTCAACTTAGACTTTTTCTGTTCTCCTTTTAAAATGCCAGTTTTCCACTAAAAAAAAAAAAAAAAAAAAGCTAAAAACAAATTTTAAAATTCTTTTGACCTAACAGCTTCCATCTAGCAACTCCCTTACCTTTTCTCATTCCTTTCTCAAATAAGCTTTCAGTAAGTATTATTCCATTTTTCTCAGTTCACGTACTCCTCATCATATTGAAATCTAGCTTCTGCTCCCATCACTTTACTTGTAATGTTCCTTTAAATGTCACTATAGATCATTTCCTTCCCGAAATGTTCTTCCTTTGGCTTACATAAAAAAATATTTATTACTCTCTTCCTCTACTCCTCTTATATCACCGCATGCTCTTTCTCAGTCTCTTTCACTGATCCTTTCCTTTGCCTTGTTTTTTAAAATATTTCCTAGATGTTGGACCACAATCTTCATTTCATTCTTCTTCATGAATTGCTTATTTCCCAAGTTTTAACTATATCTTAATTTAAGATCTCTCTTCTAGACTCCGGGTATCTCCAAATGGCTATCACATAGGCAACTGAAACTGAATCTGTTCAATTCTGAATTCACTGCTTCCTAGGTAACACACACTGACTCTTTTTTTTTTTTCATTTATTTTTATTAGTTGAAAGCTAATTACTTTACAATATTGTAGTGGTTTTTGCCATAGATTGACCCAGAGGGATGGGATGGGAAGGGAGGTGGGAGGGGGGATCGGGATGGGGAACACATGTAAATCCATGGCTGATTCATGTCAATGTATGGCAAAAACCACACTGACTCTTAAAATTCACATAGGGTTAAGGTCGCCAGCTCTTCTCACTCAGTCTTCCAAACCAAACCTTTCACCCACCCTTGTTTCCTCCTTTTCAATCTCTACACGCAACCAGTCACCAAGTTAGATCAAATTGGAATCAGTTGTTTACTACCATTGCCATAATTTAGAAGATTGTAATTTTGTGTGGATTTTTGTTGCTGCTGTTGCTGTTCTTTGTTGACTTGTTGTTTTCGTCAGGGACTATTTCAGTAGCTTCCTAACTGGTCTCTCTCCATCTTGCCTCGAGGGGTAGAATTTTTACCATGAAGCGCCAACCACAATACACGATATGCATTAGGTAATTAGTCTGAGTTAGATCTGTTCCTCTTCCTTATTCTCAAGGCAAATCCATAGGCCTAAACTTGGCCCAAAATGGAATTCACCCTATGACTTAATGACTTGTTGATTCTTCTTTAGAGAAAAGGCTTTTTTTTTTTTTTTTAAGTAAACATTAGGCTTGTTTCTGGCATCTCTGATCTCCCATTTACTTTTTAGACTTTGTCTCCTTTATTTGGATCTCAATGTACTTACATTTTTCCACTTCTCTTTTTCTATCTAGTCCTTTCCTCAGGATAATATGTAATTAACACTACCAGGATGATAAAGCTTAAAGAGAATAGACCTTACATGTTTTCACCACACACAAAAAACGGTAAGTATGTGATATGATGGATGTGTTAACTAATCTTATTTTGGTAATTATTCTGCAATACAAACATATATCAAATAATCACCCTGTACACCTTAAACTTACACAAGTTTACATCAGTTATATCTCAGTGAAGCTGGAAAAAATCAGTGCTATGCTTAGCAGAGGAATGAGCTGTTTGTTTTAGTTGTCAGGGAATATCCTCAAGAAAAAGAAATACATTGAAATACCAAATTATAACTTTTTAGAAAACATAAAGCAGCACTTAATTTAGAAGGATTAGTATTTTAAAAGGCTCCAAAATCTTATACTAAAGGAGAAATTCTCTAATAACAGAACTTTAGGACTCAGTAATTGGCTAAGGGAGGTATTTTTGGATGGTGTTGGGGAGGTGCCCTGAAAGCATAGTATCTTCATGGCCTACTCCCATCCTCTTGCTGGCTCTGTACCTTATTAAAGGTTATTGCTATAAACAGTGATTGCTTAATACTTTTCTTTTCTGTTTGGAGATGCAAGGTAGATCGCAATGGTAGCTCAAGCACCTTCTGCCATCAGGTTCAGAGAAAGTCCAGTTTTCCCCAGAGGCTACTAAATTGTTATTTTAATTGGTCAATTGATATTCATATCACTATTGGTGGATTACAATAAACTATCTTGTTGGCTAAATAGTTCTCAAAATAAATTGGAACATGAAGGTGAACTTGATTGTAAACCTAGACTATATTTGAATTAATTTGTAAAATAATAGGATAATGTTTAGTAAAGCAGCATCAATTCTGAATATATAATCATGAAACTCAATGACCTTGAACAGAGAGGATGTTGGGAAAATTAGGTTACATGGAGAAAAAATAATGACTAGTGATGAAATTCATAAGAGATATGTTGCTAATTTGGGTTACTGATTTAAACTTGAAATAGCAGTGAATAACATTATCATCTTCATTTTGTTTCCTTAGATGAAAGAATAATTGGGAAACCAAACTGATTTATAAAACATACTGAAATTATGACTAACAGGCTGCTTGTATTGTTTCTTAAAAATCAAAAGAAAAGATCTCTTCTATCATGATATACTTAAAAATCAATTTGTGCCATCATTCTGTTTTTTTTTTTTTTCTCCCCATCAAGTTTTCATGAAAGCCTCTTTTCCTTGTTTGATCTTCAGTCCCTTCTTGTTGGCAGGGGTAGAAAAGAAGATCTTTGACTAAGAAAGAAATCTATGTGAAAAAGATTCTGGATATAGTCCTGGAGCAAATGCATCCATAGGTTCTTCCCTTTGTTTCAAATGACTGGAATAATAATTTCAGATTTACTATGTCTGAACTGTCATTAACTGAAGATAAACCATCAAAGTGAAGAGTTGTGAGGAATAATATTCAAATCTTGATGTCTTTGACTATATAGACTTGATGCTGGTATAGTTTTAGGACGGTAAATGTCTCATTATTTTTATATTTTAGCCATTTAGTCAATAACAATACCTGTATGTTTAATTTAATGTACAAAAAAAGCATTTGTGAGAATAGATGTGTATGGAAGTTTTTCTATACTGCCATACATTCTTCTCTAGTCTCTGAAGAGATTCCAAAAAGAAACACAGAAGGATTACAGAAGACAGCTTCCTTCTTCCTAGGACAACCAACTCAGGCCTGAATAACAGGTCGCCAGCACTTTGACATTCAGTAACTGACCTTTTTCAATCTTGCAAATCATAATTCTGTACTGACAGGAAGCGCTGGGACTGAAACTAAGGCCCTTTAGTGAAGATGGACCAGCAATTATGTGAGGTGCTGCATGTTCTATTTTTGTTTGCTAAATAATGGAATACTCTGGGGTGCTCCCATAATTATATCACAGTCCTTCATTCAGTATACTCCACTAGCTACCAAGCTTCAACATTCTGAGTTGTTTCTTGCCAGGTAAATGAAAATAATGGAAGAAAATAATTACCCTAAATTGTATGAAACCCTTAGGAAAGATTAGTTTTATTAACCTGATGTTTGAGTCCTCATGGGTACTGTTTTTGAAAGATGTCCTGTAATTTGGTTTTACGAAAGTGCCTTCTTTTTGTTGTTTATTAATTAGCAGCAGGGTAACCAATGTTGTATAGCAAAGGGACACTGAATAAAGAGATTTGGGAAAAAGAGTACTTTTATGATTAGGCTTTTATTCTTCCTAATCATCTCTTCTATTAGCAAAACTCCCAAGGATAGCAATGGCACAGTGAAAGCTGAAAGAAAGTGGCAGTGAAAGTTAAAATCAGCTAAAATAGTAGTTTGCTGCATTTAAGATGCAACAGAGGCAGTAGTGCATTGAGGTTAGTGTGAAGGTGAAAAAGGAAAAAACATAGAATACACCTGAAAAATAGATTTCTGTGTGGATACTACCCTGGAATGGGAACAATTACTACCTTGCAAAGAGATTTTTACCTTATCACTCTGTTCACCTTAGGGGACAATGAAGGCAGGATAACGGTCCATGGGGCCTCAGGAAAGCATTTACAGTCATGAGATTGCATTTACTTTTATATAAGGTAGACTTTACCCTGGATTCAGTTATCCTTTACTACAGCTGGGGAAATCTGAAATGTTTCCCTTGTCGTTGTTCTCTTCTTGAACACTATCACAGTCTTCTGTTGGATTTGTACTCCTGTCTGCCTCTCAAGAATAGCTTTACAATTGCTTTCAGAAGTGGCATAGCATATATTTTATAGCGGACAGACCTCAGTTTGGACGCTAAAGCAATTGTTTTTATGTGCTAATTGTATCCAACAGTAAACCATGTTGGAGAAACACCACCCTTAAAAAGCTGAACTGATGTTGAACCTAAGGGGGGTATGAATGTTGATTCTGATAAAAAGAGTGCTATTATAAATCAAGTGATCAACTATATACCTTGTTGTACAAGCTGGGACACTTTAGGAAATGAGAAGGAGCTACTAATAATTACACCAGGTATGTAGCCATAAATTGGGACTAATCACAAGATGCAGTTGTCTTATTTATAAACCAAAGTAAAAGACAGAAAACCGATTATAACTAATATATATTAGTTCCAGAATAATGAACCAGAATCCAGGAAAACATGTAAATCCATGGCTGATTCATGTCACTGTATGGCAAAAAGTAATTAGCTTCCAACTAATAAAAATAAATGAAAAAAAAAAGAAAGAAAAAAAATAATCGGTTGATGTGAGAGAATGAATAATTTTTAAATATTTATTTTTCAACTTATATGAAAATAATGCATATTAATATATAAACTTTTTAAATATAGAAAATATAAAGAAGAGAAAAATACCTGATTACCAAAATAATGTACTAGACACAATTTTTGTGTATTTTTCTTGTGAATATATATATTATTATGTAGTACAAGTTAATAATTAATTAATTAAAAGACAATTAATGTAATTATCTTTTCATTTTGTATTACTTAATCAGCATTTTCCCACTCCATTAAATATTTTCCTCCAACATGACTTTTATTGAGCTGATATTAATTCATTTATTCAATTAATATTTATTATGGAGTCCTCATAATACATTCTATGAAGGAACTATATTTTATTTAATAATACATTATTGTTAGGCATTTCAATTATGGCATTGTTTAGCTGTTATCCATAAAGCTCACACAAATAACTTTACACAAAAATCTTTGGTTTTCTCTCTGGTAGTTTCCTCAGGACATGTTATAGAATTGGAAATCCTGAATCTGATCATATGTGTATTTTTAAGGCTTTAAGTATGCTTTGTCAAGCTAAACTCCAGAAAGACTATATCATTTTTTGTGCATGCAATCCATGAGATGGCTATCTTATTCAACATGTGCCAGCAATATAAATCATCCTTTATAAAATCTTTATCAATTTGAAAGGCAAAAAGATATGTCGTGGTCACTGGTATTGATATGTCTCTTCCATTTGCACTAGTAGAATATTGTTTAAATATTGTTTAAATATTGTCTATTAAAAGTGAATTTTAGTATCTAGTTGAATTCCCAAACCCTTGTTACTTTGCTTTAAAAATTATATATAAGTCTTGGCCATTTATTCTGTCAAATGAAATTTAAAAATATCTGCTTCTTTAAACTTACAAACTAATTTGAAAGGGATTAGGAAGACTTACAATAGTGAGTCTTGCCATCCAGGACCATGTACACATCTCTAATTTTTCACAGTGTCTTTTATTTTCCCTAGACAATGTTTGCAGTTCACCTCACATATATCCTGCACATTCTTGTCTTGTTTATTTGTAGATATTGTATAGTTTTGTTATGGTTGTGAATCAAATACATTTTTTCATTAATTTTCAAACTCACTTGTACTGGCAAGAATATTTATAGAGAGAGACAGAGAAAGCAGACAGACAGAGAAAGAGAGAGCATGCCATGTTTTCTTATTGTCTGTAAGAGTTTCCAAATTATTTTCTAAAACCTTATTAGAATCCTGTAGTAGATAATTTTCAGTAGCATGATAATTTTCCAAGTCTTTATTATTAAGTTTCCTGTCTTCTGTTCTTTAATGGCTTTACATGGGCCTCCTATTTTTTCCCTTCATTCATCTCCAAATAAGAAGTGATTCCCTGTAGAATTAGTGTTTCCCAAAACACAGATCAGAAGCTACTTCCTCTTTGTGCATGTCTGTGCTAAGTCACTTCAGTCATGTGCAACTCTGCAACGCTATGGACCGTAGCCCACCAGGCTCCTCTGTCCATGTGATTCTCCAGGCAAGAACACTGGAGTGGGTTGCCATGCCCTTCTCCAGGGGATCTTCTGGCCCCAGGGATTGAACCCACAACTCCTACATTTCCTGCATTGGCAGACAGGTTCTTTACCACTAGTGCTGCCTGGCAAACAATTTGAGTTGCTCTGTTTCAAGGAAGAAGCATGTACAGGTCACTAGTTGGGTTTCTTCATTCAGATTCACTGACCTTGTAATAATTAAGAGTTGCACTTTTTAAGAATTGTTTATTTTTACTTTTCCTTTTTTTTAATGTCTTAGTATTTTAGTAAGAATTTGGCAGAGGTCTTTCAGTGTCCTATCTTTTTGCTTTTTCATATTGTTCATGGGGTTCTCAAGGCAAGAATACTGAAGTGGTTTGCCATTCCCTTCTCCAGTGGACTACATTCTGTCAGACCTCTCCACCATGACCCGTCTGTCTTGGGTGGCCCCACACGGCATGACTTAGTTTCATTGAGTTAGACAAGCTGGGATCCATGTCATCAGATTGGCTAGTTGTCTGTGGTTGTATTTTCAGTCTGTCTGCCCTCTGATGCCCTCTCTCAGCACCTACCATCTTACTTGGGTTTCTCTTTCCTTGGACGTGGGGTATCTCTTCATGGCTGCTCCGGCAAAGCACAGCCGCTGCTCCTTAACTTGGACATGGGATAGCTTAACATTCAGAAAACTAAGATCATGGCATCCAGTCCCATCATTTCATGGCAAATAGATGGAGAAACAGTGGAAACAGTGGCTGACTTTATTTTTTGGGACTCCAAAATCACTGCAGATGGTGATTGCAGCCATGAAATTAAAAGACACTTACTCCTTGGAAGGAAAGTTATGACCAATCTAGACAGCATATTAAAAAGCAGAGACATACTTTGTCAACAAAGCTCCATCTAGTCAAGGCTATGGTTTTTCCAGTAGTCATGTATGGATGTGAGAGTTGGACTATAAAGAAAGCTAAGCACCAAAGAATTGATGCTTTTGAACTGTGGTGTTGGAGAAGACTCTTGAGAGTCCCTTGGACTGCAAGGAGATCCAACCAGCCCATCTTAAAGGAAATCGGTCCTGGGTGTTCATTGGAAGGACTGATGTTGAACCTGAAACTCCAATATTTTGTCCACCTGATGCAAAGAGCTGACTCATTGGAAAAGACCCTGATGTTGGGAGAGATTGAAGGCAGGAGAAGGGGACAACAGAGGATGAGATGGTTGGATGGCATCACCGACTCAATGGACAAGAATTTGGGTAAACTCCAGGATTTGGTGATGGATAGGGAGGCCTGGTATGCTGTGGTTCATGGGGTCGCAAAGAGTTGGACACGACTGAGCGACTGAACTGAACTAAACTGCACTGGCAGAGATACTTTCAAGAGTTTTATAATAATATAACATTTTGAACAAAAAGTGAGAACTGGAACTGTTAAATGGTTCGCTCCAAATTCTCCCGTGCTTTATACATTAAAATGTGGGACTTCACTTTCCCCTTCTCCAAAGAATTCTGAGAACAAAGAGTGGATACTTTAAAATGTGTGCTGTTGATAAATTTGTAAAAAGGATTAAGAAATACAAAAGAAGTGTCAAATGAGATCATCCCATTATGATTTGCTTTCTATAAGTATATGAAATCAACTCAGTGGCTTTTTCCATTTGCAAATTCATTGGGTTACTTGCAGTGACATTCTGCTTCTCACATTCCATTGTAGCAAGAACAAAGGACAAAATGATGACGGCTGTCACAGCAGTCTCAGCTGGCATACTCATAGTTTATAACTTTTGATTATTTCAATTCAATTCAATTTTGCCCATCTTCTTGCTAGGTAAGTAGAGGGCCTCCTAAACAAACATACTAATTTGAGTTATATCTGCTTTCTTTGAAGAATACATTTAAGGAACCAGCATTTCATAGTTCAGAGGATTTGGTAGAAAAAATTCAATATGTAACACTAAAAATATAGATATTACAGGTGTGTGGTGGATTGAAAATAGCACTGGGCTTTAGTCCTAGATCTACTCTACTCAGGCTTCCCAGGTGGCTTGTGTGCTTAGTCGCTCAGTAGTGTCCAACTCTTTGTGACCCCATGGAGTGTATCCCACCAGGCTCCTCTGTCCATGGAGATTTTCCAGGCAAGAATACTAGAGTGGGTTGCCATGCCCTCCTCCAGGAGATCTTCCCAACCCAGGGATCGAAACCAGGTGTCCCACATTGCAGGTGGACTCATTACCGTCTGATCCACTAGGGACTTAGTGGCTTAGTGATAAAGAATTTGACTGTCACTGTAGGAGATAGGAGTTCAGTCCTTGGGTAGGGAAGATCCCCTGGAGGATAAAAAGGCAACCCACCCCAGTATTCTTGCCTGGGAAATCCCATGGCAGAGAAGCCTGATGGGCTATAGTCCATAGGGCCACAAAGAATTGGACACAACTGAGCAAACACAAAAACACTCCTCTACTTGAAGTCTTGGCCTTGGGTGAATTGTCTACTCCCTCTGAACTTCAGTTTACTCATCTACAAAGGAAGGTTTGGAGTAGGCAGTCACTAAAAGAAGTGCCTTTGCAATGCTGGCAGCAGATGTTTTTGTGAAAATACTTTATTTTAGTGTGCAAAGATACAGGTAGTTTAGAAACAATTGGATTTTATCCCTGGCTAATTGTACAGTTACATATGATAGAATCTTCAGGAGACTAAGTGACTTTTTCATTTCCATTTTTTCATATTCTTAGGGGAGATTTGGCCCATAGCCCACCAAGACATTAAGAAAATGACCCTATTCATTTTGTCTATGCTACAAACTTTTAAATAATGATTACTTTCCACTGTTTCATTATGTTGCTAGATGATATACATTCAATTGCATATTATTACATGGACATATCTTTCTGTCCATGTAATAATTTTCTCTATAGCTTTCCTGAAACATATTATGTGTACTTATGGAATAATAAAATTTTCATGTATTACTTTTCTCACATAAGTTTTGTAAAGATGCTTCTTTCAATGCAAATTCTTCCACAAAGGTTTTTTAATGAGCTAAATGCAATTCTTATTTTTAAATCTACAAAAGCCATTATATGAAATATATCTAGTTCATCCTCATTACCCAGGGTTTCAAAAGAAAGAGCACCATAATGGGGTAACTC
Source organism: Cervus canadensis (assembly GCF_019320065.1). Classification (NCBI taxonomy): domain Eukaryota; kingdom Metazoa; phylum Chordata; class Mammalia; order Artiodactyla; family Cervidae; genus Cervus; species Cervus canadensis. The sequence goes on from NC_057419.1 coordinate 109,149,560, forward strand.
CTGTGGTGTGAGGCACTGGGCAGTGAGAAACAAAAGATAAATTTCTTCCTAATAGACAGAAAATGGAATGCTTTCTATTCTGTGTGACTTTAGAGAGTGTGCTGCATTTTGAAGGTTAAGAGCAAAATCAGTTTCGCAATCCAGTGATAGTTCAATTCATATTTCTGGGCCCTAATTTGATTCATTTCCAAGTTATTCCAATAAGGCAGTTATAAGATAAAATGTGTTCCATCACTCATAGCCCCTCTATGTTAATAACTCAGATTTTTTATCATTTGAGCTAATTTTGTCCTTTAGCAACTGATTTCCAGTAGCCATATACCTATTAGACATCCCTAAAGCATGCCATTTATTCATATTTGTATATCATGTTGTAGTTTTTGTTCAATCACTTAGTCATGTCTGACTTTTTCTACCCCATGGACTGCAGCACTCCAGACTTCCCTGTCCTACACTATCTCCCGGAGCTTGCTCAAACTCATGTCCATTGAATTGGTGATGCCATCTAATTATCCTGTCCCCTGTTGCCCCCTTCTCCTTCTGCCTTCAATCTTTCCCAACATCAGTGTTTTTTTTTTCCAATGAGTCAGCTCTTTGCATCAGGTGGCCAAAGTATTGGAGCTTCAGCTCCAACATCAGCCCTTCCAGTGAATAATAAGGGTTGATTTTCTTTAGGATTGACTGGTTTGATCTGCTTGCAGTCCAAGGAACTCTCAAAGAGTCTTCTCCAACACCACAGCTCGAAAGCATCAATTCTTTGGCACTCAGCCTTCTTTATGGTCCAACTCTCACATCTGTACATGCCTATTGGAAAAACCATAGCTTTGACTCTACAGATCTTTGTCAACAAAGTGATGTCTCCACTTTTTTAATACACTGTCCAGGTTTGTCACACCTTTCCTTCCAAGGAGGAAGTGTCTTTGAATATCATGGCTGCAGTTACCATGCTTAGTGATTTGGGAGCCCAGGAAAATAAAATCTGCCACTGCTTCCACTTTTTCCCTTCTATTCTCCATGAAGTGATGAAACTGGATGCCATGATCTTAGTCTTTTGAATGTTGAGTTTTAAGCCAGCTTTTTCACTCTCCTCTTTCACCTTCATCAAGAGGCTCTTTAGTTCCTCCTCACTTTCTGCCATTAGAGTGGTGTGTGTGTGTGTGTGTGTGTGTGTGTGTGTGTGTGTGTGTGCACGTGCGTGGTAAGTTGTTTCAGTCGTATCTGACTCCATGTGATGCTATGGACTGCAACCTGCCAGGCTCCTCTGTCCATGGGATTCTCCAGGCAAGAATGATTGAACTCATGTCTCTTAAGTCTAACCTGCATTGTCAGGCAGGTTCTTTACCACTAGCACCACCTGGGAAGTCCCATTAGAGTGGTACCATCTGCCTATCTGAGGTTTTTGATATTTCTCCCTGCAATATTTATTCCAGCTTGTGAGTCTCCCAGCCCGGCATTTTGCATGATATATTCTGCATATAGGTTAAATATGCAGGGTGACAATTTACAGCCTTGATGTACTCCTTTCCCAATTTTGAACCAGTCCATTGTCCCATGTCCGGTTCTAACTGTTGCTTCTTGACCTGCATACAGGTTTCTCAGGAGACAGATGAGGTGGTCTGGTATTCCCATCTCTTTAAGAATTTTCCACAATTTGTTGTGATCCACACAGTCAAAGGCTTTAGCATAGTCGATGAAGCAGAAGTAGATATTTTTCTGGAATTCCTTTGCTTTCTCTACGATCCAACAAATGTTGGTAATTTGATCTCTGGTTCCTCTGCCTTTTCTAAACCCAGCTTGGTCTATGGCCATATACTCTGAATGTGCCTGATCTCATCTAAACACAGCTTGTACATCTGGAATTTCTCAATTCATGTACTGTTGAAGCCTAGTTTATAGGATTTGAGCATTACTTTGCTAGCATGTGAGATGAGCACAATTGTACAGTAGTTGGAGCTTTCTTTGGTATAGCATTTCTTTGGGATTGGAATGAAACTGAAGTATCAGCTGTGGGTTCACACAAATTTAGGCAGGAGTCACAGATCCTCAACTGGTTAGTTGCCTAATTTGGGGATGGGTCATTTGACCTCTGTAAAGCTTCATTTTTTCTCTTCCCAACATGAAGAAAGTATGCATTATTATCTACTGACTTGGACAATATGCAATGATAGAAATGCTGTGCAGAAACAAGGAACACTTTTAAATATATTTAAATTTCATTATATAACAGTGCATATATCTATGAGATATATTATTTGTTCCATTCATAGTTAATACTTGGTATACACATTGATTTTTTGTTCCTTTGCCATCACTTTATGGTCACTTGAGTTCCACAGACCACTTGTTGTCGTAACAAGGACTTCTAATTGGCTTCTAATATCCATTCTCACTTTCTTATCAAATAACTTTTAATCGGCCCACATAACTGCCTGAACAATGATTATATTCCATGGTGTCTCATGCAACTATGAGTGGCCATGCCATAAAGTTATGACTAATGGAATGTAAGCATAAGTAAGATAGGCAACATATGGGAATGCTGATAAAGAGAAAGCCTGCCCTCTTCTTTCTTTATCATCCCTTTTCTGCTGGGTGGAATGCAGAAATTACATCTGAATCTAGATCAGCCATTTGGGTCATAAATTGGAAAACTATGTTGAGAAAGTAGAGCAGTCATCTTGTGATCTTGGACCACTGATTGTTAAGGACCACCCATACTAGGCTGATCCACCAAGCTGGACCTTTATGTGAAAGACATCAGTTTTTAATCCATTGCTACATTTTTCTTTTATAACAGCTGAATTATATTCTAATACAGTTGGAAACCACTGAAATAATGTATGTGAAAGAGCTGATCAATGTTAGTGATGCCTTATAATTCCGTAGGTCACTTCCTCCCTTTCTTGAGCTAACTCCCCTTGAGTTTGTCCTATAACTCTATAATATTGTTGGCTTATGGACTTGTGGGCCTCTGCAAAATTGGAAAAATCTCCCTTCCCCTCAGCAACACATCCCCTGCTATATTAGTTATCTTGACCTTCATGAACAGTTATGCATAGCAGTTCTCTAAGATATCCTCTGAATTCTCCAAAGCTATAATATGCAGTACTTTTTATAAGAGGCACTTTTGATTATTAGCTTCACTGAAAGTAATAGGCAAGCAGATTTGTGGTGCTGTTTCCATGTGTATTCAAGATTGCATTGCCACTTTGTAATGCTCCTCGTTACTCACAAGCTGATTAGATAGTTGAAATCAAATGGAAAAATGACACGATTTATTACCTTTACAGAGTGTATTATAAAAATATAAACAATAAAAAGTGTTCAGAATTAATAGAATATAAAGCACTATTTTTTCTCCTAGTGAAATTATAGGTGGAATTGGATCATATCTGGGTAGTAATGAAACATCCTGTTAACTTTCAATTACAGTCTGAACAGCAGCACTCGCTCATGCTCACATGCCCTCTCTTCCTCTCTGATAGATATTGTAATTAGGAGTTTAGACCAGAAGATAATCCAACCGACTGAATACCAAATGCATTGCATGATAATAATTGAATTCTCATATTTTAATACACACATATGATTTAGAAACTCAAAATCATACTGAATCCAGAGAGTTTAATTACTGTAGAAATACACATATTGGTTGGGCTGTAAACAATGAAATATCACCACATCCCCTTACTTTTTTATGTGATATATTGTTCCCTCAACTTTACAATGTTATTTTTGAGATATTTGATGCTGTTAACTGTTGCAATGAGATATTAAGAAGTTTTATTCTTTATTAGGATTGAGGGTATGTGCTTACAACCAAATACTTAAAAAACTCTGTGTTTAATATTCTGCTCCTAACTGCAACAGTGCATCACTATGGCACCTCCATTAGCTTGTTCAATATTCCAGAGACTGCTGTGCTTGGCAATTGGAGAGCATCAGAAGATAAGCTCTATAAAAGCCATCTATTCCTTCAAATATAGAGCACATCTGTTGACATCTTAAATGATAATTAATAAATAAGGGACTCAGGCCTCATTCAAAATTGATACAAGGTGAATAGTTTCTTTTTCCTTTCTCCAAATACAGAACTCAAATAGAAACTAAGGCAGAGTTCTCCCTTTGGTAAACTAATTGTGCTTTAAGTTTGAAGAGAGAGAAAAACAATTCTCAAAGCATAGGTTTACTTTCAGAGAAAAAGAGAGGAACAAGCTTTTAAAAGAGAAAAGTATTTGGCTATCACTGTTTTTAAAAATGCATGAATGAATTTGTAGGTCATGCCAAGAGAAACGTGGATACTTGGAGGGCCACATGGACCCTAGTGCTAATTAGGATACTGTCTGTGAGCCATTTCTTACAGGTTTCAGGGCCTGTACCAACTAATCTTATCAAAGAATTTTAAAATAAGGTCATTATCATGCACATTCTGAAAAAATACATTTATCCTTGAATATCAGCTTGGCTATGGATTATTAAAAAAAAAAAAAAAAACTTTTAAAGGCAGCACTGATAATAACCAGAAAGACTTCTCCACTTAACCTATGTGGTAGAAAATTATTTCATGACAATATATTTTAGTGACATCAGCATATTCCTCTCTTTAGATTTCTGAGGTGGAGAGAATTGCTGTTCTGAAAAGTAGTAATATTGATATGCACTATTACTGGAACAAAGAGCGTGATTAATCTATAGTCTGCAACAGTTCCTCACTAAGCTATACTTAGTATAAAGAGGAAAAAGTCTAAGCCTTCCATCCTCATGCAGTTGTAGGTGCTCGACTGTTATGTTTGGAACTGAACCTATAGGCATACTGATGCATTTGTGATAAAAAAAAGGTAATTATATATTTTATTAAATTATACAATAGTTTGTTCTGATATCTCATTCTGACTCATGCTGTAGTCTTTTTTTTTTTTTCTTTTTTGTATGGAATATTGTAGGGAGGCCTGATTTGTCAGGGATATAGATTTCTGTCTAGTTAAAGGACAGGTGCCGAACGATTGATTTGATTGCTGAGCTGTTAGGTCATTAAGTTGCCTGAAATAACCTTGTTGCAAATGTTCATTGGTGATCCAATCTGAGACTGTGCACTCAGGGTTTGCTTATTAGTATCTGTGAAAAAATACTAAGTTGAATTTGCCTTTGTAATTGCAAAAGAAAAAAAATGTAGTCAGATATATGTATGCCACCAGAGTAGAAGATGGAGAAGGAAATGGAAACCCACTACAGTATTCTTGCCTGCAGAACAGAGGAGCCTGTTGGGCTACAGTCCACGGGGTCCAAAGAGTCAGACACAACTGAAGCGATTTAGCTGCAGCAGAGTAGAAGATTTGTGTATGAAACTACTTGTGACTTGAAGATATACATACATCCTTTCCTTTTCAAGCCTTTTCCTAAGGCCTGATATTCTACTGTTAGGAATTTCTTAATTTTTTTACATTCAAACTGTGGTAACCTTGGAGAGTGAGATGACAAAGTTCTGGAATATGAAGGATCGGACTGCATGAACTGCAGCAGTACTAAGCTTGTGAGCAAAATGAGAACACTGAGCACCTGTATTGAGAGAATGGGCAGAGAGGTCAGCGCCAAGTTTTTCCTTCTTTAAAAATTTGCTAGCAGACTTTTCCAATTCTATTTTGTAGAATCCAAAGAAACTTAAATCTTATAAAAGGAGGAACACTGGACTTAGAGTCCAGGGTACTAGACCAAGCTATGTTCTTTCATTGCATGCCCTAGGATAAGCCTATGGAGAAGAAAATGGCAACCCACTCCAGTATTCTTGCCTAGGAAATCCCATAGACAAAGTCTAAGCCTGGTGGGCTATAGTCCATGAGGTCACAAAGAGTTGAACACAACTTAGCAACTGAGCAGGACAAGCCTCAGATATGCAGATGACACCACCTTTATGGCAGAAAGCAAAGAGGAACTAAAGACCCTCTTGATGAAAGTGAAAGAGGAGAGTGAAAAAGTTGGCTTAAAATTCAACATTCAGAAAACTAAGATCATGGCATCCAGTCCTGTCACTTCATGGCAAATAGAACGGGGAAAACTGGAAACAGTGAGAGACTTTATTTTCTTGGGCTCCAAAATCACTGCAGCCATGGTGACTGCAGCCATGAAATTAAAAGACACTTGCTCCTTGGAAGAAAAGCTATGACAAACCTAGACAACATATTAAAAAGCAGAGACATTACTTTGTCAACAAAGGTCCATATAGTCAAAGCTATGGTTTTTCCAATAGTCATGTATGCATGGGAGAGTTGGACCGTAAAATAAGCTGAGCACCGAAGAGCTGATGTTTTGAACTGTGGTGTTGGATAAGACTCTTGCGAGTCCCTTGGACTGCAAGGAGATCAAATCCTAAAGGAAATCAATTCTGAATATTCGTTAGAAGGATTGATGCTGAAGCTGAAGCTCCAAAAGTTTGGTCACCTGATGCGAAGAGCCAGCTCATTAGAAAAGACCCTGAGGCTGGGAAAGATTGAAGGCAGGAGGAGAAGGGGATAACAGAAGATGAGATGGCTGGATGGCATTACCGACTCAATAGACATGAGATTGAGCAAGCTCTTGGAGATGGTGAAGGAAATGGAAGCCTGGCGTGCTGCAGTCCATGGGGTCACAAAGAGTTGGACATAACTGAGCGACTGAACAACAAGGACAAGCCAGCGAACTCCTATGAAAAAACTCATGTAAAATATGGTAATTTGAGTTGATGCCCTTGGAACCCTAACATTCTGTATTTTATAATTTAGGTACCTAAAATTCTGTTTAATATCTAAGGAAGGTCATATTATCTAGCAAACTGACAAATTATGTTTCCATTTCAACTATAATTGTCCAAATCAGTTGTTTAAACCACAGCTTCTTCCTTGATTGCAACTATTGAGTTATGGTTCTGATTTGCAGTTTTGGAAGGGGGGTTATTTTTCTACAAATGTCATAGTGCAAAAGCCATTTCATTTAAAATTTGTCACTGTTTCATGAAATTCCACTTTACTCCTTTCAACTTAGTTTCATTATTTCTTAGGTCTTTTAGGTATTCTATTATATCCTTTTTCAATCACTCCACATATCAGTTCATCATAGATGTATACATTTTAGTTTTTACATTGTTGTTAGAAGAACTAGAATTTAACCATTCTATAAGGCTGTCAGTGTTCTTGCCTGGAGAATCCCAGGGACGGCAGAGCCTGGTGGGCTGCCGTCTGTGGGGTCGCACAGAGTCGGACACGACTGGTGACTTAGCAGCAGCAGCAGTAGCATGGCTGTCATATAATAATGATTTAAAATAATTTTTAATTAATTTAACTTCATTTAACTAACTAACCTAACTTCTTGTAGTCCTTAAACTATTTCTGATGTGGCCATCTTTACTAGCTCCCTAAATTCTGTTCATAAACTACTTATAGAGGTTTTATAACTCCTGAAATGAATGTCTACAGGTTAGTTTAAGTGCCCACATCATAGCTTTCTGGTTATTCTTAGTTATTCCCTGTGAGTCAACCATTTCACGCTGTTCATATGTTTCTATATTCTTCCAACTTACATATGCAGAGAATATTATATAGATATAGATATGGATTTATATAAATATATCATCCATTTATATATACTTTAGATACACATATACAGATGTATATAAAAGTAATAAAATTACATGTAGAGATACTTGAAAAACATTGGTCTTAATTTAGATTAATTTAATGCCAATTAACAAATATTTATTGAGCATCTACTGTGTACTTTGATCTCCTTTGAGATGTGATTCTATACGGAACTGCTTGAACAATAACAGTCACAAAGGATGCCAGAGAGTGGCATCATATCTGCATTTTTTCCTTGCAGTGAAGCTCACAGGCTAATATTTCAGTTAACATTTAGAATGGACCAAGGTCTCTCATCTTCCAGTCTTCCGGTTCATTTTTTTTATTGGTATGTGTGCTTCCCTGGTGTCTCAATGGTAAAGAATCAGCCTGCCAATGCAGGAGACATGGGTTCGATCCCTGGATTGGGAAGATCTCCTGGAGGAGAAAATGGCAACCTGCTGTAGTATTCTTGCCTAGGAAATCCCATAGACAAAAGAGCCTGGTGGGCTACATGGTCACAAAAGAGTTGAACATGACTTAGCAACTAAGCAACAACAATGTTTGATGTAACCTGAATCAAATCCAAGTCATTTTGCCTCTTGTCTGTGTAATTAGCTAAAACCATATACTGTCTCTATTTTGTCATTCAAAAGTATAAATGTTGTCCTTAGAATTTATGAAAAGATTTACAAATAGGGAGATTTAGTTTAGACTAGTATCTCAGTTAAGTGTTATAAGCTACCTGTAGATTTCATTACGTTACTCTTAACCAGGGTTTCTAAAAATGTTTTCAAAATTCAAATTTATCATTGATAATGTCCATTTTGGGCACTATGAAATATTTCACAAACATAAAAGTATATACAATGTGTAAGATACAAGGAATCTAATGACCTCTTATGTAGTCACCATCCATCTTAAAGATAATGACTATCTTGAATTATATTTTTTTAAAAAATTGTATATATTAAAGCATATAGCATGATGTTTTGATATAGATACACTTAGTGAAACGGTTTCTGCAGTCAAGCTAATTAATGTACCATCTCCTCACCCTATGTGCATGATTTGATAAATTTATACCATCAAATTTTGCTTGATCTGGAGTTCTGGTATATACTTGCTTGACTTTACCTTTTTTCATTCAATGTTATGTTTAGCAAAAGACTTTGTGTGAGGAATGAGCCTTTCTTGCTTTAAGCCATCAAGATTTTTAAGCTGTATATTATCTAGCATATACTAATAAATATTGTCACTTCCATTTTCTTAAGAGCATAGAAAAAAGGGAGCAAAAGTGAAGAATAATGAATTTAAGGCTGCAATTACATGAATAATTGTCTTTATACATGTTAATTATAGAGATGTAACTCCACCAAGTTTAGCATTAATTCTCATATAAATCCATGGTGTCAGATTCACAAGTGAAACTTCTTTGGCTAATGGAAGGCTGTACCTGTAGCTACTCCAGGAAAAGGGACACTCTACAGCTAAGTTGATACTAAAGTAAACCAATGAAGAAAAATAGCTTTTAACACCATCAACCTGCAATCTTTTAAGGCATTTGGGTGGGATGGCTATCCTGTAAGGCAGATACCACCTAGTGTCCTTTCTGTTTCAGTTGGCTACACTGAATTACTGATCTAAACCATCCTGGAGGACCTGTCATAATGCTAAGTTTCCTGAATTCACAAACCATTTCTTTTATGATATGAGGACTCCAGGGAAATCTGGCAGGCATTCCATTTTGTCTCTGATACTGAAGTTGAACATACTGATGCCATATGGCAGCATCTGGTCTATGAAAAACAAAACAAAAAAATAATAATTTCATTAAAAGTGTCTAAAAATAAGTTTGAGGGGTTTCCAAAAACTGACTACAATAGCAATATTGAGAGCGGTATTCCAAATTTCTTGGAAATGATTTTAATTTGAAAGTGTTTTTTTAAAGCACATACCACAAAAGAAAGAAAATATTCAACAAATTAACAGATTAATGGGTTAATGGGGTTAAGGAAAGAGTAGAGTATGAGGGAAATGAGTGTGGCTCTATCTTTGTGGTGAGAGTCAATTTTTAGTTAGGTTGATAAGGAGTCCAGGGCCCTTGAGTAGAAAGGGGTCTGGGGCTCTCAAGGAGGAGAAAAGGGACAAACGTTTTTTCCTACATTGCTTTGTCTTAGTCACATAGGATGATTTTTTCTTAAATGCCAAATTGTTACAACAAGTCTTTAAGACTAACTTTTTTTAAGCCCAGAGCTAATGATTACACAACAAAACAACTCATCTTGCTCAAGGGTATGTTTTTCCTTAAGCTTGTACTAATGATTGAAAGTGTTAGTTGCTCAGTCATGTCTGACTCCTTGCAACCTCATGAACCCCCATCTTAGGCTGCCAGGCTCCTCTGTCCATGGAATTCTCCAGGCAAGAATACTAGAATGGGTTGCCATTCTCTTCTCCAGGGGATCTTCCCAACCCAGGGATCAAGCTCAGGTCTCCGGCATTGCAGGCAGATTCTTTACCGCCTGTGCTATCAGGCAAGCCCTGATGATAATGATTATATAACAACAATGTATCTTGCCCCAGAACATGTTTCTCCTTCTCAACAAGAACCTTCTGACTAATCTTGTTTTATTAAAACATATGTTGTAGGAGTGGGTCTGGTGGAAAGAAAGAAAAGTGAAAGTGAAGTCACTCAGTCATGTTCAACTCTTTGTGACCCCATGGACTGTAGCCTACCAGGCTCCTCCATCCATGGGATTTACCAGGCAAGAGTACTGGAGTGGGTTGCCATTTCCTTCTCCAGGGGATCTTCCCGACCCAGGGATTGAACCCAGGCCTTCTGCATTGCAGGCAGATTCTTTACTGTCTGACCTACCAGGGAAGCCTATCTTTGTGGTAACAGAAATGCTTTGCTATGTGACTTTATTAATGTCATTATTTTGGTTTGTGATAAGTTACTGTGGGACTTCCCTGGTGGCTCAGATGGTAAAGCGCCAGCCTGCAATGCAGGAGACCAGAGTTCGATCCCTGGGTCGGGAAGATCCCCTGGAGAAGGAAATGGCAACCCACTCCAGTACTCTTGCCTGGAAAATCCCATGGACAGAGGGGCCTGGTGGGCTACAGTCCATGGGGTTGCAAAGAGTGGGACATGACTGAGCGACTTCACTTCAAGGTACTATAGTTCTGCAAGATCTTACCATTGAGGTAACAGGTAAGAAGTAAGTGGGATCTCTGTATTAATGTTACAGTTGCCTATAAATCTATAATTATCTGAAAATGAAAAGTTTAAATTAAAAAAGACAAGCAACAGAAAGGGAGGAAATATTTGCAAAACACATACCTGGACTTGTATCTAGAATATATGACAGAATTTTACACATTAGTAATGAATAAACAATCCTATCAACAAATGGGCAAATTATTTGAATAGACATTTTACCAAAGAAGATATATGAATTACTGATAAGCATGTGAAAAGAATACTCAAACATCACTAAATCTTTAGAGGAATGATGATAAAAATCGCACAATAGGACACTCCTTCACACGCACTAGAATGGCTATAATCAAAACAATAGATCAAAAATAAAAAGTGCTCCAGAAATTGGAACTGACATACATTTCTGGTGGGACTGAAAAACTGCACAGTTTATTTGGAAAAAAAGTTGGCAATTACTCAAAAAGTTAAGCACAGTGTTACCATATACCCAGAAATTCCACTCCTATGTATATACCCAATAAAAGTGAAAATATATTGCACACAAAAACTTGTACACAGATGTTCACAGCAAAATTATTCATAGTAACCAAAAGGTGTAAACAACCCAAATGTCCATCAACTTATGAATGACTAAACAAAATATAGTATATCCATCCAATGGAATATTATTTAGCCATTAAAAATTAAGACATGCTACCACACCTCAGAAACTTAGTGAAAGAAGCCAGACAAAAAAAGACCATATATTTTATTATCCCCTTTGTATAAAATATCCTCAAAAAAGCAAAGGTAAAAATAGAAAGGACGTTAGTATTTACCTGGTGTGGTGGTGAAAAAAAATGGGACTAGTCACAGGAACTATGAATGTGCAGAAAGTTTCATATTATGGTGACAAAAGTGTTATAAAATTGATAAATGGTGATGGCTTAAGTAATTTTAACAAACTTGGTAAATTTCCTCCCAAAATCATTGAATTGTACACATGATAAGGGAAAATTATATGATATGCCAGATATGACTCCATAAAATAATTTCAAAACAAGAACACAAAGAATTCTATGTATTATCTCTCACAGGTTACTGTGTAGTGTAGGTTTTACTCTTAAGAATACTGGTTACTTGAATATTTTCTTCCTCATGATTGTTCTCTCTTTAGAAGTCTATTGGGAACTCTAATCAGATGCAGAATTGTTATTGTAATGGGTATCTTGACAGTTGTTAGAAGATGGGCTATTGCTTCCTTTGGTGTAAATGAAGAAAACAAGGTAAGAATGTATCTTTTGTTTTTTTTTTTTTTTCCATTTCAGTTAAATCACTATGCTGTTTTAATTCCATTCAAAATGACTTGGTAACCTTCTTTCTGAGGTGCATTTATCAGGAACTGTGTTAACACTAATTGAAGACTTTTGCAGGAAGTCTGAGAACATGAGCAAAAACAATTATTTTTATTAGATAATTACAAAGGTTTTATAGATGTGTATTATATTTAGAGTATTGCTGACATTCACCAAAGATGATATGATTTTCTTGATGTATCCATAAACTGTCATTAAAAAATACGAAGGGAATTCATAGTGACAAAAGTACATTATGCAGATAACATCCAAACATTAGAATATTCATCATTGAATGAAAGATATACATTCCTGCAAAGTCCGCTAAGAACTGATCATGTATCTGTGTGTATGTGTGCCTGTGCATACAAATTGGAAAGAGAGAAATAAAATGGTCCCTGTTCAAAATCAAACTGATTATCTATGTAGAAAAATTCCAAGAAAACTGAAGAAAATAATTTGTACAACAAATAAGTTTAGCACAATTGAATGATATCAGATCAGCAGGCAAATATCAGTCATATTTCTATATGCTGGCAATGAACAACTAGAAGCTGAAATTTAAAACAAAATTCAATTTATGATCACCCAAACAAAATAAAATATATATGGATAAATCTAACAATACATAAATATTTTAAGTGATATTTATTTTTAAAGTAATTTTAGATTTAAAGGAAAAATGAGTAGAAAGCAAAGATGTCCCTCCCTACTTATACAGTGTTCACTACTACAGTTGGTTCTCCAGCAATTCCACTCCCAGGTACATATCAGGAAAAAACAAAAATAGTAATTCAAAAAGATACATGACCCCAGTCTTCATAGCATCACTATTTACAATAACTAAGATACAGAATTGACCCAAGTATTCAACAATAGATGAATTGATAAAGAAGACATGCTATGTATGCGTTTGTATATATTTATATACATGTTTATTTATAAATCATGCATGCTAAGTCACTTCAGTAGTGTCAGACTCTGTGTGACCCTATGGAATGTAGCCCACCAGACTCATCTGTCCATGGGATTCTCCAGGCAAGAATATTGGACTGGGGTGCCATATCCTCCTCCAGGGCATCTTCCCAACCCAGGGACTGAGCTCATATCTCTTAAGTCTCTTATGTTAGCAGATCGGTCCTTTACCACTACTGCCACCTGAGAAGCATATATATGAATATATATATTAAATATAATATTGTGTGTATTATTATTATTACATTATATAATATTATATACTTATAATTATAAATATATATAATTATATGAAAATATAATTAGGATTGAAATGAAAACTGACCTTTCCCAGTCCTGTGGCCACTGCTGAGTTTTCCAAATTTGCTGCCATATTGAGTGCAGCACTTTCACAGCATCATACTGTAGAATTTTATAATACATATGTCATATATTAATAATAATTTAATTATGTTATGATGTATATTGATACACATATTATATATATTACATATAAAATATATGTATTAAAAATAACACATATATTATATATAGTATATATTAAAATATATTAGTGAAGTCACTCAGTCGTGTCTGACACTTTGCAACCCCATGGATTGTCACCTGTCAGGCTACTCTATCTGTGAGATTTTCCAGGCAAGAATACTGGAGTGGGTTGCCATTTCCTTCTTTTATATATACAAATATATATGTTATGTGATTGTATAATATAATATTATGTTATATTATATTATATGTTTATATAAAATATATTAAATATAATTTTCATTATATAATCTCATATATATTATAACAAAGAAATTCTACTTAACTGAATAATGAAATATATATACATTGCATAATAGGCAATATATATTATGTATTATATAATATTTAGAGCATAAATATGTGCATTATTTGTAATATATATGATATATCTGACAAAATATAACAAACTACACAAAGCATAATATAATATATATTGTATAAAATATATAGCATAATAAATATACCATACAATAAGTGTTACATGTATATAATATATAATATTGTATAAAGTTCACATACAGCACAAAATCTATTATAAATGCAATATAATAAAAGTTTATACATATAAGTTTATGTATAACAAATATTGGATATATATAATATAGAATTTAGTCTACATTGTATATATAAAAATCATATAATATACAATATAATATATACAATATATAATATATTATGTATAATGATATATAATTTTGCTTATTGTATATATTATATATATACATTTTTTATACAGGTATATATTGTACATGTTATATAACATTGTGTATATTACATATGCAATATATAATATAGCACATATTGCACATACCTTTGTATATACAAATAAATATAGGTATATACATACATACACATATACACATATAAACTATAAGATATATAACATACTATATAACTGTGTGTATATCATAATAATAAAGAGTAAAATGGGGCAGAGGAAAGGTGGCAAAAAGGCAAAATGATTGTCTGGGCAGGGCTTAGAAATAGCTGAGAAAAGAAGAAAAGCGAAAGGCAAAGGAGTAACGGAAAGATATACCCATCTGAATGTAGAGTTCCAAAGAATAGCAAGGAGAAAAAATAAAGGCTTCCTAAGTGAACAATACAAAGAAAGAGAGGAAAACAATAGAATGGGAAAGACTAGAGATCGCTTCAAGAAAATTAGAGATGCCAAGGGAACATTTCACACAAAGATGGTCACAGTAAAGGACAGAAATGGTATGGACCTAACAGAAGCAGGAGACATTAAGAAGAGGAGGCAAGAATACACAGAACTATACAAAAAAGATCTTCATGACCCAGGTAACCATGATAGTGCGATCACTCACCTAGAGCCAGACATCCTGGAATGTGAAGTCAAGTGGGCCTTAGGAAGCATCAATACGAACAAAGCTAGTGGAGGTGATGGAATTCCAGCTGAGCTATTTCAAATTCCAAAAGGCGATGCTGTGAATGTGCAGCACTCAATATACCAGCAAATTTGGAAAACTTAACAGTGGCCACAGGACTGGAAAAGGTCAGTTTTTATTCCAATCCCAAAGAAAGGCAGTGCCAAACAATTTTCAAACCACCACACAATTACACTCATCTCACATGCTAGCAAAGTAATGCTCGAATTCTCCAAGCTGGGCTTCAACAGTATGTGAACCGAGAACTTCCAGATGTTCAAGCTGGATTTAGAAAAGGCAGAGGAACCAGAAATCAAATTGCCAACATCTGTTGGATCATCGGAAAAACAAGAGAGTTCCAAAAAAACATCTACTTCTGCTTTATTGACAATGCCAAAGCCTTTGACTGTGTGGATCACTACAAACTGTGGAAAATTCTTCAAGAGATAGGAATATCAGACCACTTGATATTGTGGTCTGATGTGATATGTCAGGAAGCAACAGTTAGAACCAGACATAGAACAATAAACTGGTTCAAATTTGGCAAAGGAGTACTTCAAGGCTCTATATTGTCACCTTGCTAATTTAACTTACATGCAGGGTGAGTGAAAGTCGCTCAGTCAAGTCTCTCTGTGATCCTGTGGACTATACAGTTCACGGAATTCTCTAGGCCAGAATACTGGAGTGGGTAGCCTTTCTCTTCTCAAGATCTTCCCAACCCAGGGATTGAACCCAGGTCTCCCACATTGCAGGTGGATTCTTTACCAGCTGAGCTACAATACACAGGGTACATCATGCCAAAATGCCACGCTGGATGAAGCACAAGCTGGAATCAAGATTGCTGGGAGAAATATCAATAATCTCAGATATGCAAATTACACCACCCTTATGGTAGAAGGCGAAGACGAACTGAAGGGCCTCTTGATAAAGATGAAAGAGGAGAGTGAAAAAGCTGGCTTAAAACTCAACATTCAGAAAACTAAGATCATGGCATCTGGTCCCATCAATTCATGGCAAATAGATGGGGAAACAGTGGAAACAGTGCCAGACTTTATTTTCTTGGGCTCCAAAATCACTGCAGATGGTAACTGCAGCCTTGAAATTAAAAGATGCTTGCTCCTTGGAAGAAAAGTTATGACCTACCTAGACAGCTTATTAAAAAGCAGAGACATTACTTTGCCAACAAAGGTCCATATAGTCACAGTTATGGTTTGTTCCAGTAGTCATGTATGGATCTGAGAGCTGAACCATAAAGAAGGCTGAGCATCAAAGAATTGATGCTTTTGAACCGTGGTGTTGGAGAAGACTCTTGCGAGTCCCTTGGACTCTAAGGAGATCAAACCAGCCAGTCCTAAAGGAAATCAATCCTGAATATTCATTAGAAGGATTGATGCTGAAGCTGAAGCTCCAATACTTTGGCCACCTGATGTGAAGTGCTGACTCATTAGAAAAGACCCTGATGCTGGGAAAGATTGAAGGCAAGAGGAGAAGGGGATGACAGAGAACAAGATGGTTGGATGGCATCACTGACTCAGTGGATACGACTTTAAGCAAGCTGTGGGCGATGGTAAGGACAGGGAAGCCTGGCGTGCTGCAGTCCATGGGGTCACAAAGAGTTGGATGTGACTGAACAACAGGCTCAATAGTTACAAACTTTCAGAGTAAGGTGACTAAGTTTTGAGCATCTAATATTCAGCATGGCTATTATAATTAATAATAAATATTATATATTTGAAATTTGCTGAGAGTAGATCTTAAGCATTCTCACCACACACAAAAAAAGACTTAACTTTGTGAGGCGATGAATGCATTAATTAACATGATCATGCTAATTATTTCACAATGTACATTAATTGATTTTTAAATGATGAATGAGCCTTGTACATGTGGAATAAATCTCATTTGGTTGTGGTATATAATTCTCTTATACATTTCTGCATTTTATTTGTGAATCTTATGTTGAAAATTTTGTTGAAAAACGAGACAATATATGTTATGAAAGATACTCATCTGTATTTTTCCTTTCTTGCAATGTCTTTGTCTCGTTCTGGTATTAGGAGTCAACAGGATCCTGATGCTGAAAACTACCAAAAACAGATGAAGAAACTCAAGCACGATCTTAATTAATCATGTGGTTTTGGATCAGAAGACTCAACATAGTAAAATTGTCAATTTTTTCAAAATTTATCTTACAAACAGTGCAATTCTTACCAAAATTTCAGCAGGATTATTTGTTCAGACAATTTTATTTAAAATGTATAAAGAAAGGCAAAGAAACTATACTAGCCAAACTAATTCTGAAAAATAAGGATAAAGTTAGAGGAACTTTAAGACTTTCTATACAGCTACAGTTATCCATATTAATACTGTGTGGAATCATGGCAGCAATGTGAGTCAAAAGGACAGAGTAGACTTTCAAAAATATGACTGACTGAGAAATGATAAAGATGCAAATATTATTTGAAGGAGAAAAGATACTTTTTCAACAAGTGGTACTGCAATAATTGGACAACCAAATGCAAAAAATGAATCTCAACTTAAACCTCATATCTTATACAAAAATTAACCCAAAATGGATCATGGGCCTAGTTGTAAAACTATAAAAGATTAAAAAAAAAAAAAACAGAAGAAATTCTTTGTTTCTGAGGGTGTAATGAAAAGTTCAAATTTGACATCCAAAGCAAGATCCATAGAAAAAAATTATAATGTAGCCTCGTCAAAATTAAAAATATTTGCTCTGTAAAAGACTCCATTAAAAGGAGGAAAATATAAGCATACATATCCAACAAAGGACCTGTATCTAGACTATATAAAAAAATTCTCAAAATGCAATTGTTAAAAATCAAACAACCCAATTAGAAAATGGAAAAAAGACTAGAATACACACTTCACTTGAGGGTAAGTGGATGGCAAATAAGCACATGAAAAGATGTTAAACATTATTTTTCATTAGTGAAAGGCAAATTAAAATCACAATCAGCACACACCTATTAAAGGGATATGATGAAAAATACTATCACATGCTTATAAGCATGAAGAACAAATGTACCTTTCATATATTACTGACAGAAATGCAAATTTTACAATCATTCTGAAAAATAGTTTTGTACTTTCTTTTAAAGTTAAACACATATTTACCATAAAACCTAGGAATTGGACTCCTGGATATTTAACCTAGAGTAAGAAGACTTATTGTATTAGTTTCCTTTGGCTACTGTAAAAACTTACCTCAAACTTAGTGACTCAATAGAAATATATTCCCTTACAGATGTGGAGACCAGGAATCTGAAATCAATTTCACTGGATTTAAATCAAGATGTTAGCAGGGGAGAATTCCCTCGGGAAGCTCTACAGGAGAATCTGTCCCCTGTTTCTTCTATGTCCTGGTGGTTACTTGTGTTCTTTGGCTTATAGCCACATCATTCCAACATCTGCTTCTGTGATTACATTGCCTTCTCTTCTCTCTGGGACAAATCTCCCTGTGCTTCTCTCTTACAAGGACACTTGTGATTGTATTTAGGACCTGCCAGGACAATCCAAGATAATATTCCCATCTCAAGAAAATTAATCACATTTGCAAAGTATATTTTGCCACCAGGTAATATATTCACAATTTTCAGGGATTAGAAAGTGGACATCTTTGGAGAACTTTACTCAGCCAACCACACATGTGTTCACATAGAGGCTTGTGTATGAAAGTTCTTAGCAACTTTTTTCATAGTGATCTCAAAGTGGAAACAATCCAAATGTCCTTCAATGGATGACTGAATAACTGCAGTATATCTACACAATGGAATTCTTTTCAGCAATAAAAGAAATAAACTATTGATTCACACAATTTGGATTAATCTCAAAGCATTGTGTCAAATAAAAGAAGCTCAGTTTCAAAATGTACACTATTGTATGATTCCAATTACACAGTACTCTTGAAAAGACAAGACTATGTGACAGAGAACAGATCAGTGATTTTCCAGGAGTTAGAGTTTTGCAGAGGATGTGATTCTGAAGAGACAGCTCTAGGAGTTTGGAGTGATGAAACTGTTCTGATTACAGTGGTTGTTACAGGAATCTATACATGAGTTGAAATTCATAGAGCTATACAGCAAATGCAACCAATTTTACCCTAATTTTATTAAAAAATTTGAAGAAGAAATTTCTTCATAGAGATTATGTATACAAAGGTCTGGAGGTAACGGAGCATTGTATTTTGCGTGCATTCGTGCTAGGTCGCTTCAGTCGTGTCTGACTCCTTGTAACTCTATGGACTGTATCCCTCCAGGCTTCTCTGTCCATGGGGATTCTCCAGGCAAGAATACTGGAGTGGGCTGCCATGCTCTCCTCCAGGGGATCTTCCCCACCCAGGGATTGAACCTGCATCTCATGTTCCCTTCATTGCCAAGTGGGTTCTTTATCACTAGTGCCACCTGGGAAGCCCCAGAATTCTTGCACATATGCTTAACTGTAGTAACTGCTTTTAGCATTGTTTGGCAGAGGCTTAGAGCACAGGGATGTGGATGGCCAGAGAGAAAAAAGTGCTGGGACTTCAATGGTTTTTCAATAACCCTGAAATTAAGAACACTGACTTTAAAACTGTCTCTGGAAAATCTAATGCCTGACAATAAAGAATGAGTGTTCTCATCTCATGTGCTGATTTTCTCATATAACTGAAAGGTGATGTCTGTAACAGGGTCAATTTGAATATCAAAATAGTGATGACTGAGTCTAGGAAAAGACTAAAATATTTCTAACAGAATTCAGTTACTAGGATTTTAATTTTAAATCATTCTCTGGATTTGTGAATGGTCTACCTAAGAAAATGAATAGTTCTTCTGCTTCTACCTTCCCAGAATTAACAGAATCACTCCATGTGTCCTCTTCTTGAACTTCCAACACATCTATTGCTTATCTTTTTTTAACAATTCATTATAATTAACTTTATTATCATTTTCCTAGGGCCAACTTTTTTCTTTTCACAGAAGTTTGCATGGATCTTTGAAAAATAAATTCATGATATAACTGTATTAAGCAGAATTATTGACAAATCATGTGAAGTTCTCATGCCTT
Source organism: Cervus canadensis (assembly GCF_019320065.1). Lineage (NCBI taxonomy): Eukaryota > Metazoa > Chordata > Mammalia > Artiodactyla > Cervidae > Cervus > Cervus canadensis. Next base: position 109,169,652 of record NC_057419.1, read on the forward strand.
GCAGTAATAAGGAACACTTTCGTGAAACAGCAAAAAAAAAAAAAGTTCAGGTTGCACATATTCCTTTGATGCCTTGTATTCATAAAACATGGACCAGCTACCATTTGGTTTTAGGGACACAAACCAGTTCTGTCAACCATATTCCACCCGCTGGTTTAAAAAATCTACTTTACTTTTTCATTTTACTTTTAATTATAGACTACTTGCCAACCATAAAGAGTGTTGAGTGCAAAAGATTGAAGGCAGGAGGAGAAGTGGGCAGCAGAGGATGAGATAGTTAGATAGAATCAGGGACTCAATGGTCATGAATTTCAGCAATCTCTGGGAGATAGTGGAGGACAGAGACTGGTGTGCTGCAGTCCATGGGATCGCAAAGAATCCGACATGAGTTAGCAACTAAACAACAACAACAAAGTAGCTAACCTTATACTTATCACAAAAGTTGAAAATATCTTATCCTGTCACAATTAAGAGATATTGTGAAGTTTTTACTGAATACTGTATATGAAAGTGTACAGGGTATCACATCCAAAATATATAAAGTTGATTGAGCACCAGGGCAGTGACTGTACCCAGTTGCAGGGACCTCCAGGTCAGATACGCTTTTACAGTACTTAAAGGAGCCCTGCTACTCTGGAAAGAATATGGGCTTTGGAGTCAGGTCTATTAGGTTTTAAATCATGGCTTGGGCAATTCATGAGTGTAAAACATTGTGCAAGTGAATTAACCTTTCTGATTCTTATTTTCATTATTTTCAATGGGCATATTATTAACCACTTACCTCAGAGAGTTATTGTGAAGATTAAAATAATATTACTATTTAATTTAACACTGGGTACCTAGACAGCATGTTAAAAAGGAGAGACAGACATGACTTTGCTGACAAAGGTCTGTCTAGTCAAAGCTATGGTTTTTCCAGTAGTCATATACAGTTGTGAGAATTGGACTGTAAAAAAGTTGAGTGTCAAAGAATGGATGATTTTGAACTGTGGTGTTGGAGAAGACTCTTGAGAGTCCCTTGGACTGAAAGGAGATCCAACCAGTCCATCCTAAAGGGGATCAGTCTTGAATATTCATTGGAAGGACTGATGCTGAAGCTGAAACTCCAATACTTTGGCCACCTGATGCGAAGAACTGACTCATTAGAAAAGACCCTGAAGCTGGAAAAGATGGAAGGCAGGAGGAGAAGGGGACAACAGAGAATGAGATGGTTGGATGGCATCACAGACTCGATGGACATGAGTTTGAGCAAGCTTCAGGAGTTGATGATGGGCAGGGAAGCCTGGCATGCTGTAGTCCATGGGGTCTCAAAGAGTCAGACACGACTGGGCAACTGAACTGAACTGAACTGCCCAATATACAACGGAACATAAATTTACTAAAGTGAATCTTCCTCTCAGCTTTATAAAGATCACAGGAAGTTAAACAAAGAAGAGTGAAACCCACATACTAAAATAGATTATGAAACACTAATGAGTTTATACATATATGTTAGAGTGTATGCTCTATTAGAAACTAATTTGTGGAAAATCTCAAGAATACAAAAGCATAACCACAGTGCCCTTTTGTTGTTAGTCAACAATACCTACTCATTAAAGAAGAGAGTGTATGGAGAGAGTATCCACTTGTCCCTATCCAAATCTCATTGTTAGACCATACTGACAGTGACTGTGGCAGACAGACTGATGGCAGAAGAGAAAATCATGTGTGAAAGGATGGTCTTGCTTGTCTATTCCTTGCAAGCACAACTGTATTTCTTGTTTAGTTGCTGAGTCTTGTCTGACTCTTTGAGACCCCATGGAATGTAGCCCACCAGGCTCCTCTGTCCATGGGATTTCCCAGGCAAAAATACTTGGTTGCCATTTATTTCTCCAGGTGATCTTCCTGACCTGGGGATTGAACCTGTGTCTCCTGCATTGGCAGGCAGATTCTTTACCACTGAGCCACCAGGGAAGCCCCAAGCACAGCTGTATTGGATGTATTAATGCTAGAGTTGTCATGGTTTTAATTTGATTGTTATTTATTGAGCAGTCAAAATGTATTAGGCTGCATAAAGAACACAGTGAAAGCATGATGTGGATATTAAGGATTTTACACTCTAAAAAAGGAAATCCATTAACTCAACTACAGAATGTATTTATTTATGTAATCATTTGTGAAATCTTGATGAGGTAACTCATTTAGCTAGTCTTATACTTAGCAGGTATTTTATATCTTTCTATTTAAAAATTGTGTTGCTTCAAATAACATTTCAAGATACTTTAATGTGATATTGCTCACATGTATGAAATTATTCCTCCCCACTTGTAAGCTAATTAACAAATATGTCATCAAGAGCAAAAACCTCAGCAGATACAGATGAACCAGAACAAACTGAGTCCTCAGAGAATAGCCATGTTCATTTTACATTCGTTTTCAGAAAATGATCATACAAGGAGAACGGATGCCCTCAGAATAACAAAGCAGTTATGGTGGGACAAAGAATTCAAGGTTATACTGCAGCTTGATTCATAGGAATGTGAGATTGTCCATTTCTCACTCCACCAGTCCCTTGTGAGCATTCATAGTGTCCCAAGTCCCTTGCAAAACACTGGAGATATAATGATGAGAACAGATATGGTTTTTGCCTTTTGAGACATTTGCAATCTAGCTGCAGAGATGGGGAAATTATTCATTTGTCCAACAAATATTTATTGAGTGCTTTCTTCAGGCTAGACCATTTTCCTAGAGCTGGGGAGACATAATAAAGAAGAGAGACAGAAATCTCTGTCTTCTTGAGCATATTAAAATTGGGATAAGCTGATGACATGACAGAGATAATAAGGCAGAGAAAGCAGAAAAGTAATAGCAAGAGGAGAAACATAAAGATATAATGTCCTGAGAAAACAGGAGAGAAGAATCTAGCATAAAGAAAAATGAAGAAAAACATCTGGCATGAGGAAAAATAAAGATGTGTGAACAATCTCCAGTCTGTACTTTGGGCATTCATTAGACACCCTGAGGATTGTGACATGATGCAATATACCATCTGTGTGTGTGTGTATGTGTGTAGACATATCGTTCATAGATAGATATAGACATACATAGACCTGTATGTGTATATCTACATATATGTCTATACTCAGATGGTGGTATATGCTGTGGAGAACTATAAATTAGTAGAGAGGGAGAGGGTGTGTTGGGTGATATAGGAAAGGTTTGGGGAAACCTCACTAGTAAGGTGATATATTAGTAGAGATCTCATAAGGTGAGGGAGTAAGACAAGACTTGTAGAAAGGGGGTGGACTGGGAGAGCATTCCAGGCAGAATAGATGGTCAAAGACTTAAAGAAAATGGGTGCTTAATAGAGTATGCAGGTATAGCAAAGAGTCAGTGGATCTGACTGGAGCATTCTGAAGCATGGTTAATATTTACAGATGCAAAAACTTCTGAATCATATAGCTCCAACCACTTTTCATCCTTACTCATTAATCCAGTGTCTTTTTCCTTCATCTGTATCCTCCCTATCCTCCTCTGTCACTTCAGCACCTGGACGTGTGATTTAGCCTCTCCTGGCTTGTGGCCTTGACTTTCTCCTGGTCCCCTCTGGAATGTCCTCCTTGACTTGGTGTGCTTCCAGAGGATATTTGGCTTTATGAACCTTCGTGGCCTCCTGCCCCTCTGTACCTATCCACAGCCTTCATGGAGGGTCTCAGTATATGTCTCATGAGTTCATTGTGAGGGCCAAAGAGATAAGTATGAGTAAGCATCATGTAAACTTTTAAGTGTTTTATACTTGTAATGAAATCTTTAGTTCTAAGGCCATGAGATCCCAAATGAAAAGATGATACCAACAGTAAAATCATCTTGCAATACCAAATCTAGGCAAAGCAGGCAACCGGGAAAAGAACAGCTAGGCAGGAAGCGTATCTCTGTCAGGATAAGATGAATCACCAGCAAGAAATAGAGTGGCCTTTGGAAGAGTCAGGGCAGCTGGGTTGACTTGTCCCCATCAGTCTAGCAGAGAGTACTGCATAACTCAGCTTCCTTTCTGCCCCTCTATTCCAAACAATTTATAGATGCATCTTTATTTTTCCTCATGCCAGATGTTTTTCTTCATTTTTCTTTATGCTAGATTCTCCTCTCCTGTTTTCTCAGGACATTATATCTTTATGTTTCTCCTCTTGTTATTACTTTTCTGCTTTCTCTGCCTTATCTTATAGTTCTTGCTCCTTCACCTTGAAAGGGTTTTGATATGGTCCCTGGGGAAGTGGCTTTACAGTTTGCAGTACATGTGATATCAGGAGTCAACCTGGCCACTTTGTCTTTCTGAGAAGACTGTTGCTACACTGAAGTGATTCCTGGAGAGAGGGAAGCAGCATGGTAGCATGGTGAAGAGAATGAAGCATAAGGAATCAGTAAGTCTAGATTGTACCACTAACATGCTGGGTTAACTTTGGCAAGTCTCTAGGTTAATGTAGGTCTCAGTTTACCTAATATAAACATTAAAGTTGCTGAACTAAGTAATCGCTAGGAGTTCTGGATTCCGAAAATGCTATGTTAATGTGAAACACAGAAAGAATTGTTTGGTTTTGGCAATAGAGGATAGTAGGACCAGAGCTGGTGATTGAACTGTTGGAATAACAGCTCTTGCTTTCTGGTATATTGCATCATGTCACAATCCTCAGGGTGTATAATGAATGCCCAGAGTACAGACTGGAGACCCTGCCTCCCCAATAAAACTTTACACTGTGCTCTGCATGTAGTGTCTGCTTACTGAAAATAACTGAATATATTATGGGGTGACATATTTTGGGGAAAAAAAAAACCCTCTTTATTTCCAAAAGATGGCATTGACAGATTGTTCAGGATGTGACAAAAGAGGGTAAAGCAACCTGGAGGAAGCCCCTAGAGAGAGTTTTTACAGAAGGGAAGTGATGAGGTGAACAAAGCTTCCAGGTTGCTTCACTAAATGGTCTTGGAGCTCTACAGTCCACTAAACCCTTGACTGGTCAGGATCAAACAGCATTGATTCTACCTTCAACTTCACCAAGAATTAAGGGAGTTATGCCTCTGAAGCAAACAAATTTTTAGCTTCTACACTAAAAATAAAATTCAGAGAATTTGGAATTGCTTTTGAGAAATTAGGACAAGTCATCTTTCTGACTTGATTCCCCTAGTACCTTCCTTGATTAACCCATGTCTGGAAGGTTATGAAGAATAAACAGTGTGAGAGTATAGGCAGCAATGGGATGATTAGTACGGAGTTATAACCATGAAGGTCAAGTACAGAGAATGCTTGAATTTGTAGAAATGATTACAATTATCTTCCATACCCCTAAATCCATTTTCTTGGTGCAGCTAAATCACAAATTTTGACCTCTTTCCAAACCTAAACCCCCACCAGCACTGCGTCTGTATCCACCTCATCTATACCCTTCTCACCTTCTTGAGGTCATCACTCCAGCAATGACTGTTCCCCTCTCTCTCCTATAGCAAACATTAAAAAATTATTTAAAATCTCTAGTGTCTCTTATGTTAAAAACAAAAATAAACATTTTTCTTACCCTACATCACTTTCTGGGCTTCCTGCGTGGCTCAGACAGTAAAGAATCCGTCTGTAATGTGGGAGACCTGGGTTCAATCCCTGGGTTGGGAAGATCCCCTGGAGGATGACATGGCAACCCACTCCAGTATTCTTGCCTGGAGAATCCCCATGGACAGAGGAACCTGGCGGGCTACAGTCCATGGGGTCGCAAAGAGTTGGACACAACTGAGCGACTAAGCACAGTACATCATCTTCTAGCTACAGCCCCATTTCTCTGTCCGTTTTCTTAAAAAGCAGTACTTCTTAGAAGATGTATCTTTTCATCCTTAAATCTTTCAACCCCCTTTTAGAAGGTTTATTTCATTTTTAAAAACGTTTTTCTTTCTCTTTGCTTCCAAGATGACACATTCTTCTGTTTATTTCCTATAATATGATGCACTCTGTCTCAGTCACCTTTGATTATCGTACTTGCTTCTTCTCTGCATGAGCTAAAAATACTGGAGTATTTGCAATATTTCCACTATTCTTCTACCCACCTACATTCTTCCCTGAGCAATTTCAAATCTGTCTATGACTCTACATAGTACCCCAAGCACTGACCTCTACTTTCAATTTTGTACTACCTAATCGTCCTCTCTACTTAGACATTTAATAGGAACCTCAAACCTAAAATGCTGCAAACAGGACACTTGATCTATGGCTGCTCCGCAATCAACCTGATCTTTCACAGTCTTTTCCTTTATAGTACCATCCATTCAGCTCCCTGGATCAAACAACCAGAAGTCACCCTTCCTCTTTTCTGTCTTCCTCATTCCCCACAGCCAATTCATCAGCAAGCCCAATAGACTCTAAAATATATCCAGAATTCAACCACTTCTTTCTGTGGTATACTATTAAAACAAACCTAGTTCAAACCACCATCATTGGCTGTCTCCTGTACTCTTATAATAGCCTCTGAATCGATCTCCCTGCTCCTCTCCTTTCTCCTTTTCAGCTTATTTGCCACCCAGGAGACAAAATAATCCTTTCAGAAGTTGGTCAGACTGTGTCATTCTTCTGTGCAAAATGCTCCCGTGACTTTCCATTAACCTTAAGATAAAATCTAGACTCCTTCCATACAAGACTGTAAGACCTGGCCTCTGGCAACCTGTTTTACCTCATCTTCCATCCCATGCCTGCTGTTGTTTGGCCACTGCATATTTTTTTCTCAAATATACCAAACTTATTGCCATCCTAGGAAGTTTGCACTGGCTGTTTATTTTTATATTTGACATCTATTTTTATCAGTCTTAGCCCCAGTACATGCATAGGTAGAGCTATAATTTACACATGATATTTAATGAGATCAAAATATAGACATTGCAGTTGCAGTACAAAAGATGCACATAGTGAGACTTGGAAAGAAAATCAGATACATTAAATTGCAAATTCACTCATAAATAATCCAATACTCTCCTAGTAGTCTTTTGTTGAAGAGAAGCTTCTTGAATTATATGTTACTCTTAGTTTTCTATCATACTGTTATTTTAGGGAAGAATTGTACTATAATTTAAAGCATGGTAAAAGTTATAATGTTTGTAAAAAATAGTTTCCTTGCCATTATGATACTTATGCTGACTTTTATTCAACAGAACTGATATAACTAATGTTTTATTTGACTCTTAAATAAAATGAAAAAAGATATCAGATAAGAAAGGAAAAGCAATAAGGAAGTTATTTTCCCATAATTTGGGGAATACTTCATTTTATAAAACTTTTTGTTTACTATTCCTGGGTTAGAATTGATAGTCACGAAAACTGATTTACTTGCTTCACAAAAATCTATTTACCAAGAATAACCAATTTTTTTTCTTTTTTTTTTTCTTTTCTTTTCTATCAGAATCAATTGAATTGAGCCCGTTCATTTGAGATGACACTATTAAGCAAGGAATGAGCCCATCTGTGTGACTAAATTGAGACCACTGCAATCAATACATTCAGTGACCTTTCTTAATTCTTTTACTTGGAACGATTGTCTCAATAGAATTTATAGCAAGAACTTAAAATCTCAAGATCAATTGTTTTTAAAGTATCCTTTAAGAAAGCTCAAATATCAGTTGACATTGGGTTCTCCAGTATGATAATGCAGTAATAAGTCAAATATCTTAAAATTAGATTTATCCAGGAGATTTTAGGGAACTATATTTAGGATCTGAAATAAAAGTTGATTCATAATCATATGGGTCATACATTATTGATTTTTATTTAGAAAAAATCAACAGTTGTAAAATTAGTTTATTCAAATATTCTAAATATAATTTTCTTTTTTGGGAAGAAAGGAAATTTCCCAGAACATTTACATACCTCTTGTCCTTTACAAATGCAGTTCACACACTGAGGCAAACCATCTGTTACCCCTTTAGTTTTGCCATGATGAAAACTATTATAATGAGATTAACTTTTTAAAACATATATTTTATGTATATGAAGATAAATGTGCACAGTGAGATAAACTTTTAGAAATTTGTTTCTAACGTTTGAGGTTGATGTGAATATCCTGAAAAACAGGCCTTTTTCTACTGATTATCATCAAGGTGTAGGTTTGGTAGGTTTCAGTCTTGCTAATAGCTGGGTTTCAGTCCCTGTTATCAAAAAAAAAAAATGCTGAACTTTGTGTTGTGAAGTTGAGGTTGAAATGGAAGGAACACAAAAATCTCAGGAAAATATGTGCATATTTTTAGCCTTACTACTCTTGCAACAAGAATTGATGAGTGAGTGAGTCTTGAGAGAGCCAGAATAGAATGAAAATAAGTCAAATAGAGTGTGAGTTTAAAGAAAAACTAAAACCATACCATAGTGTACCAAATGCAAAAAATCTTATGGGAACAAGGAACATATTCTTGTAAGTGCAGCTGCCTTAAACAGTATTTTAAAAACTGAATCTTGGTTTTAATTAAAACTTTCTCTAAGTTATGTGATCATTGGGCAAAAAAAAAGTCTGAAACGAATTTATTTTTATAAATCACGCAAGAAACGAGGAGCACCAAAACAACAATTATACTTGATTACTATTTTTAAACTTTTAACTATTTGCTCTTTCTTCCTTCTTGTTCCCACTCTGTCAAAATCTATCCCTTACATATAAAAATAACACTAAAATAACAATATCTGGCTAGTTTCCCCTTCGTTTTATCTTCACTCGTGTTGACAGCTATAAGACTAAGGTATTTACAGTACATACTTTAAGTGACTGTGTGAAATTGAAACCAAATCCAGGTTCAAATCCTATCTTTATAACATTGGGTAACTTACCTAACCTCTTTGAATTTTCTTTTCTTTTCACCAAAGGAAAGAGACCATAAGTTCTACCTGATAGGAATGATGAGTTGAATGAGAAAATGCATAGGAAGCACCTGATTCATAGTGAGTCAATAAATGATCATTTCCCTCCCTCACATATTTGTCCTGAACAGTGAAATAGTCATATGGTATATGTATTACTGTCTGGCATTTTGTACAGGTCTTCTTAACAACAAAGAGGTTTTTATCCTGCCAAATCATACCTTGCTGTAAATACTTTTATAAAACTGGCAAATAACTAATTTATCAATGTCAGTCTTATTTCCAATTACCATATCTATCCTAGTCTTATTACATATATTTTTAATATTTTTATTTGATGTTACCAAGTGTTGAAGCTAAATTCTAATCAGTCTTTTGAACATATTAGGGTTTTTTTAAGTGATAGGGAGCTAAAAGAATTTATTTATCTTACTACCTTCATGTTATAGTTGTCATGTATATGGCACTTACAATATACTGAAAACTTCACCAGATAATATTATACTTCTGGCTGTCAACAGAGATATACATGTTAAAGAACTTTAAGAGGACAAAAATAGCCTGCTATATTTATTTCTTTTGTTCTTCCTTCATTCCTGAAGTTCCAAATTTTGGCCTTGTATCATTCCCCTTTAATCAAAGCAACTTAATTTGACATATTTTTAGAGAAGGTCTGGTAGCAATGAATTATCTTCGTTTTTCTTCAACTAGGAATGTCTTTAATTTGCTCTCATTCCTAAAGAATATTTTCACTGGATATGGAATTCTAGCCTGGCAGTTTTCGTCTTCTTTTTTTTCTTAGAGCACTTTAAAGATGTTTCATGTCTTCTGATCATCAGGGTTTCTGAGGGAAAATATTCAGTCATTTGAACTGCTGTTTCTATTTAGGTGATGTGTCATTTTTATTTAGCTGCTTTCAAGAATTTTTCAAATTTATCTTTGATTTTCAATGCTTTGTTTATGATGAATTTAATTTTAGTTTTCTTTAAGTTCATCTAACTTTTATTTTGCTGAGTTTCTTGAACGTGTAAATTTATGTCTCTGAACAATTTGGTAAATTATTAGCAATTATTTCTTCAAAATTTTGGGTATCAGTATCTTTTGCTTATATTTTTGAGACTCTAATCACATGACTACAACCTCTGAGATTGTCCCACATTCTCTTTTTTCCTACTCTGCTCTTCAGATTGAATGATTCCTATTGATCACTCTCCAAGTTAACTGAATCCTTCCTCTGTCATCTTCACTCTGCTTCTAAGTACACTAATGAGGTTTTTGTTTGTTTATTTTTACTTCAGCCACTTTATAGTTTGGTTCTGAAATTTTCATTGGGTTCCTTTTTAGTTTCTTTCTCTTCTAAGAACTTCTATCTTTCCATTAATTCTAAAAGAGTTCACTTTACCTCAGATAACATGTCTTTAACAACTGCTTTAAAATATTTGCTCATTCTAACATCTGTGTCTTCTCAATGTTGTCACATAGTGATTGCATTTTTCTCTGAGAATTGGTATGACTTTCCCAGCTATTTGCATTCTGAGCAATTTTAGACCATATCCTGAACATTGTGAATATTATGTTGTAAGACTCTGTGACATGTTAAAATCCTCTGCAGTGTGTAGATTTTTTGTTTATTTGATTTAGGAGCCAATCGACATGATTAGGTTCAAATCACAAATTGTGCCTCAACTTTTGTGAGCACTGGTTACAGTATCAGTTCAGGTTTCAAAATCTTCGCTATGGTATTTGGGTCTGCCCCAGGTTATGTGCCACTCAGGGGTTAAACTTCGGTTCAGTTCAGTTCAGTTGCTCAGTCATGTCCAACTCTCTGCGACCCCATGAATCTCAGCACGTCAGGCCTCCCTGTCCATCACAAACTCCCAGAGTTTACTCAAACTCATGCCCATTGAGTCAGTGATGCCATCCAGCCATCTCATCCTCTGTCATCCCCTTCACCTCCTGCCCCCAATCCCTCCCAGCATCAGGGTCTTTTCCAACGAGTCAACTCTTCCCATGAGGTGGCCAAAGTATTGGAGTTTCAGCTTCAGCATCAGTCCTTCCAATGAACACCCAGGACTTATCTCCTTCAGGATGGACTGGTTGGATCTCCTTGCAGTCCAAGGGACTCTCAAGAGTCTTCTCCAACACCATAGTTCAAAAGCATCAATTTTTCGGCACTCAGCTTTCTTCACGGTCCAACTCTCACATCCATACACGACCACTGGAGAAACCATAGCCTTGACCACAAACTTAGGTGGTGATTTATGTTACAGTTCAGTTCTCAAAGGAGACCTAGTTGTTTCTATTTCACGTGTGTGCTGCTCAGGACCAAGCCCAAGATATGTATTGGTTCATACACTGATATAGGAGGTCCTTTTCTCTAGCATTCTCCTCTCCAGGATTGCACCCATACTTGATGGCTTTCAGGGGCCCTTATTTCTGTTTCTTTTGGCCAGAATGTTAGGCTTCTCTTCGAGTTTTAGTCCCCTTAAGGCTCTCTTGCAGTTAGGGCTTCCCTTAAGGCAGAGAAAAATTCTTTAAAATTTTTTAGTATTCATTTTCACTGTGTACCTCTGTGACATGTTCCAGCCTTGGGTCAAAACCCATTACAAAGGAGAAAAATAAAATCAAGAAATTCAGCACCATTTTAGTCATTCTTCAAGTTCTGACTTCTCTTCTAATCTTCCTGTTGTTATTTACTTTTAAGAGTCCTCAGGCAGTTCCTTCATATAGTCTTTCCACAATTTTTGGCTATAATCAATGGGACAGTAGGCTCTAATGGGCTTACTCTATTTTGGTCAGTATCAGAAGTCCTTTCCATTTTCCAAGAGCATTCTAACTTTCAATTATCTGGATCACTGAACCTATAGCTATATCTCTGTCCTTTACACACATATCCTGCCCTGGGTATTTCCCTGAGGATGGATAAGGGAGCATCACTCAAATATCAAAATACTGCTGCCTAAACCAACTGAAAATAAGTCATTTAAGTCATACGGCAGCTTTTCTGTCTATTCACACAAAGGAGTTCTGCCCATAGGATGGTCTCTTGTGACAGTGAGCCATCATGTATATCTTTCTCGGTGGGTGGAACTTACCAGTCTGTGACACTCACATGTTATCAATTAGCATCTTTTGGATGCCAGCTTAAGTTGAACAAGAAGCACCATCTCTCATTAGAAGGAGATATAATTTCTGAGGTTATTCCTCTGTAGATATGGGTTAGCACTAACCATCTTTTCTTCTACTCTCATTCTTACATTTTGGTTGGAGTTGGAAATGGATTTTATGGCCATACATCCAATGAAATTAATTGGCTTTAATAATGTTTTTTGTCCAACAGTTTGCCACAAATGTTTCTGGCTTTGATTTGCTTTTGCAGAGTGGTGATTTCTTTATACTTTCCTACTTACTTGATTGAGAAGAATAAATAAGTGCTGTATCAGAAATGAACAGCAAAGTCATTCATTCAACAATTATTTCTTGCATTCTTACCATGTACTACACAAGGTGGGGAATGCGGTCACTAGCTGGGCAGATAGCTGCTCAAGAATAAAAGAATAGGGTGGGGAGGGAGATGGGGGGGTTCAGGATGGTGGGGACACTTGTGTATCCATGGCCGATTCATGTTGATGTATGGCAAAAACCATCACAATATTGTAAAGCAATTATCCACCAATTAAATAAATTATTTTTAAAAGGAATAATGAATTCAAGGAGAAATACTAACTTTCTGAAAAAGGGAAACTCAGGCCCTGATATAACTGTGCCTACTTAGCCAACACTTTGCTGCTGTCTTTTTATGTCTTTTAAATTTTTATTTTCCACTACCAGTGGCAGATTTCCTGTGAAACCACTGAAGCTTGAGCTTTCACATAACCCTCACTTTTACAGGCACACCCAACCTAGTTCCAGGCAAGCACTGATCTACTTTGTGTCAAAATGATCCCTTTTTGTTTGATCAAGAATTTCATATAAAATGGGATCTCACAGTAAGTATTCTGTTTCTGGCTTCTTTTGCTCAGAGTAATGTTTTTGAGATTCATCCATGTTTTTGCATGTATCAGTTGTTTATTCATTTTTATTGCTAAGTATTCTTCCATTGTATAAATATATTTCAATTTGTTCATCTATTATCTGTTGTTGAATATTTGCCCTGTTTCCAGTTTGGGGCTCCTATTCATACAACTGCTATGAATGTTTGTATGCCAGTCCTTTGTGAAGGCATGTATTTTCATTTCTCATTGGGTAAATATCTAAGAGTGAACTTACTGGCTCAGAGTATAAGTTCAAGTTAAGCTTTAAAGAAATTATTATACTGTCTTCCAAAGTAGTTGTTATGTTGTAGGAAGGGGGACGTCTTCCAGGGCCCGAAACTGGTCTCTTGTTTAACACTTGGAAATGAATTGTCCAAGAAGACACATGTGCTGATAAAGCAAGAGATTTTATTGGGAAAGGGCGCCTTGGCGGAGAGCAGGACAGTAAGGGAACCCAGGAGAACTGCTCTGTCACATGGCTTGCAGTCTCGGGTTTTATGGTGATGGGATTAGTTTCCAGGTTGTCCTTAGCCAATCATTCTGACTCAGAGTCCTTCCTGGTGGTGCCTCCTTCAGCCAAGATGGATGCCAGAGAGGATTCTGGGAGGTGTTCAGACAGGTGGTGTCTCCTTTTGATCTTTCCCGAACTCTTCTGGTTGGTGGAGGCTTATTAGTTCCCTGTTCCTTACCAGGACTTCCTGTCATAAACCAGCTCATGCAAATGGTTACTATGGTGCTTGGCCAAGGTGGACGGTTTCAATCAGTGTGCTTCCCCTAACAGTTACATTTTAGATTCCCACAAGCAATGTATGAGAGTTTCCACTGCTGACCATACTTGCCAATAGTTGATACTGTTAGTCTTTATACAAGAAATATATAGTGTTATCTCATTATGGTTTCATTTTGTACTTCTCTGGTAACTAATTGTTTTACCATATTTTCAAGTAATTGAGGGCTATTCACCTATCAACTTTTGTGAAGTGTCCAGCACAATTGTATTGGCTTGTATGCAGTCCATGGGGTCACAAAGACACGACTGAGCGTCTGAACTGACTGACTGACTGATTGGGTTGTTTATCTCATTATTGTAATTTTTCTGTATATATTCTACACACAGGTTCTTTTGCAGAGATTATTAGTAAGAAATTTTCTCTCTGAATCTTATATTTTAATTTTCTTAACCATATATTTATTGTTAATATGTTTATCAGCATTTTTTTTAATTAGGTGAAGCACAATTTATGAATTTTCTTTAAAGTTCTTCATTGTGTAACATAAAAATATTTAATTTCCCAAGATACTCTAGAAGTTTCAGAGTCTAAGTTCTACATTCAAGTGTATGATATATTGAGTTAAATTCTATACAGTGAGTGAAGAGTTGAGGTCTATCTTTTTCCATATTCATATCATGTTGTTTCAGTGACATTTGAGGAAAGAGTGATCCTTTCCTCCCATTGAATCACTTTGGCATTTTTGTCAAAAATTAATGATCATATTTTGACTCACTTATTTTCAATTTATCTGTATATCTCTCCTAGCATAAGTATCACAATGTCTCTTGAACTCAAGTATTGAGAGGGTAACAGGCAGGAAGGCTAGGGGTCCCCAAGCGGAGGAAATAGGCTGCAAGTGTCAGACTTTTTTTTCCTTCTCTATATGAAATTAAAAGGAGATTTCTTTTAAAACTCTGTGTTGCCATGACAACACCTTTTTCCACCTGAACTTAACTTTTCTCAAACTTTGAGCTAACCAATACAGTTTTTCTTATGGAAATGTTTTTCTTAAGCTATGTTAATGAACTATGTATTTACCTTAGAATCTGCCTTTCTTCAAGATTCATGTCAATTGTTTTATGGCCCAGGATGACTCACTTTGTGCCAATGCTGTCTCAAAATGCATGTTGTGGGTGAGGGGCCTGGTGCCACTCTGTTTTGAGACATTTTCTTTCTCTAATTAGCAGTTTACTAATAGGTATATAGACGAAGAAATGAAGTCACTTAGTCCTTTCTGACTCTTTGTGACCCCATGAACTGTAGCCCGCCAAGCTCCTCTGTCCATGGGATTTTCTAGGTAAGAATACTGGAGTCGGTTGCCATTTCCTTCTCCAGGGGATCTTCCCAACCCAGGGATCAAACCCGGGTCTCCTACATTGCAGGCAGATTCCTTAACCAGCTGAGCCACAAGGGAACCATAGGTATATAATAGGTATATAACTCCTTGCTAAAAGCTAGCAAGGGGGCAGAGTGCCTCCTTCTGATGTATATGTCAGAAGCTTTCTCTATCTCTTTTATACTTTAATAAAAGTTTACTACAGAAAATCTCTGAGCAATCAAACCTCGTCACTGGCCCCAGATCAAATTCCTCTTCTCCAGACGCCAAGAATCCCGGCGTCGTTCTTGGCTCATAGCAGCAACATTTCAGTATTATCTGTCTTCACACTTTGCTCCTCTTTTTCAAAAATTTTTTACTATACCAAGTCTTTTTCATTTTCAATAAAACTTTTAGTATCAGCTTGTCATTTCTACAAAATAAGCCTTTTGTCATTTTGATTGTAATTGCATTGAATCAATTTGGGAGAATGAACATCTCAACAATATTCAGTCTTTTAATCTATGAGCATAGCCTACCTCTCCTTTTTTTAGGTCTAGTTTTATTTCTTTCAGGTATGTGTTATATTTGTGAGCACACAATTCTTACATACAGTTTTGTAAATTCATTTCTAAATGCTTAATATGTTTAATGCTATCATAGGTAATAATTCTCAATTTCCTTTTCTAATTTTTCATTGCTAGTATATACAAAAGCAAGTGAATTTTTATATTGACTTTGGATACCGCAGCCTTGCTAAATTTGATTATTATTTCTAGTATTTTTCTGGATTTATTGGAATTTTCTTTGTACATGAGCATGTAATCTTCAAATAAAGGGAATTGTACCTCTTCTTTGCCTATTTGAATGACATTTCTTACCTTATTCATTGGAAAGAATAACCAATAAAAATGTGATTAAATATGGTAAGAGATGATATACTTAATTTGTCTCCAATCTTAAAGAGAAAGTATTCAGTCTTTCATCATTAATGATACTAGGTGTTGATTTTCCATAGATGATGATATGCAAAAATTAACTCAAAATAAATGATACATTCCACTAGTGGAAATGATTAATAATGGCTTTAAATTCCCTTTTTCTCTTTTTGCATATAGTCAATTTTTCTAGCACTGCTTCTTGAAAAGACTATCTTGCCATCTTTCTCAAAAAAAAAAAATGATTGGGTCGCCTTATGTACTTCATTCTGTTCCACTGATCTATGTAATAATACAGATCTATATTTATACAAATATTTCTCTGTACTGATGATCAGCGTTATAATCAAGCTATATAAATGTTCCAATTTTGTTCTCATTTTTCAAAATTATAGCTACTCCAGGTTCTTTCAATTGTCATACAAATTTAATAAACAGTCTGTCAATTTCTTCAAAGTGTCTTCTAGAATTT
The DNA here is from genome assembly GCF_019320065.1 of Cervus canadensis. NCBI lineage: Eukaryota > Metazoa > Chordata > Mammalia > Artiodactyla > Cervidae > Cervus > Cervus canadensis. Next base: position 109,186,032 of record NC_057419.1, read on the forward strand.
CAACAGAGATTGCATTAACTGTATAGATCAATTAGGAAATAGTGGACTTTTCAACTTTCAAACCATGAACCTGTTACACTGCTTCTTGTATTTAGATATTCTTTACTTTTTCTTAGCCATGTTTTGTGGGTTTTTTAGTGTACAGTTTTAGACACATTGTTAAATACATCTTCAAGTAGTTCATATTTTTGATGCTACTGTTAACTAATATTTTCATTTAAATTCATTTAAATGAATTCACTTCATTCTAATTTTTGTTACTATATAAAAATAAAATTTATTTACATATATGGACCTTGTGTCCAGAAACCTTACTATACTTGATTATTAGTCCTTACCATTTTCTACACAATGATCATATTACCTGCAAATAAAGACAGTTTTACATGTTTTTACCAATCTATATGTCATTTTTTTCTTGCCTTAATACACTATCTATTTTAAAGGGAAAGCATTCATCTTTCTACCATTGAGTATGCTATTATCTGTAAGATTTTTATAAATTTTCTTAGTCATATTATATTTCTATTCCTTATTTATTGTGAATTTTAAACATGGATGGATGTTAAATTTTGTCAGATGTAGGGAGGTGCATCAGTTGAGATGATGATCATTTTTGCTTATTCACATGGTGAATTACACCAAATAATTTTCAAATACAAAAGCAATCTTAAACTTGGGACAAATCCTACTTAGTCATCGAGTAATCTGCTTTTTATTATCGAAGAATTACATTTGCTAAAATTTTGTGAAGGTTTTTGCATTTATGTTCATGGGAGATACCTGTCTAGCTTTCTTTGGCAATGTTTTTGTAGAGATTTGGTATTCAGATAATGTTAGCCACAGAAATTAGTTAAGAAGTGATCCCTCCTTTTTCACTTATGGTAAGAGCTTGTGTTGGATTGACACTGTTTATTCCTTAAATGTTTGGTAAAATTGACCAGTGTTGCCAGAGTTTTCTTTGTGGTCAGATTTAATTTCCAAATATTTGAGGGTTTTTCAGATATCTTTTTCTTACTCATTTTTTAATGCAATCTTACTCTTTTCATACAACACATGGTCTATGACATTATTCCTTTAAAATGTACTGAGTCTTATTTATGGCTTATCTAGTTTAAAGTTGCAGTGTGCCTTTTAAACAAATGTATATTCTTATTTTTTGGTGGTGCATCCATGCTCAGTCGCTCAGTCATGTCCAACTCTTTGCAACAACATGGACTGCAGACTGCCAGGCTCTTTTGTCCATGAAGTTTTCCAAGCAAGAATATTGCAGTGGGTTGCCATTTCCTACTCCAAGGGATCTTCCCAACCCAGGGACTGAAACCACATCTCCTGCGTCTCCTGCTTTGGCAGGCGGATTCTTTACCACTGAGCCATCTGGGAAGCCTTTTTGGTGGTGGTGGTGGTGGTTGTTTAGTCACTCAATCATGTCCGACTCTGTATGACACCACGGACTGCAGCACACCAGGCTTCCCTGTCCTTCACTGTCACCTGGAGTTTGCTCAAACTCATGTCCATTGAGTCCGTGATGCCATCCAATCGTCTCATTCTCCTCCTGCTCTCAGTCTTTCCCAGCATCAGGGTCTTTTCCAGTGAATCAGCTCTTCACATCAGGTGGCCAAAGTATTGGAGCTTCAGCTTCAGCATCAGCCCTTCCAATAATTATTCAGGGTTGATTTCCTTTAGGACTGACTGGTTTGATCTCCTTGTTGCCCAAGGGACTCTCAAGAGTCTTCTTCAGCACCACAGTTCAAAAGCATCAGTTCTTCAGTGCTCAACCTTCTTTATGGTCCAACTCTCACATCCATACATGACTACTGGAAAATCCACAGCTTTGACTATACAGACCTTTGTTGGCAAAGTGATGTTTCTGCTTTTTAATTCACCAAGTTTGTCATAGCTTTTCTTCCAAGGAGCAAGTGTCTTTCAATCTCATAGCTGCAGTCACTGCATAGTCACTGTGCAGTGATGTTGGAGCCCAAGAAAATAAACTTTTGTCACTGTTTCCATTGTTTCCCCATCTGTTTGCCAAGAAGTGATGGGACCAGATGCCATGATCTTAGTGTTTTGAATGTTGAGTTTTAAGCCAGCTTTTTCACTCTCTTCTCACCTTCATCAAGAGGCCCTTTAGTTCCTCTTTGCTTTCTGCCAGGAGGATGGTGTCATCTGCATATCTGAGGTCATTGATATTTCTCCCCACAATCTTGATTCCAGCCTGTGATTCATCCAGCCCAGCATTTCACATGATGTACTTTGCATTGATGTTAAATAAGCAGGGTGACAATATACAACCTTGACATAGTTGTTTCCCAATTTTTAACCAGTCCAGTGTTCCATGTTCAGTTCTAACTGTTGCTTCTTGACCTGCTTTCAGGTTTCTCAGGACCCAGGGATTGAACTATGGTCTCCTGCATTGCAGGCAAATTCTTTACTATCTGAGCCATTAGGTAAGCCCTTTGTTGGTGGTAGAGAGCTCTGGATATGTTAATTAGGCTAAGTTGGTTGATGGTGCTTTTTTAATCTTCTATATATTTACAGATTTTTTTTCATTTATTTTTATTAGTTGCGGGCTAATTACTTTACAATATTGTAGTGGTTTTTGCCATACATTGACATGAATCAGCCATGGATTTACATGTGTTCCCCATCCTGATCCCCCCCCCCACCTCCTTCCTCATCCCATCCCTCTGGGTCTATATTTTTACAGATTTTGTGTCTTTCTCTTCTATCAATTAGTGAAGTAAAAGTTGTGACATCTACAACTATTAATATGGATTTGTCAGTTTCTAAGTTCTGTCTGTTTTAACTTAAATAATTTTGATGTCCATAAGAATTTAAATGTTATGCCATTTAAAGTATCAATACTTTTATCACCAAGAATTATCCCTTTTTAATCTATAATAGCTTTTATCATCCTGAAGTCTATTTCTCTGTTATTACTATAGGCACTTGAGTTTTCTTATAATTGAGTTTATATGATACATATATATTTCTATCCTTTCAGTTTTTACATATTTATATATTTGTATTTGATGTCTGAAGATTAGTTTATGTCCTCTGAGAATCAAAAGTCAAAGGAGGATTAGACATGCAAAAAATGTGTTAGGTTAAACACATGTGAAGGAAAATTGTAAGAGCATAATGCAAGTCTGACTTTTGTGCTCAGATGGCAAATGGGAAAAAAACTGACAACAATACTTTTAAGAATCCCTTCAGTTATCTTTGGGCTTCCTTTGTGGCTAAGCTGGTAAAGAATCCACCTGCAATGCGGGAAACCTGGGTTCAATCCCTGGGTTGGGAAGATCCCCTGGAGAAGGGAAAGGCTACCCACTCCAATATTCTGGCCTGGAGAATTCCATGGACTCTATAGTCCATGGGGTTGCAAAGAGTCGGACACGACTGAGCAACTTTCACTTTCAGTTATATTTGCTATCTTCTCATTATCCATTATTCATAAATATTGTATTTATTTAGTAATTTTGTTTATAATCTTCCCCATTTGAAATTTATTTTAAAGGAAACATAGCAAGCATAGATAAAAGAGCTTTTCTAATGTTTCCCCAAGCCAACTTTATCCATAATTACATTTAAGTAGGCTGAAAACTGGGGCTCCTCAAAACTCAGTGATGGGCATCAGGAAGAGGTGTGATCACATTGGAAGAGGTATGTACCCAATCAACAATTTACTCATTTACACTTACTACTCTCTCCGCTTACCCATTTCTTTCTTCCTTCTTTCCTACACCAAACCCAAGGGCTATGGATGCTCCACGTTTAAGCCCTGCCAGCTACCCTGGCACTGGTCAAGTACCAGCTACTCCTGGATTGTGCTGCCTGACCTGTTTGGGCAGAGAAGGATTGTGTACATAATTCTGAAATAATTTTGCATATGACAAATAGTAATTTTTCCTCATCCTGGAAAACTGTAGTAATGTCTCTTCTTTAATTTTATCTTTTCACGCATGGTTTCCCATCAAGTATTGCAACACATCAGGCATATAGGGAAGAATTTTCATCACTGGATTCTAATCTTGATTCTCATCGTACCAAAATTTGTTACTACTTGTAATACCATCTTCATCAGTTTATTTTTATAAACTCAGGTTGGGCTGTGCTGTATTTAGTCGCTCAGTCGTGCCTGATTCTTTGCAACCCCATGGACTGTAGCCCACCAGGTTCCTCTGTCCATTCTCAGGTGGGAATGAGTTTGAACTTGCTTGGAAAAAAGGAAAAAGGACAGTGAAGCGTGAGCAGAGTAGGCAAGGAGGAAAATGAAAGAAGGTGAGTTTCAGGAAGTCAGCAGAGGCCAGATCATAAGGGGCACATAGCAGTGACTGCAAGGGTTGTGAGTTTCATTTCACATTCATGAGAAGCCACTGGAGAGTTTTAAGCAGAGGGATAATATAATCTGATTTTTGGTTTTATACAGGTTGATTCCCTTGGGAGTCCTTTAAGCCCCACAGCTGTCTGTGTGATTAGTCGTTCAGTTGTATCTGACTCTTTGCGACCCCATGGACTGTAGCCCACCAGGCTCCTCTGTCCATGGGGATTCTCCAGTCAAGAATACTGGAGTGGGTTGCTATGCCTGCCCTTCTCCAGGGAATCTTCCCAACCCAGGGATTGATCCTAGGTCTCCCGCATTGCAGGCAGATTCTTTACTGTCTGAGCCACCAGGTAATATCCAAGTCTCTAACAAGCAGTAGAAGAGAGGGAAGAAAACACTGCTTGTGTTACCAAGTCTTTCAGTTTCTTAAGTCTGCTGGTTCTTTGGACACCATGGGAATAAACAGAAGAGAGTGTTGGAAACATTCTGTGCCCTTCATCTATGATATATGCTCCAGAATGGTAGCACAGCTTCCTGCAAGAATGCAAGTCTGTCTTGATCCTAATCAAAAGAGGTATGTTCTGAGGAATGCTAGGCAGATTCACAGCATACAACCTGAGTACAGAGTTTCAGAGATTTAGTGGAAAAGATCACTTATTCAAGAAAAAAATTAAAATGTGGACTGTAATATCACCTCCAGTTTGTTTGGCTTCTGCAGCACTGACCACTGTTGTTTTCTGCTATTTCTCTTTGGTTCTGAAGTTTGTGTTTCTAAAATGGCAACTTGAGTTTCAGACAACCTGTAATTTAGAAATGTTCTATGTTCTAAATTGTACTTTGCTTTCAGGAAAAGCATTTATGTGTCAAGTGGCAAAACAAGAATGAGATGATAGAAGGTGAAGTTCTCCATTAAAGAAAGAAAAATTGGGTAGGGACCTGTTAATGTATACTGAAGAAAATAAAAGGGATGGAGATATGAACATGTCTATCAACTTACTTGTATAATACAGTGATTTTCAAATGTTAGAGGAGCATTTTTGAGTCTGTGTTATCATAGTGGAATAGTGCCTGAGGATGCTGTTTTCAGAAGGTCAGAGTTCCACAGTTGCTCAATCACTGTGTTGAGAATTGGTCTTTAATCTTCTGGCTTCTTTGTAGTTCTGATATCATGTCCTTTCTGTTTTGCTATATGGAAACATGCCTTGGGCTAATACTTTTGCTTGTAGTACTGTGTGACATTTACCCTCTCTTCTTTATAACAACAACAATAATAATAATAGCATCAAAAGCTATGATTTATAGAGTGGTAGACACTTTTCGTCAAGATTTAACCTAATTTTTAAAAGAGTCCTGGAAGTCAGGAATTGGGTCCAATTTCCAGATGAAAAAAATAAGGCTACTTCCATGGACATGATGGTAGGGCCATAGTCAGGGAGAGGTCAGAAGATGGGGGCCTTTAGGACAGCACTGTTCCCTCCTTTTTGGTGTCACAGAGCTAGCCAAGTGAGCACAGCTTGGCAGTCTCTACAGGAGCTTTGCTGGTATTGAACAGAAAATTCAGTTCTCACTGTCATTTTGAAGTAGGGACCTTTACACTTTCTGATCCTATTTATCTTGCTATAGACTTTCTGTCTAACAAGAAATAGATTCTCCCAATGTTCAGATGGTCTATATATAAAAGCTGTTCTATGAACAGAAGATGTATAACACCAAAGTATTACCCCAAAATGATAATTTACATAGAATAATATAGTCTATTAAGTTCTTCTGTGTTGCCTCCTACAATATTACACTCAAATCGAAAGTTGCTTATCTGGGAAAAATGACAGCTTTTCTTTTCATGTAAATGCTTGGTGCCCAAGCACTTATTAAAACTAGAATTCCTAAGAGGCACATTTGAAAAGAGAGAAGTGCAGTTGTCGGCACTAATGGGAAGGAAGCTGTGCTTTCATCCTCATGTTCTTTTCATTTAAATGGAGGACTGAGAGGATGGAAAGTGTGCAACTCTTCTTTTATTTCTGTGGCATTAGAAGATATGAGAACCACCATAACTGGGTGCTTGGAACCAGTTGCAGCTCCATTCTATCACAGACACTTGTGACTGCATCAAAAATGTCAATACCTTCACTCTCAAGATAAGATCAACTGCCTTCAGTTTAATAGTGACTACTTTAAGAAGTGTCAAAAAAAACAATTTATCTCTGTTCTGTGTGAGTAAATGTACATGCTAACAGCGGGAGGTCCGTTTAAACTATTTATTTGAAAACCGCCAGCCTTAGCACAGCCTCTGCTGTCAATGGAGTCAGTTTCTTCATTCTTACTGACACACAAAATCTTCCCTTTGATCTCGCTAGATCACAGCTGTTTATTACAAACTGTACATCTTGTCTATGTGTCCTACAGTTTATAAAGTGATTTTTCCAAAGCAACCACGGAGTTTTACACTTATGTTTCAAACTCTGGATAGAGTGTTGGGCATATTCAGCAACATTATAGCATGGAGTAAATTATATTATGAGAGACTCCTCAGGATTCATTCATCTGTTAGACATTATAGTCATTACACAGAACTAACACGACACTGTGACTCTAAGATGTGTTAAGACACTTCAGTGCTGAAAATTGCATTTGCTGGAGTGGTTGCTGTAAGTGACTGCATTGCTCTGAGTTGATGCAGTGTCCAGCTCTCAAAGGACAAATAGTACAATACCTTTGAAGTTATTACTCAGGCCATCTCTGCCCATGGCTTACTTCTGGTCTCAGAGACGGTAAGTCCTGGTGTCTATCTTTCCCATGCCATAGTGTCCCAGCTTTCTATTTGCTACTTCAACTGCAGAGGTGGGCTTGCAGCCAAGAGTCTGACCAAAAACTAAACGGCAAGTTATGTGGCCAAGTGTCTGCTAGGGAAGCAAATGGTAGTCTTACCTGAATAAGGAGACAGATAGTGTTATGGAAAAAAGTGTGCTTTGTTACTAGGTCGGGGTTCAAATCTCAGCTCTGCTATAGATTGACTGGATGGGTCTATTAACTTATCTGCTTCTCAGTGTCCTCATTTATGAATTATGCACAATTCCCCATACCTTGTGGAGTTATAAGAATTAAGGGCTATAACATACAAAAGCACTTCACGTGGCACCCAGAATATAATAGATACTAATACATGTTCATCTATTCTCCTCACTCATGAATTGAGGAAAATATGATTTTCCCTGCTTATCTCAAACCAAATAACCCATGGTTTTCTAAGCTTTCTTGTGGATAGAGCCTTCAATTTTTCCCACAATGGGTGCTTACATGGAAACTTGAACAGTGAAACAAATTTACCTAGGGCTCTTGGGCCCACCCAGTTGTTCTGTCACTGACTGCCCTCAGTGGTCTCTGAGATATTTCCAGGTAACCCAGTTTAAAACTCACTGCAGTAAGGTGGTACTGTAGACTGAGTGTGTGCCCCTGAAAGCATATATTGAAGCCCTAGTCCCTGAAGTGATGGCATCTGGAAGCAAGGTCTTTGGGAAGTCATTGGGTTTGAATAAGGATAGAGTCCCCATGATAGGATCAGCCAGAGGAGACAAACAAGTGACAAAAGCTATTGTTACTTTTGTCATAGGTTAACATGAACTTTAGAAGCAGAGAAGGTGGTAGTAAGGGAATAAGGAGGTTCTGAGAAGCAAACTGGTTTGATCTGAGCCAGTCAAGCATGCTATGAGCAGGGTCAACATGGTTGGCAGTTGCATAGGGCACAATGCTCAGTATGGCCTCACATTCTGTTGAATACATTACTGCTGCCATCTTGAAATTTTAGTATTTTGTGAACAAGATGCCCTACATTTTCATTTAGCACTGGGCCCTACAAATTATGTAGCTGGTCCATTACATGGGAATGTAAGTTTTACAGAATTCTAGCCACTTCTTCTTCCTTCCTTCTCTCATGGGAATGTGGCATTGTATAGCAGCTGGAAACTACCTTAAATCTATTCCCTTTTCCCCTCCCTTTAAGCAGATGGTCTTTGTACATTATTCCTGAGTTTCTCCTGCTGCTTGTCCCACTAGCAGTCATAGTAGATCTAAGTCTAAACCTCATCAAAATCATTCATCAATAAATATGAACAAAATTAGTAGTATACAGACACTGGAATAGACATGTTGGTTGTACTCATCAGCATTTTTCCTTTGTGAAATTAGGGAAGTGGGGGTTACCTCTAATCTGTGTCACAGAACCATCCAGAAACAGTCAGACATGCATGAGATTTTTAATGCTTCTGTTATATCCATGAAACTACAAAATGCTTCTTATAGGCATAAGGGTATGTTTTTTTCTGGATCTTGATCGTCAAGTCATCATACAAGTATTCATCCAAAGAAAGCTTGAAAATGCATGCTATGTCTGATAATGAATAATTATATCACCTCAGGAATTGTAAAACTGAACTGTCTTAGTCTAAGATTCTGCTCACTTTATTAATCTCTTCAGTGGGTCATTTTTCCCCTCTAGATTTGTGCAGATAGAAAATGGTGCTGTCGCTGTTCAGTTGCTAAGTTGTGTCCAACTCTTTGCAACCCCATGGACTGCAGCACGCCAGGCTTTCCTTCCTTCACAATCTCCTGGAGTTTGCTCAAACTCATATCCATCGAGTTGGTGATGCCATCCAACCATCTCACCCTCTGTTGGCCCCTTCTAATCCTGCCCTCAATCTTTCCCAGCATCAGGGTCTTTTTCAATGAGTCAGCTCTTCACAACATATGGCCAAATTATTGGAGCTTCAGCTTTAGCATCCATCCTTCCAATGAATAGTCAGGACTGATTTCCTTTAGGATTGACTGGTTGGATCTCCTTGCAGTCCAAGGGACTCTCAAGAGTCTTCTCCAACACCACAGTTCAAAAGCATCAATTCTTCAGTGCTCAGCCTTCTTTATGGTCCAGCTCTCACATCTGTACATGACTACTGGAAAAACCATAGCATTGATCTTACAGAACTTTGTCAGTAAAGTGATATCTCTTCTTTTTAATTCTCTGTCTATGTTTGTCATAGCTTTTCTTCCAAGAATCAAGCACCTTTTAATTGCATGGCTGTAATCACTGCCCACAGTGAATTTAGAGCCTTAGAAATTAAAGTCTGTCACTGTTTCCATTTTTTACCCATCTGTTTGCCATGATGGAGAAGGGAATGGAAATCCATTCCAGTATTCTTGCCTGGAGAATCCCATGGACAGAGAAGCCTGGTGGACTACAGTCCGTGGGATCGCTAAGAGTCGGACATGACTGAGCGACTAACACACACATTTGCCATGAAGTGATGAGACTGGATGCCATGATTTAGTTTTTGGAATGTTGAGTTTTAAGCCAGCTTTTTCACACTCCTCTTTCACCTTCATCAAGAGGCCCTTTAGTTCCTCTTCGCTTTCTGCCATTAGGATGGTATCATCTACATATCTAAGGTTGTTGATCTTTCTCCTGCCTGTGATTTATCCTGCCTGGCATTTTGCATGATGTACTCTGTATATGGGTTTCCCTGGTGGCTCAGATGGTAAAGAATGAGCCTGCAATGTGGGAAATGCATGAGACCTGGGAAATCTTATGGACAGAGGAGCCCCACACTCAAACAGGCTTCCCTGATGACTCAGTTGGTAAATAATCCACCTGCAGTGCAGGAGACCTGGGTTCTATGCCTGGGTTGGGAAGATCCCCTGGAGAAGGGAATGGCAACCAACTCCAGTGTTCTTGCCTGGGAAATCCAATGGACAGAGGAGCCTGGTGGGCTACAGTCCATGGGGTCACAGAGAGTCAGACATGACTGAGTGACTAGCATCATCCACCACTACTGTGCATATAAATTAAATAAGCAGGCTGACAATAAGAGAGCTCTCCTTGTGGCTCAGAAAATGGTATCATTGGTTTGAAATATTCTCTGGAATCTGGACTCAATTGTCAAAGCAAAAAGAGCAGCAGTCATTTAAGGTGAGGAAGATTGTGAATAGGGCTTCCCTGGTGGCTCAGATGGTAAAGAATCTGCCTGCAATGCAGGAGACCCAAGTTCGATCCTTGGGTTGGGAAGATCCCCTGGAGAAGGGAATGGCTACCCACTCTAGTATTCTTGCCTGGAGAATTCCATGGACAGAGGATGCTGGCGGGCTACAGTCATGGGGTTGTGAACAGTCGGACACGATTGAGCCACTAACACTTTCACTTTCAGATTGTGAACATAGCCTGAAACCTAAACCTTTACTTACAGTTTTTTCTGCAGCAATCTATGCTGGTACTTACACCACAGGTTTCTTCCTAGAGACACTGACATGCCTGGGCCCTAATGTATCTATGTTCTGATTTGTCAGAACAATGAGTTTACAAGTGGACTGGACCACATGAAAACATGGACTGATGGACATACTCATCTTCTTTAATATCTATCATATATAAAAATATATATATATATCATATAGTATGACACTGTTACTGTAACACTCTTTCCTTCAGCGGTGTTTGCTATGACAGTGATGAGTGTTAAGATTTCTTTCATCATCTGCATGGTTCCCCGCAGCAGTGACTGCCACTCCCTAGGGCAGGATCTCCTGGTCCCTTGCCTGGAGTACCACAGCAATGGGATGTCCTCTCCCCTCCTGCTTCTCTCCAGTGCACCCCTAACACTCTGGCCTTTGTGGTTTTTCTGAAACAAAAGTCAGGCCACCTTGAGTCTTAGTTACAAACCCTTCAGTGATTTCCCATTGCTCTTAGGGTGAAGCCTAACCTTTTTGGTGTGGCTGGTAAGGATTTCCGTGATCAGGCAGAAATATAGGCTCTGTGTAGATATACTGATGTGGACAAAGATGAGGGTGATAGAGTGAACACGGGATGGGGTGAGGTCAAATTTTAGCTGCATTATGGATGCTCTCTGCAGTGCCCTCTTGTCTTCCCCCTCCTTTTTTTTCTGAGCTGTTTAGGCTCACTTACCTTTTCTGCTACTAAGTGCGCTGTCCTTGAGTTTTCTTTGAAAACATACAAGAGCTGAGTTTGCTTAGAAGGCACAGACAGGTTTTGCCTCTGAATCTGGTTTCTCATTTTAAAACATCACTAAGGCTTCATTCTGAGGGATGGACAATGCCCTCTTCACAATGTGGATCAGTGAGATCCATCAAGTGACCAAGAAAGGACCAAGATCTCCCTTATCAGAATTACACAAGTGTTATGTTGAAAGGAATTTCCTAAGCAGTACAAGGAGAAGGAAATGGCAACTCACTCCAGTATTCTTGCCTGGAGAATCTCATGGACAGAGGAGCCCGGCAGTCCGTAGGGTTGCAGAGAGTCAGACATGACTGAAGCAACTAAGCAAACAGTACAAAATGTAAAATGAGTTGGATAGTGTCACTGGATTTCCCATTTTATTCTAAAAAATAGCCAAGGCCTTGATGACCTGTCAGCTGGCCACATCTCCGACTTTGTTCTGACTCTCATGCTTTCCTTTCTATGGTGGTCCAAAAAATATTCTCCTGTAAATATATACATGTCAAATCCCTGAAACCTGTGAGTAGTATCTTCTATGGCAAAAGATGTGATTTTGAGAAGAAGAGTTTATCCTGGATTATCTAAATGGGCCCAATATTATCACAGGGGTCCTTATATTGGAGAGGCAGAGAAAGTCACACAAAGAAGTCACAAAGAGGAGGAGAAATGAAGGAACAGGCAGATGTCAGAGTTATGCTGCCACAAGGCAAGGAGTATAGACAGTCACAAGCTGGAAAAACAACAAATGGATCCTCCTCTAGAACCTCTGCAGGGAGCATTTCCCTGTCAGTCAGTTCAGTTGCTCAGTCGTGTCTGATTCTTTGCGACCCCATGAATCGCAGGACGCCAGGCCTCCCTGTTCATCACAAACTCCCAGAGTCTACTCAAACACATGTCCATCAAGTCGGTGATGCCATCCAGCCATCTCATCCTCTGTCATCCCCTTCTCCTCCTGCCCCCAATCCTTCCCAGCATTAGGGTCTTTTCCAGTGAGTCAACTCTTTGCATGAGGCGGCCAAAGTATTGGAGTTTCAGCTTCAACATCAGTCCTTCCAATAAACATCCAGGACTGATCTCCTTTAGGATGGACTGGTTGGATCTCCTTGCAGTCCGAGGGACCCTCAAGAGTCTTCTCCAACACCACAGTCCAAAAACATCAATTCTTCGGCACTCAGCTTTCTTCACCTTCCAACTCTCACATCCATACACGAGTACTGGAAAAACCTTAGCCTTGACTAGACGGACCTTTGTTGACAAAGTAATGTCTCTGCTTTTAAATATGCTATCCGGGTTGGTCATAACTTTCCTTCCAAGGAGTAAGTGTCTTTTAATTTCATGGCTTCAGTCACCATCTGCAGTGATTTTGAAGCCCCCAAAAATAA